>NC_053154.1:226410523-226755523 GCF_016835505.1 Polypterus senegalus | reverse complement strand
AGCCCTCTTTCAAGCGGTCATGGCAAAAAAAAAAACCAAAACTAACCATGAAGAGAGATGGACTACATCAGGATCCCATATTAGGACCCAAGTGCAGCCGTGCAACAACTGACACTTCAACACCACATTGTGACGATGCGGGTTCTGGCTCCATGCTCCCATCTGAAATTTGGGAGCCCTTGAACCCAACACCGTCGATAATGTCACCGAATGAGCTAAACAGTGAGACAACATTTGAGCAAGGGGATGGTATAAAAAAAGTGCAAAAGTGCTTTTATTAAATTATTCAACAAAAACAAAGTGCTCAATTAAATTGCAGTGTTTCAAAAGTTCAATAAATAAATAATCCTTGAAAGAAATTGTGGAGGTTAAAATCAATATATAGAAAAAATCCTCTAAAAACAACGAGGTACAATAGTACAGGAAGTAATATGTTAAAACCAATAGCCCGGTGTCTTCTGCTTCCATGGCGGCTCCCCTGCTACGCCCATCTGGTCTGCTCTACAGGAGAGTCGCCTACCTGCAGGATCAGCTGCCCTTCAATCAGGTCCGGTAGCCCTTCGACCCTTGGCTTCGTCAGGCTCCCAACCGGACCAAGACTTGGGTTATTTCCCAGCGGCCAAGGTGCTCACGCTGGGACTACACCAGCCCAAAGCCTTCTCGACTCCCGCTCCTTCTTCGGTCAAGTCGATTCCTCCACTGGTCACTCCAGCTACTTAATCGCTCAGCTGGAGCGACTGCTTTCTCAGCCCCACTGAGTGTCGGCCAAACACTCCCCTCGTTCGCTCTTCCGTACCGGCGTGCTCCCTTACTTCCTGCTTTCTTCATCAACCTCCGTCTTTTTCGTTTCATTTTTTCCTTCTCTCCCAACCAACTCACACTTCTTTTATAATGCGAGGGGCCATAGCAGCTGTAGCACATTAGCCATGGGAACAATCACGGATGTGGGGAGTCCCTCACCTGTGCACTTGGTGAGAAACGCCCACACCGCAGATTGCCCCGTGGCTTGCTATGGCCCAACGCTCCCTCGCTAAGCCGCCGCGAGAGCGGTGATTATTTATTTAAAAACTGGCCCTTACTGAGAGCGCTGTGGACCCGCTATACCACACACATACAGTGGGTAGAGTACCAGTCTTGCCACCAGCCCCCTGAGTTTTCTCTTCAAGTTAGGCTTGAATGGAGGTTAACTTCATATCCAGGACGGAGCAATTACAGGTTAAGGGCCTTGCTGAAGAACCCAGCAGAGTGGAATCATTTCTGGCATTTACGGGTTTCGAACGGACAACCTTCCAGATGCCGGCACATATACATAGCCCTACCACCTTTGCCGTCACTTCCCCTACCTCTTCATATCTTAAATCATTCTTGAGGCAGATCGAAGACTTAAGTGCCAGCTTAAGTGAAAAATTAAGGAAAATGTACTAATAAAACGTAGCAATTGCAACACAAAAACTGGCTTAATCAGTTTTAAGAGATGCCGACAAAAGAAGAGAAAGCGGGCCACTAGGGTGGAGAAATGAAGAGCTGCTCAGGAAGCACCAAGCGCATCAACCTCTGAGCAAACCAATGCTGAATGTATAGAGAAAGAGTATGAAAACTATGAATGCTCAAGTAAAGTGTATTCACTTCACGTTATCGTTTAGTGTGCCATTACAGGTCATTATACGTATAATTGTTGTATCTTTTTTCTGGCATCTTAACATTAATGGTCAGGGTGACAATAAGTTAGGTTTATATTAAACAGGACTGGCTGTAGTCAAGCCTACTTGTTTTTGCTCAGCTGACTCTAATTATTCCTTTAACTGGTTTGATATATCAAGGTAGCAGTCACTTTTTCAGACAGTGCCAATTTGGCTTTGAATAACTATGTTTATTAGTTAACTGACAAAATAATGTTATTTGTTCAATGAGGTGCCCTTTATCTAATATTAGATTTTGCTTAAAGAGTTGACAACAATAAGTATCAAAAATTTCCAATAGAAAAAATCAGGAAGTGGCAAATACTTCTTTGTGGCAATGATTTTTTTATGCCAGGTTTCACTAAGAAAACGGAGAGATGAAACTTTGTGTTTATTGTCATTATTGAGTACTTTTTTCCTTTCTGATGAGTCAGGTCAGGTCGGTGAGCATGCACTGGTACAGCAAGTGGCCGCACCCACCACACAAGGAGACAGCATGGGATCCCGATTGGCAACCCCCCAGGCAGACATTTGGTCTGGTCCCACCCTTCGGAAATGACTATCTATCTGCCCCAGCCAGGTGTTACATCGGTGTTCTCTTGTCCTGGTTCAGCTGCTTGGGTCCTCACCAGTGAGGGTCCTTCACGGCAGATCACACTCGGGGTATCACGCCACATGGCAGTAGTGCCGTAACTGAAGGTTCCTCAGATAGCAGGTGATGTGCTTCATTCAGAACACCGTGAGCAACCGCTTGTTCGACACAAAGTCAAACCAGTGGTACCCAAGTATTCTCTTAAGAGACATAGTATCAAAGGAGTCCAGTCTTCATCTCAGGTCTCTGGATAGGGCCCATGTCTTGCAATCATATAGCAAAACAGGATATACCAGGACTCTAAATACTTGGACCTTCGTCCTTTTGCATAGAAATCAAGAGTGCCACACACAACTTTGGTGGGGGGATCCCACAAAGTCTTAGGATGTCCCACAGGGCAACTTGATCAGCTAAGTTGAATGCTTCATGAAAATCAAGAAAGGCTGCAAAGAAACTCTGCCAGAATTGTTTTCTGCGCTTGATGAGAACCCTCAGTGCCAGGATGTGATTGATGGTAGACTTCTTAGATGTAAAACCAAACCACTCCAGTTGCTAGTAGCCGAGCAAGTGATAATGGATTCTTTTGGGGATGACCCTAGCAAGGACCTTATCCAGCATTGAGAGCAGTGTTAATCCCCTGTAGTTGCTGCAATCCAGGCAATCATCCATCAATTTCCAGACAGGGATGACAAGTCCCATTTTCCAATCATTTGGGATGATTCCTGTCTCCCAAATGGAAGCAACGATTCCTTAAAATGCCAGGAGGACAGCCTTACCACCAGCCTAGACAAGTTCATCCCGGAGTACCACAGAACCCTGCAACCTTCACTACTCTCAGCTGGTTCACCACCTGTGCAATCTCAGTGAGATTGGGTGGTTCACAGCTAATTGGAGGATCAGCCTTGAGGACCTTGGACCCATAGATGTCCAACATCCTAGCCGAAGGATTCGTCAATAAATAATTCCAGTGATTAAAACAAGTCCTCTGTGGAGGTTTGAAAGTCGCAATAAGTAAATTAAACGCCATATTCATTCCTGCAAGCTTATTCTTTGTCACGTCCGGATGCCATGGGCATCTCGGCACCCTTCCAATCTGCCACCTTTATCAGTACCTACAGACCAGGAGCTGCCACCTTCATCAGTCTCCTAACTCATTCCTGGATACTGCCACATTGGAACCCTATCCTTCTCTGCTACTGTGGCTTCTCTCACCCTCTCGCTTCACCTTACACCCTGTCGGTTAACAAGAGCAACACAACGTTTGGGGCTCCTCCAGCCCTTCTTCTCACTCCCTATACTCAGTGAGGTGGGTGCCTCCAAAGCTTCTCCTCCTCTCACTTTACCTCTCCCCACCAGAAATCATTCTGTCTTAAGTTCATTGCAGATTCTCACCTAGTTTTCAGCTTGGGCTCCTTTTTATCCAACTTGTGGTTGCAGGCATTCAAATGATGACCAGTGGAATGCCATAGTAAACAGCCGAGTTGGCCACTCCTGCAGTTACCAAGCAATCGACTTACCAACCTACTGACATCCTTCAGCAATGCTACCTTGACCATGAGCACTCCCTCATTCACAGGCAAGACCTGCGCTGCTTGACAGTTAGTTGGTCTTTGCTTTTCTTCTCATATGCTGCATTCAGATAAGCATAGTAGTGTGAGATTTACAATTATAACAAATTTTAAAATCTTTTTTTTTTTTCAGTAGTTTTAAATGTCTAACTCAATTTTGTTATTTTCTTGTTCTCCTTGACAAATAGTGATGAGCAGAGGAGACACCTGAGCAAATGGCACTGAAAGTCTACAGCTACTTGTTACTATTGTGCTCATTAGTAAATACCAGCTTAAATAACCAGAACATTAGGAAGAGCATAGTGATAATCATGGTGATGATAAGAATGCTAATAAATTTAAAAATCAGGATTAAAAAAAAAAACACTACGTTTTTCTCATGTAATTTATAGTAATGCTTGTTACAATCTATTAAAAATTTAGCAAACCTAATTTTGTCATTTAAGAATTGACTCCAAAACATAGAAACTAGGAAATAATAGCTTGTTACATAGTTAGGAGTTAAGTTAAGTTAGGAGTTTAAAAGCATATTTTGGTTGAGATGAAAACTAGTGCTGGGCAGTATGACCAAAATTCTATATCAAGGTATTTTTAAAAATTATACCGGTTTCACTGTATTTGACAGTATTTTTTTCCCCATCCATGAATGGATGTTAACCACATTTTCCACTGCAATTACTGCAGTAGACTGGCTAAGAATTAAGAAAAGCCAGTTCCACTGTCATGAGATTTGTACAATACAGATTTGGATGGCCCCATAAAGTGATAGTTTTCAAAGGGGTGGCACTAATGAAGAGTTGCATGACAATTGCAGTCAAAATAAAGAACCCTTTTATTGAACAAATTTTGCAAACAACTTAAAACTATAATTTTGCCAACATATTTTCAACCATCCAAAGAGGCATTTAGACTTAGTAAAATATCCAGAGGTGCTTGTCAAAAGTTGTATTGCACTGATCCAACCTTAGAAAAGGAATAAATAGTAAATATTTTTCGTAAACCAACTACACTTTCTGTTAATGTTAACAGTCTCTGTCCACTGACACGTTAAAGTAACTTTTTAAACAACTTTACCATCATTAAACTGCATAATATTTAAACTAATAAATAATGACAATGAAATAAATAATAGTTCAACTTCCAGTAATAATACTATTACTTCAAAGCTTCAAGCCCCGGACCATTAAACAGTATTCACCAAATAAAAATAAAATAAAACAAGTGCAACTTGGTGATGAAATCTTTACCAACTGATCCATCATATTGCAAATTGCATTAATATGGACCTTGCTTCAAGCTAAGCTATATACATAAATAATACAACTGCAACTTGCTTTTATAGTGCTATTTGTTGTATAACGGGTCTGCGGCTTTAAAAAAAAAAAAAATATGGCCAGTTTTTAAATCCAGTTAGCTGTGTCTGTGTCTCCATGGGCAGGACTGCAGGGAGTTGAAGAGGTAATTGGGGCGAGTCGCACCTGCACGTGCGGGTGTGATCATTCTCAATTGCTTCATCGCCTTACTCAGGCGTATGAATAAGGCTCTGCGTCCACTGAGACGTACATTTATGGGCCAGCAGGATAAGGAACAAAAAAAAGATAGAACAGAAGGAGGTTAAAAAACGGAAATGGCAGTCATGGGAGACGAACCAGACACCAGGAAGGAGAAGGCAGCACGAGCTGGGACTCTGTGAGGGAGTGCAGGCTGAGACACTCTAGGGGCTGGTTCGCCCCACTGACTAAGTGTGTAGAGTGGGGCGAGCGAAATGTAAGGCAATAATAATAATTAATTTTATTTATAAGTCACTTTACATTAGTAGTAAATCTCAAAGTGCTACATAAAAATATTTAACAAAGACAAAACAAGATAAAAACAGAGATAAAACAACAATAAATAGTGGCATTCTTTTTAACATGCTTTCCTAAATAAAAAAGTCTTTAGCTGGTTTTTAAAACAGCCCACAATCTGCTGTGTTCTCAAGTTCTCTGGTAGGGCATTCCAGAGCCGTGGTGCAGCGATTTCAAAGGCCTCCCAGTGGATCCAAGCAGCAACTGAGTGATCACCAAGGAAGACGGGAGGTGTGCCGACCTTGGACGGTCTGGGTGCTACTTGGCTTGCAGTATTATCCAGTACTATAGAAACAGAAGTCACACATTTTAAAATAATAATGGTCCACATCCGACCGTTCAAAACCCAAGTATCTCCAGACAACAGACATGACTTCCTTTTTCAGCAAAAGTTCTTCTGTGTCATCATGTTCAACTTTATTGTCTGCTACAACTTCAGTTTTGGAATGTTCTCTGTCCATTTTCACCACACAATACCTCCACTAATGCATGTACACCGTTGCATGCGTATTTAGCAGTGTAGCTGTGAAAACGGTCCCCTCTTAAACAGTTTCCTGCTGTGCCATGTTCTGAATGTTGTTTAGGCTATTTAAACCAGTGTTGCGGTATAAGAAAAATCCTTATCATAACAAAAATATAAAACGGTTTTCGGTGTGAACCGGTATACCTCCCAGCACTAACGAAAACCTGAATCCTCATTGGGCTCTTTAAGAATCACTAAATTAGGTGACAAACTGCTGGTTCCTTTGTCACTTGCATCTCATTGTCAATTATAAGGTAGTTAAGAAAACAACTGTTTATGACTAAAAAAGTAGTTAAGGGTTTTGGAATCTGTACAAGTGAGTCAACGAAAACGAAGCACAACAATGTTACTTAATCAATAATTGTTTTAGCAGCAATTAATGGTTTTGAATTTAAAAACTGAGCTGGAACAAAAAAACATCCTATTAGAACCAGACTTGAGGGCTCTTGCTGTAGTATATGGCACAACATGGGCCTGTCCTAGCTGTAACATAGTAGTGTACAGGTTATTAAAAAATTGTAGTAATGCAGAATGGTGTAAAAAACAGTGGAAACAGGTGATATTTATACATTACATATTTACATTTTGTGAGGGCTAAATGAGTCCCTGGAAATGTCACACTACACCACCGGATGGTCATTTCAGTATGCCGCAACTACCCCCTACTCTCTTAGATTGTGTACATGTATATAAAGTCTGTGACTGAAAATTGCTGAAAGAGTCCTGTAAGATAATGGCTACTTTTCATCCTGGTGCATAACTTAAGTGCGTTTGCACATTGAAACACAGAGTGGAATCAGGAAAAAGCCTGAAATGTCATCAAAAGAACACACAAACATTGTAACTCTTGCTGTGTTTCTTTTTATGTTCCCTTTCAATGCCTCTGACAATTTTTATATCTCTTGAGTTAAGTGGCTCCATTAATTTGTCCATAGTGTACAGATTGGCAGTTTGCAATAAACCCAACAAATAACAGTATAATAAGTGTGAGCTCAGTGATGCTTTTGAAATTATAGTTCCCACATGTTTTATTCATATAGTTAATGAACGATAAATAAGGAAAAAAAATCTGATCATGTGAAGTAAGATTTAAATAGTAAAGAGTGCAACAAAGTAGATTTTTGCTCTGCTACCTCCAAACATATTTTTGCACTAATATAAGTTGACTCAAAAATTCCAAACTTTAAATTGAAAATTGAGGAGAATGTTGTTTAATTGAGTTAGAAAGCTACCTCAATTCTGAAATTACAAATTCTTCATTGAGGATTTCTTATGCGACACCTGTCACTTGAATGTTGTAGATGTTACACTAATTACAAAGAATTTCTTTTTCTTCCTTTTCATCTTTTCCCACTTTCATGGGGGGGTCGATGTGCTTAATCAGCCTGTTCCAGACAGCGCATTCCTGCACCTCCTCGCTATTCAGACCCTTTTCCTTTAGACCTTCTTTTACTTTATCCATCCACCACCACATTAGCCTCCCTTATCTTCTCTTTATCTGCACTTCCATTCCCATTTCTCTTTTACTCACATATTTTTGTTGTCTCTCCTCATCATATGATCTATATACCACTTCAACCTATGTTTCTGTACTTTCTTCCACTTTTGTTGTACCTCTTATTGTCTCCTTTCTTATTCTGTCAATTTTTGTAGCTCTACACATCCATCTCATTGTTCTCTTTTCTGACACATCTAACTTCTTCTCCTGCTTTACCTTTACTGCCGATATCTCAGCTTCATAAATCAATGCTGGTTTTATGAATGACTTAAAGACTTTGTGTTTAACTTTCGTGTTAATTCTTCAGTCACACAGTATTTCTAATACCCTCTCCATTTATGCTGAATTTCTACTGGTAAAATAACATTTTCAATTAGTAATGTGGGGAGGATTATAAAGTTACTTTAAGCTGTGCTTAGCCAGTTTCTCAGCTTGTTGTGTCGCTAAAAGATGTTCATATGAACCCAGCTGTAATTTTCATAGTTTAAATATTTCTCCTGAATTTTTTTAAAGCTTGCGTTTGAAAGTAGGTAAAAGTGTGTCTTATAATGCAGTGTAATTATGTGTATAACTGTGTATACATATTTTGAAGTTTTGTTTGTTTTTTTTTTTCTTCTTTTTTTTTTTATTTGTAAGGTTTGGCAAGGAAAGTATAGATCGGATTGTCACATGGCTAAAAAATCACAATTTTCCAAAGGATTCCTCTGTACTTGATATAGGAACAGGAAATGGAATGCTGCTTGTGGAAATGGTAAATCTGCTTTTTAACACAACCTAATATTTTCAATGAATAATCTTCTTGCTGCCTCTTTCGGTAAACTGTCATGAACAAATCCTTCATTGTCCTTCCAAATGTCCAGTAGTGATACAGGCATAAATTTTAGAAAATGTTACTTCAAATGATACCGTCAGTCAATCCATGCTTGTTTAAGTGACAATGAAAAACTTGTTTCCAGAAACAGTGGTACAATAATTTTATGAAATCATTTACTATAATAACACATACATATGTCTGAACAATACTGGGAGGAAGGCAAGAACCAGCTGAGGGTGGGACACAAATTCTTTGTAGTTAACTTTCATATGCACACATGCACACAAAGAGTGAAGGCTCGGACCACCTAATCAGTTTAGAACTGTCAAACATTTACATTTCTGAGAATTTGGAGCAAAGTACAGCATCCAGATTACACACACAAATCTAGGATTTAAACCCTGAAGTCAGAGATTGTGAAGTGTCAGTGTCTTCCTACCATTGAACCACTATTCCTTCCAAGCAATAGCTGTAGAGTAGCAAAAATAACAACTTGCAAAAAAAAAACCAAAACAATACATTTTATATTATAAACAAGCTGACATTTAGTTCAATATGCTAATGTTTTGCTGGACTGTTTAGAGTAGGCTGAATGTTGAATTTTTAAATGTTTATGCTATGTTATTGGTAGAAAATGTAATGTAGCCATAGAGCCATGTAATTTTTATAAAAGCGTGTGTGCATGTATATACATGAATATACACTGCTCAAAAAAATTAAAGGAACACTTAAATTACACATTGGATCTTGATGAACAAAATATTCAAGTCGATAATCTTTACTGAGTAAAACTGTGTACTTCATTGAGAAAAAAAATGATGTAACAACAATCAATGGAAACCAAAATCACCAGCCCGTTGAGGGCTAGATTCAACATCGCACAGAAAATCAAAGTCAAAAATTGAAATGATAGGTTGATCCAAATTGTGTGCATTTCATTATGGCAACTCATAATGTGAATCGGTAGTGTGTGAGGCTCCAGTGTGCCTGTGTGCACTCCTGCCAATGCCTGGGCATGCTCCTGATGCGTCGGTGAATGGTGTTCTGGGGGATCTCCTCCCAGTCCCTGGATCATGACACCAGTGAGGTCCTGGGCAGTCTGTGGCACTACTTGGTGTCATCTGATGCATCAATCCGTAACGTTCATCCAGGAACTGCCTACACACTCAGGTCACATGAGGCCAGGCATTGTCCTGCACCAGGAGAAACCCAGGGTACACTGCACCAGAGTAAGGTGTAACAGTGGCTCTGATGATTTTATCCTGGTACCTAACAGCAGTCACAGTACCATATCCAAGCATGTGGAGGTCTTTGTGACCCTCCAAAGTATGCCTCCCCAGACCATCACTGACCCACAACCAAACCAGTCATGCTGGATAATGTCGCAGGCTACATAATGTTCACTATGGCATCTCCAAACTCTTTCATGTCTGTCACATTTGCTCTGTGTGAACCTGCTGTCATCTGTGAAGAGAATGGGGCCTCAGTGGTGGAGCTGTCAATTATGGTGTTCTCTACTGAATGCCAATTGAGCTACATGGTAATGGGCTGTGAGCACAAGTCTTACTAGCAGATGTTTGGCCCTCATGCTATGGAGTTTGTTTCTTACAGTTTGGTCAGAAACATGCTCACCACTAGCCAGCTGGAGGTCATTTTGTAGGGCTTTGACAGTGCTCCTCCTGTTCCTCCTTGCACAAAAGAGCAGATACCGATCCTGCTGCTTGGTTAATGCCCTTCTATGACCCTGTCCAGCTCCTTGTATTTCCTCCATGCTCTTGAGACTGTGCTTGGAGACATGGCAAATCTTCTTGTGATGGCATGTATGGATGTGCCATCCTGGAGCAACTGGACTACCTGTACAACCTGAATTGGCTGCATGTACTGTCTCACACTACCAGTAGTGACGAGAACACTAACAAAATGCAAACTTAGAGAAGAATCGGTCAGGAAGGATAAGGAGAGAGCAATTGTTTGTGGCCACCACCTGCAAAACCATTCCCTTTTGGGGAGTTGTCTTACTTTTGCTTTTCCATTTACAGTTACAGGAAACGTTTAGTTGCAGTTATTGCTGCAAAGGGCGGTCACGCCAGATACTGAAAGCAAAGGTTCACATACTTTTGCCACTCGCAAATATGTAATATTCAATCAATGTATGTTCAATGTACTTTTATGACTTGAGTGAAAATCTGATGATGTTTTAGGTCATATTTATGCAGAAATATAGAACATTCTAAAGGGTTCACAAACTTTCTAGCACCACTGTATACCTACGCAGCAGTAACATTTAAAGTGAAGCCCTGGGGGATGCCATATACTATAACTTCAGAACAAAGTGAGAAGGAGTTTACATTAAAATTTTCTACATAGTGTATTTGATTTGATAATTATGAACTAAATTACTCAAGAACAATACAAGATAGTGCAACATAATTTTCAAGCCTGTCATATTTTGCAGGAGACACATGCTGCTTGAAATGCTACCCTAAAGCCACCCACACTCTCATATTTCAAAACAGGCAGCATAGAACATCATATACAAATATTAGATAAAAAAAAGTACTTATCTTATAATGTTGATTTAACTTTTAGAAGAATACGACTGTGAATGTAACACATCAGCACTATTAACACCATCAAAGAGAAGTCTCCACTACTGTAGGAACAACGATGATTTCTTGTCTGTCATTGAGTTAACCAGCTTAATTGGTTCAGAGAACAGTTTCTTAGTTGTATTAACTAGGGATGCTCTGATCAGGTATTTTTAGGCTCAATACAGATCACTGATTTCAGGAAGAGAATTGGCTGATTCTGTTTCTGATTCCAATTTGTTTTATGTACATTTTGTTTTTATTTTTTAATAAGCTCCTGCAAAACCAGTCATGAAGAAGCATTAAGTCATGTGTTAAACTGGTATTTGTATAACAAAACTGTAGACCACATGTGTTACCTGTTCATTTTTTATTAATTTGAAACAACTGTAGGCTTATTATTCAGTGAAAACAAAAAATAGTCAAAAAAACCCTTAAAAATGTTTTTTAAACTAATAAAACATGTACAAAAATATTTGTCCATAATACACATGACAAAAATGAAAATACAAATTCTAGTCATAATTACATGCCACAATTCTAATAAAATGTTCATGTTTATAAAGAAGTTGCAGTGTACATATGAAATCAACACATTTTGTTCTTAAGCTAACAAGCCTATTGTTTACTAAGCAGTGAGGGCAAATTCTTTTATCTTTTCGCTTTTTTCAGACAAGGAGTGTCTGTTTTAATTAAAGGACATAATTAAGTGATCTCAAAGCATTCTCTTTTAATTTCTGCCAAAGAGATACTTCCTTATTTCTTACTTCAGCTGGACAAGGCATGTCTGCCACTATTCTTCTTTACACACAGGGTGACTCCTCAGATGCACTTTTCTCTGTTTATTAATCAATCCACTTTCTTGAATGTAAAAGCCAAAATTTCTGCCTCCACTCTCTCCTAATGTCTGAACTTCAGCTATCTGTTTACGGGATGTTTGGCAACAAAACAACACCTATGATTCCTAAAGTACTGTAATACTTTGTGTAAAGGAGCACTACAATAAAATTACCATAAAGGTTAGAAAAGCAGATTCTGAAAAAATCAACTGAGCCATTTGGTGTGTAAAAATTTTACAGTCTTGATCCGAGGTCAGTCAAATGGAGCACCACTAAAATTAACCCCCCAAAGACACAATAGATTGCAGCACCAACAGGGTATTGTAACTACCCCTTTGTCATTGTATTTAAAAATTATTTACAACATTTGTCCAACAAAGGATACAATTTCAGTATATGCCTCGTTTGTTCCCTCTAAACAGGAATTCTGGCAATTTCTAGACTTGCAGCTATAATTTTACTTTCTTGTTTCTTCTTGGGTTCTTACATGTCAAAATACCTTCTACAGCTTTCATTTCAGTACAGTGCTTCAAACAGTATAGCAGCACAGCCATTATATAGACAGGATTTGTAATTATTCAACAAGGCTTAATTAACTTCCATAGCTGGAGAAAAGATGTAAGTTGTTAACCCATTACTTTTTTCCTGAATATTATGTTTTGATGTTTGGTAATTAAAAAAATTTTGTTAACTTCTTGGAGTTTACCACTTATTTGTGTAATTTAAGGTTATTCACTAGACTGGAAGTGCTTAAAAAAACTGTGAAAATGAGGATGTTCTAAAAAGTTTGACTGGTAGTGTATAAGGATGTTACAATACCACAATTTGTGTATCTGATAACAATACTAGTGAAATTTTATGATACTCTGTACCTTTCAATACTAAACAACAGAAATTCCATTCAGTGGCTTTTTATTAAAATTACCTCCATTATTGAGTAGAAAAATATTGTAGCTTTTTTCTTTAATACAATATAAACTTTATAAATACTGACAATAACAACAGATTTAGAATACTGGCATATCCATCAAGAGGTCTTCTAACCATTATTTAAGTGAACAAGTATTGGCATTCATAAATATCAAAATACAGTGCAAAAGTTGAATTTTAATGTGCATCAGGGATGATGATCCCCCCCAGTGTCGCAAAAGATTGGGGTTTAATAATTTTGGAGGAATTTCAGCATAATGTTTATAAAGAATTATATACCATGAACTAACTAATTCATTTTAGAATGCAAATTTTCTACATTTACTGTATTCTCTGCCATTTTTTATCCAGTGACTAAACAATACACCTTTAAACATATAATAAACATAAACTTTCAAGCATTACTATGTACTGTATGTACTCTTGAATTACTGAGTTCCAAGATAATTCCTGATATTTCCATTTAAACAACTCTTTAAAGTGTTATTTGTAAAAATGTGCTTTTAAAGTTTGGTTTGTCAGTGAACCACTCTGTTAGGTTTGTAAAATTTTCTCTTCTAAGATATAGGATTTGCATCATTATCTGGTTAAAAGAAAGTAATATTTAACATAGTTGTCAAATTAATTCAAATTTCAAATGTCAGAAATTCCAAAAGACTTATTTTTCCATATGAATCATTTGTCCCAACTTTGCTCCCTATGTGATATCAAACTTGTCAATTATATATTAACACTTTATTTCAGAACACCAATTAAAAAGCCTTTGTTTTGCTGTTTTCATGGTTTCTTACATGATCAGACTCTGTTACTACTTATTGCCTGTGTACAAATCCAGAATCTAAAAATTACTTTGGCTGTTGTTATCTGTAATCAATAAGTTTATAACAGTGAAACAGCATTACATTTTTCAGTGTAAGATTCAAAAATATATGAAGTATATATACTTATGAACAGCGGTTTACCTTAAAAGGCCAAATGAATGACACAAATTTAGCATTTGCAAGTGCATATGTAGCCATGAACTGTATTGTTTTTCTTGTGCTGCTAACTGCTCATTTTGATGATTTACAGGTATCTGTTAACACAGTATGAAATTTTAATAGGAAGATGCGCCTTGTCCCTTGAAGCATTGAAACACCAAAAAAAATATTTTGGTATTAACAAACGTAGCCTATCATGTCACTGCCATTATAGACAAGACAAATAGCGACTTCGTTTGAGTGTTGCCTCGATGATTACTTAATGCAGCTGTCGGTAGTGCTGCCTATCCCCCCAAATTCCTATATGCGTAACTGCACTGTAGATTTGTGTGAGGTCCCCCTTCTTCACAACTCTGAACTGTATATTTTGGTTAAAAATGGATGGATGTGCTCATTACAGTCAGAGAATGAATGCAAAGCCTCCCATCATACATTTGGACTGTGTAGGACACTATTAAAAGCGAACAATCTAATTATCTTTTCATCTCTTCTTACAAATATGTGAAAATACAAGTTAAATGATTGCACTTCATCTGATTGGTACCATTATTTCACTATCAAAGTATGCACAAATCTGTTCCTGAACTGTGGGGTAGAAGTGGCAATAACGTGAGCCTATGTGTGTGTGTCTTGCTTTTGTTTTATGAACGATTTGTGTACTTTGGTGCTGAAATTCTCCTTCACAACCACACAAGCAAATTCAGGCATGACCCCTGCTGTTTTTCTTTTTCACATGTGTTGATACTGATGCTTTTGCATCAATGCTGTAAGCAATTTATTATTTAGATTTTACTCACGTTTTCTCCTGTATTATTTTGCCTTCTGGAGGTAATTTGTCTATTAGCAGTTACGCATAGGCATAAGTGCAGTACTGACTTTTGAAGTAAATCCGATAGTATAAAAATGCTGGTACTGTTACATTTTCTGAGGTTTTGGAAATATTGGTTCTTGTGATATGGAATATATTCTATATTGCATAATCAATTTAATCATAGATCACAGTGATGCACCAATTATTGATTATATGTGCTATACAGTACACCTCCTGTACAAATAAAAGAGGGTGATTTCTAGTGTCAAAAGCTTTACTTAAATCTAGCAACATAATAACAAGCCTTTTTTTCATCACAAGACATTAAAATGTCATTGATGACATGAGTTAATGCTGGTTACTTACTGTACCCTATGAAAAACAAGACTGAAAAGTTTAAAATAGATTAATGAATAAGGCAAGACATTTTGAAAATATTTTAGGGTGGCGAGGACACTTGGAAAATGGCGCAGATGAATCTTTTCAGTAATGTTCTAACAGTTGACCCCTCTAGTACATTTAGAAACTTCCAGTCACTCTAGATCTGTTGATGATGTTTACTATATGTGCTTCCAGAACAGAGACTGAACTTTTCATTCATGTTGTTGAGACGTGTAGTGGATTTCATTTTAAAAAGTAAAGTTATGATTTGCTTTTCTGTGATTAAGTTTACATTACTAAGCCGTTGTGCGCAGGGAGAAATATGGTTTAAATGTGGAGTCTTGTCTATTTTATCATTAATAAAGTTCCTAAAATCTGTGCTGAAGATGTTAATAAGAATTTTTAGCTCAGATTTCACATTTGTTAAATTAGTAAATGTTCTAAACCAGTGGTTCTCAACCTTTATTCCTTCAAGGTCCTCCAGTGAACAACAGGAATTTGCGAGCACCCCCAATGATGTTTTCTTTCTTTTATTTTTGATACAGGAATAACAAATGTTCTTGTCTTTGAACTTAAATTTATTAACAAAATATTTCCTGCTAGTGTTATTACACTGCCTATATTTTAAAGCTTAACACATCCATAATATATTTTAAAAATAGCCTGTTTTGTTTTTATTAAATAATTTATTCTTACTAGTTTCTGAAAATAAGTTATTCTTACTAGTGTCTGAATTTCTTAATCAATATAAAATGAGTTGACATTTTTTAAGGAAAAATAGTAACAATTAATTAACAAAATACAGAATTTGTCACTGAAGATATTTTGATACCAAAAAAAGCTGCTTAGTACCCAATGATGCTTATGTATTACTTTTTAAATTATGCAGAAAATTATTATGGATTTCTAAAATTAAAATAGTAAAAGTAAGTTTTGTAATGCAGAATTAATTACATCAAATTTTTTTCATAACTTAATTACATTAGCTACTTTATTATTCTCTGGATTCAGCACTGGAGTGTTTCCTTTAGTTATAACATGTTATTTAACATGAGTGCAAATGTAAATGTGATCTAGATTAAGATAAAAAAGTCAAGTCAGTGGAAAAGGCACAAGAAGTGTGTAGGGCAGTGGAAGCAGTCGGTTAAATCACAGTAGAGCAGCCATTCCTGAGACCTGGGCACCTTTTAAAAAGTGAGTGGACTATATGGACCAGCATCTTCATCATGAAACTGTTACATTTTGCTAAAACACTGTAGCTGTTTATGGTAGTGTAGCATGTGGCCTTCCTTTCACTTTTTAAACCTGCGTCACTATGAGCCACAGGTTTCTATTCTATTACAGGTTAGTAGCTGCAGTGTGCTGTGCTCTGTGGCTTAATGTTATACATAGAGAGTTCCTAGTTCAGTGCAAGAGTGTATTGTATTCTTTTTTGTTTTGAGAAGAGCTACTATAAGTGAAGCTCCAATCAGAAACAGATTATAATTAACTGATCTGTTTTGTTGCAGAGAGTCAAATCTGAGGCTATCACAGTATCCATAAATTTTGATACAGCGTTTCATTCTTCTCTGTTTAATTTGTGACTGCCAACAATAAGAATGTCAAATGATAAGTAGGCCTAATGTGTGAATGTTCAAAACAATCCTAGAGATGACTAGGATTCACATATTTGTGAGAATAATAAATTTGCCCGCAACAAGAACTTAATGTGTTATAGCTAGGTCAGATAAAATGAAGCACCTTAAAGGATGTGAAAGTATGTAAATTTTTGTATAAAATTTGCAGTTCATTAAATAAAAGTGCAGTATTCTAAGGCCACCTCCTTGACCAGTCTTTCTTTAAAAAAAGGAAAGCCAAAATTAAATAAATGACACAAACCTAACTGTTTTTAGTTATGATGTTAATAGAAACATTTTATTTCTAAGCAGGTATCATTGTGAACTACAGTGACCTTTATGGGCTGCTTTTTAATTTTTATTTATATGAGTCAGGTTAGTGACCTAGATAATACTTGTGGAGGATGTGGTTTTAATTCTAGGTTTAATTTTGCTTTGTGTTGTTTGGCTATCACCAGATTAAAATTCTGTTTCATAAATAAATTTATGAGATGCCCTAATTCTACATTTTGGATAGCAGCTTCTGAAAAGCAACAATTACGGTAAAAGACATTGTTTAAGCACAGAGAATATTATACTTTAGTTTTAGTATCATCTTTGAAATGCTTGAAGGTAACATTTGAATGATCAGGGGCCTCATGTATAACGGCGTGCGTAAAATTCACACTAAAACATGGCATATGGACAAAACTAGGAATGTGCATACGCGCAAAAAAATCAACCAAAGTTCCTCTCACTTCCCCTTTACAATCCCAATCAAGATGAAGTTTAACTCGTATGCATGGCCTACAGCCCCACCTCCCAGAATTATGCCTATTTGAATATGGAAATCAATATAAATAGCCTCTTCCATTCATCCTTCCATCCATCCATCCATCCATCATCCAACCCGCTATATCCTAACACAGGGTCACGGGGATCTGCTGGAGCCAATCTCAGCCAACACAAGGCAGGAAACAAACCTCAGGCAGGGTGCCAGCCCACCGCAGGGCGCACACACACACACCCACACACCAAGCACACACTAGGGACAATTTAGAATCGGCAATGCACCTAACCTGCATGTCTTTGGACAGTGTGAGGATACGGGGAGAACATGTAAACTCCACGCAGGGAGGACCCAGGAAGTGAAGCCGGGTCTCCTAACTGTGAGGCAGCAGCGCTACCCACTGCGCCACTCTCTTCCATTCAGTGTTTTCTTAAAAGACAATGGAAAAATACTAATGTAAAAAAGAATAATTTTAGTGAAAGTGAAATGGAGGTCTTGCTCGGTGAAGTGTAGGCAATGAAAAACTTACTATTTGGTGGCTTAAGCAGTGGTATAAAAAACAAAAGGAAATTGATGGAGTGGAACAGTGTGGCAGAGGCACACAAAAGATCAAGTTCAGAAACTTTACAGTACCTGAAGTAAAAAAAGAAGTGGTCACATATCAAAGTTGTCGTGAAAATGCGATTCGCAGCCCACTATCTGAAGTTTAATCTTGAAAATTTACACTTTAATCTTGTTGTTTGTCATTAAAGTAGAATGTTGTAAGCTTCATCTTAAAATCGATGTTTAATTTACTAGAGTTTCTCAAACCCCATCGTAACTAAAGTAGCACGTTAAATGCTTTGTATTCAAAGTTTTCCCCGACCCAGTTGATAGTAGCTACTTGCTTCTTAAATGGGCTTTTCCTTTACATTGACAGGAGTGCACAGGCAGTGATCGCCACTCAGAATACATTTACATTCATGATATTAAAGCTCTCTGAACATTTCAGAATAGTAAGATGTATACTTGATATCATTTTCATGATGAAATGCATTAAAGCATGCATTAAATATGTGGGGGTACGGTGGCACAGTGGTATATGAGCTGGCACCCCGTCCAGGGATTGTTCCTGCCTCACTCACGATGCTCGCTGGGACATGTTGGACCCTGGATGGAATGATTTATTGCTGCAGTACTGTGTCTGTCAAATGTACCAACCTCCAATTCCTGTTCTTCTGTTTTCTTTCTCCACGTAACCAATCGCTACACAATAAATGTCTGTAATAACTGTAAAACCAGCTTTAGGCTTAGAATGCTGAATGTTCAGAACTTTAAAGGAACACTGAAAGATCTTTGTTATACATGTTTAATTATTTCATCTATCCAGGATCGCATGCGTGAGGCAAAAACAGCCCCGGACGTGGTGCCAGCTCATCACTAATGCTGCGCCACCATACTCCCACATGTTTAATTACTAAAAGTATATATTATTTAAATCAAGTTAACAGTTTATGTGCAAAATGTAATATACATACTTTAATGCGTTTCGTCATAAAAAGTATTCTAGCACCACACAGCACCAAGAGGATACCTCTTGGAAATCTAAATAGGCTTACATCATCATCTATATGCTCTCTTAGAATTTTTCCATTTGCAGTGTCTTTTAACAATGGTAAAGCAGATATGGTAGTTGGAATAGTTTGGCCATTCTATGCACTATTATATTATATATATGCAATTAGTTTCGGTGTTTTTGATAAAACCCCCATTATGGATGCAAATCTAAAAAAGAAAGGGAAATGACACAGTGTGGTCTATGGCTGACTTGTCATCCTCAGGCCACCAGATGGAGCCCTCCCTGCAGCATGGCGGTGGCCCGAAGACCAGCAGGGAATCCTGGACAATGGAGTTTTCATCCACAGCCCTGCTGGATACCACAGGGGCCGCTAGATGGAGCTGCAGGGAAGAGCAAAGAATATTATTTGCCCTACGCCCCGGAAGTATGTCCGAGTCACATGGACAAGGGAAATGACGTGCTTCCAGGGTGAAGAAAAAGAAGAGTTTTGATCTGACTTGGATGTGCTAAGAAGTTACATGGACTGAGGGTTCAGAAGCACTTCTGGGTCACGGACTATAAAAGGACTGTGGCAGCTCCCAGACGGCGAGCTGAGCTGGGTGGATGGGTGGCAACACGTCTGGGAGTGAAGGATTGTTTATTGTAGTGATTATTGTATTGTTTAATGAGTATAGTGGAGAGGAGGGTGCTTTGTGCACTGTTGTTTATAAATAAAGTCAACTTTTGGACTTTTATCTGGTGTCTGGCGACTTGGACAAGGGAGCGATAGCGCCCCCTATCTGTCACAACAGAAACAATGGCACTGCTTGACACTGGGTGCTGTCTGTTTGCAAAACCAAGCAAAAACATGCATACGCATTGTGTGAGGCAGCAGTGAAAATGTACATGGCTTTACAACAAGTATAGTTTTATACATCTCAAAGTGAGCATGAAAACGAGTGTACACAACATTTTTATGTGTACACACCATTTATACATGAGTGATTTGTCTTCTATTGATCCATTCTTACATACATGTACTGTGATTTGTTGATTATTTATTTATTTATTTTTTTAATTAATTTTAAAGGCAAAAAATGGCTTCACGAATCTTACTGGAATAGACTACTCTTCTGCATCGGTAGAACTTTCCAAAAGCATAATGCGGAGAGAACTCCATGATGTCAAAATACAGGTAAATGGCTACTCATTGTTTTGTGTCTTTGCTGCATGAAGTGATGGCAGTCTTGTTATCAAACTGATTGATTATTGTTCTTTCATAGCTAAGTGATGATCAGACTGAGTCTCTGCATTGTCAGGTACTCAGTTGAAGTTCTATGTAACCTTTTTTCTTTTTGAATATATTTTTTTATTTTCATTACTTTTGCTATCTGTCTTTGGGTTCTGCCATTATGTAAGTTGATTGCATGGGCATCTTCGTCATGTGATGCAGAAGTTACATGGCATGTTATGTCATCAGCATTCCTTTATAAACCACAACACTGACCACAAGGTTGTGTGTTAACTTTGAGTAGACATCATAGGAAATAACTAGTGTATGGGCGTATAATAGGGCTTCTAAACTAATATAGTTTTGTACTTGTTTTGTTTCTGTACTTTAGCTTTCAACTTTTGATTTGATTTGGTGTTTAGGCTTTAATGTAATTGTGCTTTAACATTTCTTACTACTATTTTCAATGACCCTTTAATTAGACCTCCATTTCCAGATCATAGATTACAAGTACTTCTGTTTTCTATTCCTAGATCTGTTTAAAACTTACTTTTTTCAAATGTGATAACAAAAGTTCAGATCTCTTACAGTGAATGACCCTGAAATGCAGTTGGTATTTTAGGATATAGAACAGCTGAAGAAACATAACAAGACATTGCAGGCATGGCTAAATGATCTCACTGCTTCTGTTCAGTATTGGTCAATACGTTTTACCAGCTTGAAGCAAAGGATAGACACAGTGTTGTTCATTCTGCCCAAATGGTTAAGGAACCCCTGGGATTTTAAGATTCCTTAACCATTTCTGACTGGTTCACAATCAGCAATCAAACATTTGTTCATCTGTTAAGAGTAAGATTTCCTTTATAGTTTCATTATTTAATCAGCAACATTTGGGATGGGCCTCCACACTTAGGATGTTGGAAATTCCTGTTCTGATAATCTAAGTGCATTTTTGAATGAATTTGAGACTTATTTCTGACCTGCCAAAGTGTGACCACTATTTGATTATTAAATGTCAGACAGGGAAGCCAGTCTAGTAATGAATGTTAGTTCAGTTTAAGACATTAGCTTCAGGTATTGATTGGACTACTGGTACTTAAATTTTGTTTTTTGAAGCAGTCTCATGAAGTGAAAGGTAAAGATTAGTGACTCATTAAATTAAACTGTCTGACATTAATATTTGCTCCGTGTAATTCAGAAAGTTAGCAACGAAAAGAACGTGTCAGCATGTCACAGTATAAATGTGTGGACTTCAAGGATAGTCTTCATTCTGTGGAAATAATAAAAAATTATTATTGAAGAGGAAAAAAAAAACTAATTGGATGGATAATTTGTGGAGATTCTGCTCTCCTGGTAGTAACATGCCCAAAAATCTCCAGAGAATGGAATCACATATTATGTGGATTTGTGGAATAGGGTTCAACGTGCTAAAAATAGCACTTTATTTCCTGTGTGAATTGCAAATATTTTAAGCTTTTATGCTTTTGTTGACTTTGGAGCAGTGAATTTTATTAATTCCAGTCTCCAGTCTTTTGGAAAAGTTGAAAGATTCTGAAAATTCTTTGTATCTAAAGCTTTGTATCCAGTCATTTGATAAAGAACTTACTGGAAAATAAAATCTGCAGTATGGTTCCTGTGCTGTCGATGGTTATGGAGTGTATACATCGCTAAAATCTGACCTTTTATACAGAACCTTGTTCTCAAAGTAATCTTAGGGTATCATGGGTATAGATGACATAATTTGCAATTCAGCTGGCACACCCTTGAATTAGAATCTTGAGCTGTAATTGGTTATATTTCCAAATTAGGAAAATGAGACCACCTAATTCTTTGCATTTGTATAGCGCTTTTTCTTACTACTGTACTTAAAGCGCTCAGCAATTGCAGGTTAAAGGCCTTGCTCAAGGGCCCAACAGAGCAGAGTCCTTTTTGGCATTTACAGGATTCGAACCAGCAACCTTCTGATTGCCAGTGCAGATTCCTAGCCTCAGAGCCACCACTCCGCCTACTGTGTCATTTATAATTTACTAGTTGAATATCAGGATTACTAAGATGTATTTATTAATACATAGTACAAGCAGGAACTTCTGTTAAAGAGGTGGCAGATAAGAGAAAACAAATTTCCCTCTGAATATTGTATAGTGCAAAAGGTGTGGTACACAAGATTAAACTGCCATTTTAGTTTTTCTTCTTGCAAGCTTGCCCCTGGAAATATAGGACCTTGTACAACAATTAAGAAAAATGCACTGGTATAGTATTACCTTGTACATCTTGCTAATTTCAGTTTCAACTTCACTTTTTCATACATCTTGGGCAGATGTTTTTTGTCCATTGTCCAAATTAGTATCTCCTCTACCACTTTTAGAAAAGGATCAGGAACAAAACTTTGAGGTTAAAAAATTGTGGATTTATTGCATTGGGCTGAAACAGCATATTATATAATACTGTACACTGGAGTCGCTGCAGTTCTGAGCATCGTTCATAGTACTAGTTAGGGATATTCATGTTCTGAGGCTCTTCTGTCAATTTCATCTGTGTCCATGCAAACCTGAATTTTGAATATGTGAATTTGGAGTTTAAGCCTTAGGTGGGTAAAAAAAACAAAAACTGGTTTGAGTTACTAATAATTCTTTGTGTGTTAGTGTCTGAATATTTTTGTTATATTGGTCATTGTTTGCTAGTTTGTTTATGGGAGCTGTCTTATTTTATGATTTAGTGGCATGGGTCCTAACATATTATTTAGGGGCCACGGCAGTTGTTGCTAGTCATGTGATGCTAAAGTTGTGTGGTGTATGATGTCATTAATCCTCATCCATAAAGCACACGTTTATTGTCGTGTATATAGTACAACAGAATTCTTGCTTATATATCTCAATTGACAAGAATTCAGTACCAACAAAAGACATACATATACAAAAACAATATACAGCATGCAACTTGTGTATATCTGCACTTTGTCTGTAATTCAAAGGAAAGACCTGGCATAAGCGAGGCTAAAAAACTTCTACAACAAGCTTTTATAACAAGCTTTTATAATATAGGATTTTGATTTTATCTTTTTTCCACTTTGTTGTTTACCTTTCATTTTGATTTGAGCCACTTCTTTGAACACTACTTCAGTTATCTGCATTTTCAGGTCACAGGCTACTTTTTTTCTTTTTCTAGTTTCATTTCAATTTCCTTTTCATAAATATGATCATAACGTGTGTGTGTGTGTGTGTGTATATATGTGTGTATATATATATATATATATATATATATATATATATATATATATATATATATATATATATATATATATATATATAAAATACACGTGTGTGTGCGCGTGCGTAAAATAAATAAATAAATGTTTATTCTTATCTTTAGCACTAGTACTAATCCTCCAGTTAAATGATTGTGTTGAAGATAAAAGTTGACCAAATGTGCTTGGATGTATGCTCCGCCTGTATATTTGTTCCCCATTTTCTAGATTTGGCTTTAAAGCGTCAGTAAAATGGTCTTTATTCTAAAGCCTCTAACAAGTAAATTGGTAAATGTATTTTTTCTTGACCAGATACATATGCTGCTTTTGCTGCCATGATATTTGGAACAGACATCTGGGCTTGTATTGATTCCTCACAGCTCTATGGAAGAAACTGAAGGTACCTACAGTATGATAAGAAGTCATATTTACTCTCTAACATAACACTCCTAAAATCATTAAATTAAATTCAAGGTTATGGGGGACATGGTGATCTTGGGCAAGCATTGCTCACTCATCTGTACACCCATGATGCCAGTTTGGCATCGTTGGTTAACATAACAAATGTGGACAATTTGAGCATGTGGTGAAAAATCCACTTGGACATTAAGAGAATGGCCACACTTTACACAGAAAACAAGCAGACGTGGGAATCCAAAGAGAGAGGCAGAATAACTAGTGCATCCTCATTTCCTAATTGCATATTTTTTCTGTAATTGCTGGTGAAGAACAGCCTTCATGTTCTCCCTAGTAATTAAGTAACCTTTAAAATGAATTCAAACAATGAAAAGTCTTTTATTATTTTGTATAGAGTGTAACATCAGTCTCTCTTAGACTTGCCCTTAAGGGCTGGACAAACAGAAGAAAATGCGTGTGTTTTAATTTGTTTCTCAGAAAGGTGGTACAAAGATTTGCTGACATTCACACCTAAGTTTTACTGTAGTGGGCTGTCAATTAATAAAAAAAATAATTTTTCCATGTTGGTATAAAAATAATAATTTTTATAGAAATGTGTATACATTTTAGCATCAGCTCCCGGCCAAATAATATATACTAACCAACCTGCGGGGTACCATCCATCCATCCATTTTCCAACCCGCTGAATCCGAACACAGGGTCACGAGGGTCTGCTAGTTCCAATCCCAGCCAACACAGGGCACAAGGCAGGAACCAATCCTGGGCAGGGTGCCAGCCCACTGCAGGACACTCACAAACACACCCACACACCAAGCACACACTAGGGCCAATTTAGAATCGCCAATCCACCTAACCAGCATGTCTTTGGAATGTGGGAGGAAACTGGAGCGCCCGGAGGATACCCACGCAGACACGGGGAGACCATGCAAACTCCATGCAGGGAGGACCCGGGAAACGAACCCAGGTCTCCTAACTGTGAGGCAGCAGCGCTACCACTGCACCACCGTGCCGCCCACGCGGCGTACCGTACGCCGCATAATCAGGCCGGTTTTTTAATGATATTTAAGCACAGGGAGAAAATTAACATTTGAAAAATCGGTAATGTAATAAATCAGCAAGAAAAGCAACATTGTAACAATGCACGGAACGAACCAGCACACAATCGTCGGTGACTGAAAACTAGCGGACCGCTATCGCGCCTTCTCCTCACAGACGGAGGGATGGGGGTGGACGTCGCTCAGGCGCGGGGGGTGGAATGGGAGCAGAGGAGAAGGACGTCCATTCCACACCCTCCGTCATGCTAGTCTGCTGATTTCTTGTTCAGTATGCACTGCCTGCTCATGTGCCCACCTCCAACTCGTCACTTGAGTCGTTGTCGTCTTTGCACCTGTGACTCACGTAGACTTTTCATTGATTGCTCTGTGCGGTTTTGGCTGCTTTTCTATATATAATCCACCAAGACACCCGACCACGGTAGTAGGCGAGGTGGGAGGGGGGTGTATACAAAGGGTAGGGACGTATGTTTGTCGTGGATGCGAAGTGCTGTATGTAGCGTGTAAAACAGTTTGCTATGGTGCACGCGGTTGTGCGTCGTAACCGAAAAGTCGCCTTTTAAAGACTGCTTACTTCATTGTGTTTTAACCTCAGTTGTAAAGGATTGTTTTAAGGAACCCATGGGATACCCCTTGCAAACCGTTTTACATGCTGCATATGGCGATTCACCTCCGCGAGAAACATGCCTCTATGAACAGTTAACGTGGCTCGGAGGTGCATGAGGCCCCTACGACAGACGAATATAAATGACGCCGTTTTTACTGTGTTGTCGCGTCCGAGTTGGTGGGCGTGGTCTGCGAGTTGTTGTTGTATCCAATGGTCTTGGAGTTGGTGGGCATGGCTCCTTCCTGCGTGCGCCATAGGTGTCTTACTTGTTGGCGGCTTAGTGAATCCACGCCCCTTCCGGCATGCTTTCCATGGGTGTCTTGCCTTAGTGAATTATATAGATATATATAGATATATATAGATATAATAGATATAGATAGATATATATAGATAAATATATATAGATATAGATACTACACAGTAAACAGTGTAATTTGAATACATGCAGCATTTATTTTAAGGCACATATTAACTCCTAAACATGCAAGTACTCACACCTGCACTACTGAGACATGTCATCAAGGGCTGATC
Source organism: Polypterus senegalus (assembly GCF_016835505.1). Lineage (NCBI taxonomy): Eukaryota > Metazoa > Chordata > Cladistia > Polypteriformes > Polypteridae > Polypterus > Polypterus senegalus. Next base: position 226,729,469 of record NC_053154.1, on the reverse strand, counting down.
CATCCGACAAAATTGTGTAAGGAAGGTGTGCTAACCTGTTTGTAAGGGGTATTTCCCACTTGCCACATGCTTTCTCTAACAGGTCGACCATGGAAATTGATTTAAGGTATTAATGATGAAAATATCTGTTAGGAAAGATGGCGTTGGGAGTATCTTGTATAGCTACTTTAAAACTGCAGACTGGGCTGATGTCCTTTTTATTTATAATTGCTGTGGACACCTTTCTTTAAACAGTAATTGAATATTGACTATGCAGCCCAGCTCGTATGATGCAGAATCAGGATTGTGTGGGTTCAAAGTAATTTTATTCCCCTTCCATAGTCTATGTTAATTATCACTTGGGCTTAGAGAGTAGAATTTAGTGAATGTGTCCTCACCCCATGTGATTTTTTTTTTAATCTTTATAGATTTGAGTCCTATGCTTCAGTTCTTCTTCTTCTTTCGACTGCTTCCGTTAGGGGTAGCCACAATGGATCATCTTTTTCCATATCTTCCTGTCCTCTGCATCTTGCTCTGTTACATCCATCACCTGTATATCTTCTCTCATCACTTCTATAAATCTTATCTTAATCCTTTCTCTGTTCCTCTTGCCTGGCAGCTCTGTCCTTAGCATTCTTTTCCCAATATCCCCAGCATCTCTCCTCTGCACATGTCCAAACCAACGCAATCTCGCCTCTCTGACTTTGTCTCCATACTCTCCAACCTGAACTGACACTCTAATGTACTCCGTTCTAATCCTGTCCATTGTCATCATATCCAGTGCAAATCTTAACATCTTTAACTCTGCCATCTCCGGCTCGGTCTCCTATTTTTTAGTCAGTGCCACTGTCTCCAACCCATATAACATAGCTGGTGTCAGTACCATCCTGTAGACCTTCCCTTTCACTCTTGTTAATACCCGTCCGTCACAAATCACTCCAGACACTCTTCTCCACCCATTCCACCCTGCTTGCACTCTCTTTTTCACCTCTCTTCCACAACCCCCGTTAGTCTGTACTGTTGGTCAGAAGTATTTAAGCTCATCCATCTTCGCCAACTCTACTCCCTGCATCCTCACCATTCCACTGACATTCTTCTCATTTACACACATGTATTCTGTCTTGTTCCTACTGACCTTCATTCCTCTCCTCTCCAGAGCATATCTGCACTTCTCCAGGATCTCTTCAACCGCCTTCCTATTCTCCTTACAGATCACAATGTCATCAGGAAACATCATAGTCCACGGGAACTCCTGTCTAACCTTGTCTGTCAACCTGTCCATCACCATTGCAAATAAGAAAGGGCTCAGATCCGATCCCAGATGTAATCCCACCTCCATGTTGATTGCATCCATTACTCCTATCGCAGACCTCACCACTGTCACATTTTCCTTGTACATATCCTGTAAAACTCTTACATACTGTACTTCTCTGCCACTCCTGACTTCCTCATACAATACCACAACTCCTCTCAAGTCACCCTTGTTATATGCTTTTTCCAGGTCTACAAAGACAACTCCTTCTGACCCTCTCTCTGTTTCTCCATCAACACACGCAGAGCTAACCTCGGATCTGTAGTGTTCTTTTCTGACATGAAACCATACTGCAGCTCACTAATCATCACCTCCCTTCTTAACCTAGCTTCCACTACTCTTTCCCATAACTTCATGCTGTGGCTCATCAGTTGTACCCCCCTGTAGTTGCTACAGCTCTGCACATCTCTCTTATTCTTAAAAGTTAGTACCAGTACACTTCTTTTCCACGTCTCAGGTATCCTCTCAGTTTCCAAGATTCCATTAGCAGTGGAGTTTTTAACCAGACTGTTTATCTCTCCTAAACACCTCCGTGTTTCCACAGGTATGTCATCTGCACCAACGGCCTTCCCATTCTTCATCCTCTTCATAGCTGTCCTTACTTCCTCCTTGCTAATCCGTTGTACTTCCTGATTCACTTTTGCTACATCATTCAACCTTCTCTCTCTTTCATTCTCTTCATTCATCAGCCTCTCGAAGTACTCTTTTCATTTGCTCAAGACAGTCTCCTCGCTTGTGAGTACGTTTCCATCTTTATCCTTTATCTCCCTAAATTGGTGCATATCTTTCTCAGCCCAGTCCCTCTGTTTAGCCAAATGGTACATTTCCTTTTCTTCCCTCCTTAGTGTCCAACCTCTCATACAACTCATCATACACCTTTTCTTTAGCCTTCACTATCTCTCTCTTCACATTACACTTTATCTCCTTGTACTCTGATCTACTTTCTGCATCTCTCTGACTGTCCCAATTCTCATTCTCCAACCTCTTCCTCTGTATACTCTCCTATACTTCCCCATTCCACCACTAGGTTTCCTTTTCCTCTTTCCTCTGTCCAGATGTCACAGTAAGCACCCTTATGCTGTCACCATTACTACTTCTGCTGTAGTTGCCCAGCTATCAGGCAACTCTTCACTGCGATTCAGTGCTTGTCTTACCTCTTCCCTGAACTCAACCTTGCAGTCTTCCATTTTCAGTTTCCACCATTTGATCCTTGACTCTGCCCTCACTCTCCTCCTCTTCTTGATCTCCAACATCATCCTACATACCACCATCCCATGCTGCCTAACTTCACTTTCCCCTGCCACCCCTTTGCAGTCTTCAATCTCTTTCAGATTGACCCTCCTGCATAGGATATAATCTACCTGTGTGCATCTTCCTCCACTCTTGTACGTAACCCTCTGTTCCTCCCTATTCTTAAAATATGTATTCACCACCACCATGTCCTTCCTTTTTCGCAAAATATAATTTGCAAAAAAACTATCATCTGACATTTTTCATTCCTTGACACCATACCTATCCATCACCTCCTCATCCCCTCTGTACCCTTCACCAACATGTCCATTGAAATCCGCTCCAATCACCACTCTCTGTCTCTTTGGTACACTATCCATCACTTCATCCAACTCACTCCAGAAATCTTCTTTCTCATCCATCGCACACCCTACTTGTAGGGCATATGCACTAACAACATTCATCATCACACCTTCAGTTTCCAGCTTCATAATCATCACTCAGTCTGACACTCTTTTCACCTCCAAAACACTCTTCACATACTGTTCTTTCAGAATAACCCCTACCCCATTTCTCCTCCCATCCACACCATGATAGAACAATTTGAATCCACCTCCGATCCACCTGGCCTTACTCCCCTTCCATGTAGTCTCTTGCATGCAAAATACATTAACCTTCCTGCTCTCCATTACATCAGCTAACTCTCTCCCCTTTCCAGTCATACTGCGAACATTCAAAGTTCCTACCCTCAGTTCCACTCTCTTTACCTTCCTCCACTCCTCTTGCCTCCGGACATGTCTCCCCCAACTTTTTCTCCTTCTTCAGCCAACAGTAGCCCAGTTTCTGCCAGCACCTTGTTGACTAACAGCACTCGTGGCGGCCATTGTTTACCTGGGCCTCCAGTATGGAAATCTGTATTGTTATCCGCATATTAATCTGGCAAATTTTACTCTGGATAGATTCCCTTCCTGATAATATCCCTCCCCATTTATCCAGGCTTGGGACCGGCATGAAGAAACGTACTGGTTTGTAGATTCCCTGTGGCTGGGTTAGTCACATGCTTCAGTTGCTCCTCCAAAATATGAAGTAGAATGTGTTCATTTAATTTCTGTATTGTATATGCACTGACAGATTCTTCCAACCTTATGTATGCTCAGTCTTTGATTTATTCCTTCTTCACATCTCTTGGTCTTGTCTGGTTCATTAATTTCTTGGATTTTTAGGTAGTAATCTTCAAATAATTACTGCTTTTTGACTCTGCATAGAGGGTGAATGACATAATACTAACAATTATTGTAGAAGCATGCAAAAGCATTATTATTTAACAACCATCATCTGGAGGATTTGTGGCAACGTTAAATTTGAAATTACATGCTCAAATTACTCCAGTCATAAAGTGTTCCAGTTTTATGGGCTCATGCCCACTTTTAATGAGCATACTCTTTCTTTTTATGTTTTTGAAAAATGTGTAGGGGTTTAAAAAGGTGAGCAAAGCTTGCTTGTAATTATTTTAAATTGGAGATGTTAGGTTTCAGATTGTTTATCAAAGTTAATCGCACAAATACACACACATGTGTTTGTATATATATGTATATATATATATATATATAATATATATGTGTATTATGTATATTGCAAATGGGTCTTCTTCAGGGAACAACTACTAGGTTATAACCTACAGATGGTATGCAGCAGTTAAAGTAAATTAAGCCTTGCAAGTTTAAGCAAATTGAAAAGGTGTCTCCGCTTCTGTTGATTATGAAAAACCTCTTTCTGTCTTAAAGCAGAGTTGAAAAGACTATGTTACTTTTGACTGATAGTATATTTACAGTTATGCTCATAAATTTACATACCCTAGCAGAATTTGTGAAATATTGTTTGGAAATTATAAGTAATCCTGCAGAAAGCTTTTCTTTTAATTAGGGAGTGTGTTCAAGTGAGGCAATTAATTATCACATAATGCCCTTTTTAAATCGTAGTGATAACTGAAATCATCCATATGGGCCTGATCAAAAGTGTACATGCCCTTTAATGTTGGGGCTGATAATATACACACAAATTGACACACACAGGTTCAAATTAAGGGAGAGTGTCCGCTCCTGTAACTTCTTTAATTATAATCAGTGTCTTTGTGTAAATAGTCAATTCAAATTCATGCAGAGCTCCACTAACTTTGCTGGATACCAAGCTGTGGGGAAAGCAGGAGAACTGTCAAAGGGCCTGCAAGAAAAGGTTGTTGATTTGTATAAATCAGTTAAAAGATATAAAAAGATATCTGGAGATCTGAAAATGCCTGTAAGTAGTGCTCAATCTCTGTTTAAAAAAGAAGAAAAAAAAGTGCAAAGTTAGGGGTTCTGTTGTTACCAAGCCACACCAGAGTCAGGTAGACCAACTGAGATTTCTGACAAAACTGCCAGGATCATTTGTCAAGCTGCCAAGAAAAATCCCATAATCCACTTCAACTGAGATGCAGGCTTCTCTACAAACAAGTTGCTGTTTCAAAATACACAATAAGGAGATACTTAAACAAAAATGGGCTGCATGGTCAAGTTGCAAGAAAAAAAGCCTTTACTGTGCTAATGCTGCAAAACAGCCCACTTGCAAATTGACAAACAATATCAAGACAAGCCTCAAAAATTCTGGAACAAAGTCCTTTGGAGTGATGAGACCATAATTCAACTTTATGGTCACGACCATAAATGCTATGTTTGGAGAAGATGCAACAAGGCTCATGATGAAACTATGAAGCATGGAGGTGGATCACTGATGTTTAATTTGTATTCTGTTAAAAGGAAATTTTAATGTTTTTTTTCTGTTCAGTCATCTTTTCTTTAAAGTATGGTACACATCTTACATCTTATATATATGTATCTATGTATATATATATTTTAATTATTTTCAGGAATTGTTTTTCAGTCCCATTGCCTCTGTGTAAATATTTATTTTTGAACAGTGCGCTTCATGTTATTCCATTTATAAGCCAAGAGTGCTGAACTCTGTGGCAAATATAGTAAATACAAAATAGCATGAAAGATCACACAGTAATCACCATCGCTGGTGACTACATGGCCATTCTGAAATCATTTTTCAAGGTGAGGAAGTCCGTATCTCCTATAGGTGATTAAAAGGCGAAAAGGGGTGCTGAAAAAAGTTGTAATAATCCCTTACAATAATTGTGGCAAATTTACATTGTTATTAGTATTATTGGCATTTATTTCACCACTGTTACTGTTAGCTCAGTTATATCCATGAAAAATATAAATGGACTCTAACAATGCTCATGTAGTTAATCTGATAAAAAAAATCTGGTAAAAAAAATATAAATATATAAAATTTAACAAGGCAAGATTAGTGCTTTAAGCAAAAGAGCATAAAGGAGGAGTTTTATCTTTCAGAATTTTGACAAATCTAAAATGCCATCTGCTTAAAATGGTATAGATATGAGACTTTGACAGTTACTGGATTAGATATATTATGAACATATTTGACCTACTGTGAACAGATACTTTCTTCAGGGAGGAAGCAGTTCTTGGCAATATAAAGCAAGCCGAAGGCATGCTACAAGTCCAACCACATGCTAAATCTTTATTTTTTTTTATGTTTAATATATGTGTAATAATTGTGTTAAAGGCTTAATTTGTGACTTTGGTTTATTTTATTTGCATGTTAGTATGGAGGGATTTTTTTAAATATGGAAAATGAAGTAATTGTCTGGCTTCCCGCACTGCAAGCAGCCAGCTGTAGGTGGTAGTGCTGCTCTGACATAAACTGAATTCTGCCAAGGTCCAGTTAACTAACTTGTAATTGAGTTAATTTGGTCCTGTTAGTGCTGCCTCCAGATTACAGCACTATTATATTCCTAATTAATGAAAGGAAGTGGTTAATAAGGAGAAATCCCTCAGTGTTTTCCTGAGCAAATAATTCACATGGTGAACTTGTTAACATAACACATTTATCACAGAAATGTTTGCAGTGTAGTTTGCAGTAGCATTTTACATGTAACAAATGTTTCAGTCTTTAAAGTGTGCTTCACGGTTTAAGAGTGTATGGACATTGCAGTTATAGTCTTTGTAGATTTTCTTAAACTGCCTATATAATTGTTAAATGCTTTTAAATGCAAAACCCTAACATGTAAACTACAAATTTTTCCTTTTGTTTAATGAAACACTTCATCACTTTGGCCCCTTTCCATGTATTAAAATTCAGTGGGTGTATATTTTTTATACCAATGATATATAACACATGTGAAGTCTTTGTGCAGTGTGTCCAAATGCTTTGCTTTTCTTGCCATCCAGACTGTTAATGTATTTCCTCAAGTCTTTTTGGCCCAGACGACAACACAGACCATTCACATGCGGCTCTGCATGAAGCTGCACATTTTCAGAGTGTGGGACTTTTTCCAGGTTTTATCACTAATAGTGGGCTTGACAGAAATTCCAAACTTTTTTCACTTAAACTGCTTTGTTTACTATCTAAAAGGAAGTTGCCAAAAGTAACACTTACCCACCCAAACATTTTCTGTAACAAAAATAGAACTCTTATCAAATGTGTAGTGAGTGATTGCAGATATGCAGTTTTTTATTTAAATAGCATTTTTTAGAAAAACCTATATTATGTTGTAATTTTATTCTGTAATCATTTTAATAGTGATCATCCTTGTGATTTTAATTTGTGATGCATTTGCAAGCACCAGTTTAAAGCCAGTAATTCTGTGTCTTTGCGTAAGAAGTGTGAATTAAACTAATTCATCCATATTTGAATAATGTTTATAAAGCATAGTATTTCATTTTTGCAGAATAGGTTGTATTTTATTGTGAGCATTTTACACTTGTACTACTACAGACAATGGGTTTGTATGATCAGGGGTATTGTGTTAAAAGGTTCTATTTAAAGTATTTAATAATTTGTAAGACCTCACTGGTTAAAAATGCCTTAATTCTTAAGAATTCTAACGTTTGAAGAATCCATAAGTAATGGCATGTTTTATAAAAAGTATTGTATGTTAACTTTAGCCATTTTGCCAGATGAACTTTCTTTTTTGCACAGTCTCCCAGTTTACATTATTTTTTGTGTTAACATTTATACTAAAGAAATGAAAACTGAGCCCTGCTAGCAAACAGTTTTACAAGTTTTTCTTGAAAAATTAAAAAATTCAAATAGCACTGTTCTGGAAGAAAGCAAAGAATAACGAAAACAACAGATTATTCAGCAAAAGTGTGTCCACTACTGGAGCTTGTTTATACAAATGACAAAGACCTTCATAATATCTCACTGTAACAGAAGTCTGAAATTTTCTTGTCTTTCTTTTTAAAACTGTCTGTTTGTCTTTCCGTCCAATAGAAAAAATAAATGATATCTGTGCTTTTGATTGGTTTAGGAAGAAGATTTTCTTAATCCCTCCTCCTTACGTTCTGTGTTTGACCTTTGCATTGATAAAGGGACATTTGATGCTGTCAGCCTAAACCCTGATAATTCTGCCGAAAAGCAGGTTCAGTATATCCATTCATTGAGATCTGTGCTTAGAGTTGATGGACTCTTCATTATTACATCTTGCAACTGGACTAAAGAGCAGTTGAAATCTATATTTTGTGAAGGTGAGGTCCATAATGTGGTCAATTGTTTTTTGTAAACGGGTTATTGCATTGCTCTGAATTGTACCATTCATCATATGTTTTTTGTTTAAATATGTACTTTCCAAATGCTGTGCGTCTGTGTGTTGTGCATACTTGACTGGCCTGCTAGCAGTCCAGATCTGGTTCTTATTGAAAATGCACATCATGTACAGGACAATCTGAAAATGATAATTATATCATGTGGCAGAAAAGTAATGAGAGTGATTTTTTATTTACCAAAGTTTTTATTTTTTACAAATATCAATGTTATCCCCTTCAAAGTAGTTCCCTTGGGCAGCTACACACTGATGGAGACGTTGTTCCCACTGTTGGTAGCAGCGCTGGAAGTCTTCAACCTGTATGGTCGTCAGCATGTCCGTTACACTCTTTTGGATGTTTTCTAAAGTCCCGAAATGACGTCCTTTGAGGACATTTTTCAGTTTAGGAAAAAGTCACACGGACTGAGGTCAGGTGAATAAGGGGGCTGGGGAACCACAGGAATGCCTTTTGAGGTAAAAAATTCTGTTATGGAGAGGGCAGTGTGACATGGGGCGTTGTCACGATGGAGCATCCATTTGTCTGCAATGTCTGGTCTCAAGCGAATGACCCTTTTTCTGAGCCTTTCAAGGACGTCTTTATAAAAAACTTGGTTGACAGTTTGTCCTGGAGGAACAAATTCTTTGTGAACGATTCCCCTTTTGTCAAAAAAAACAAATCAGCATTGATTTGATCTTCGATTTACTCATTCGAGCTTTCTTTGGTCGAGGAGAGTTTGCAGTGTGCCACTCCTGACTTTGCCTCTTGGTCTCAGGATCATATTCAAAAATCCATGATTTATCACCTGTGATCACACGACTAAAGAAATCTTGCTCATTAGCGATTCTGTCAAGAAGATCAAGACACTTGTTTTTTCGATTGTCCTTCTGCTCAATTGTGAGGTTTTTCGGCACCATTTTGGCACAGACCTTTCGCATGTGCAAATGTTCAGTCAAAATTTGATGAACGGTAAATCTGTTCAAATTTAATTGTTCACTCAACATTCTTAATGTTAAACGACGGTCTGATCTCACAAGAGTGTTCACACGTTCGATGTTTTCATTGGTTTTCGAAGTTGAAGGCCTCCCTGAACGGTGTTCATCTTCAACGTGTTTTCTGTCTTCCAAAAATGATTTGTGCCAGCGAAAAACTTGAGCTCGGGATAAAGAATGTTCCCCTTAGGCCGGTTTTAACTTTTCAAACGTCACACTTGCCGATTCTCCAAGCTTAACACAAAATTTAATGGCACAACGTTGCTCCAAATTCCGCTGTTTCATTTTGCGTGACGCACAACCAAAAACACAACTTCGCTAATAGCAGTCACAAAAATCACGTAGTTAACGGAAGGAGTTGAAACTCGCACTGAGCTATGAGAGGGTACTGATACACGTGCTCTATCAAGGACAACAGCGCAGCGTTGCCAGATCGCTTGCAGTGTTGCCAGTCTCATTACTTTTATGCCACACCTCGTAGAGTGATCAGCAGCCAAAGACTTGTATCAAGCAAGAATTGGTAAAATTTCAGCTTGCAACAATTAGTATCTTTAGTTTCCAAATGATTAAAAAGTGTAATTAAAAGGAAAGTAAACGTGCCTCTGTCCCAACATTTTTGAGTTGTTTACAGGGATCAAATTTTAAATTTGTTTATATTTAAAAAACATTGATCAATGAAAACATTGGAAATATGTTATCTTTGTACTTTTATCAGTTCAATAAATGTTCAATAGAATTAAGAAATCACAGACTTTTGTTTTTATTGAACTTCAGAAAATATCCCAACTTTTCTGAAAATGGGTTTTGTAAATGCTCATGTTAACTGAATTTTTACTTTGAATAAAAGTGTGTCAAAATTGAGCAACACATAGCAAGCTAGACACCCCACCTCCAAAACACAAAATCAAAAGGTACTTCTAATAAACCTTCAGATTTACAAAATAACAGTCCCAGGTCTGCTATCATTATTTGTAAGAAACAATATGAATAATGGACTAAATATTTTCTGAATTCCATTAAGCTTTTTATGAAAAATTATATATGCTTTCAATTTTTTGTTTAAAGAGATATTTGTTTTCACTAGAACGCTGCTGTGCACTTTGCTGATGATGTTAATTGTCTCACCTTTGTGATATTTTATCTTTTATAATACTGATTCCTAAATCTGGCTATCATGTTTACAAGATACTATGGAAGTCAATGCGTATTTGGATATTTTTAGAAACGGTTTAATGTTGTAGAAAAGCTTTAGCCGTAAATTAATTCCATTTTTATGTACTGTCAACATAAGGAGTTAACATGTTTTTGTTTTTTGTGTTTTGCAGGATTTGAAATTTTGCAGGAGTTACCAACTCCTAAGTTTCAATTTGGAGGTAAAACAGGAACAACTGTTTCAGCTTTAGTTCTAAAACGTAATAAGTAAAACTTTTTATTAGCCAGTGTCACCCATTCTGACACAATTATTTGAAGTGTTAATATTGTTTTAGCTATCATTTTATTCCTTATGTTATCTATACATAACTGAATATTTGCTCTGTTTGTCAATTATAATTACTGCAACCTTCACAGATTAAATAAAATGCTATAAATTTTTTTTTGTGTTTGTTTTTTTTTCCTCCTCTTTTCTCGCTACACAACCCTCTGATTAGTAATTGAGCTTAAGTTTAGGAATGGTTGGTTGGACAGAAAAACTTTCCTGGATATTTGCCAGTTAACTTTCATTTCCTCTGGCAATTAGCAGTACTGCTTCAAACTTCCTCAAACATTTCACAGAGGTTATTTTTGACAAATATTTGCATTAAATCTGTAAGTAACGTTTTAAATATTATGAACAGTTAACAGTCAGTGTGTAGTGATTTCTGATAAAGAATCAGAAGATATCTTAGTTGGTTCAGGTAGGTAAACATGAGGTTACTGTATTTGTGGCTTGTTTTTTGTTTCATTCTGTATCCATTACAGATATCTTGTAGTTTGTTCTGAGTGTATTGCACTTATGAAATTCCCCTAAAGTGTGTCATCAGACCAGAAATTGTCCATGGGAGGGAGTTTTCTTCAGACCACTTGTGGCTTTTTAAAAAATTAAAATTGGGTCAAAAGAGAAGGACTAGTACTTTGCAAAGTTTTGTGAAAATAATACAGCTTTAGAATAGAATTGTTGACTGCAGACTGTTCATTAACCTTCATTTATTTAGTTTGTTTTCCCTTTAACTTATATACCATAAAATGAGTGTAATTATTTGAGAATCAAATGTTTTACATACCTTTTGATTTTTACATAAGCTGTTAATACTAATATATTTGCTAATAATGTTTGTTTTTCTTTAATTACTGAAACAAAGTACCATTGACAGATCCAGGATATACAGTATGTATATATCAACAATGGAAGAGATTTTGCAGTAATTGGTTTATAATTGGAATGCTGGTTATTTGTGTGATTGTTATCACTCTTACCTCATAGTACTAATGAATAATGATAATAATGAATTTGTTGTTTGTTATCCTTTGTGCCTGTATCTCCTTCCCACAACCTTCTAATAAAGAAATTGTTAATTAGAAAATGGATTGTTGCTAAAACTGTCATGGTGATGTAATGCAGCTTTTTTCAGCCTTTCTGGTGTAGTAAGCCACTTTTTTCCATGCACATGTCTAAACAATACACAAAGATGGGGTGGGGGTCCCCCCCTCACGAATCAAGCACGGTTGTCACAGTGTATAACCCTTGGTGAATCAAGCACGATCTTTCAAGCAGAAACCCACTACCACTGTGAACAATAGCAAGTCACGACCCAAGCATTGAGAATAATGTAATTGATCATAATCTGACTTTTTTTTATCTTGCTGTTTCTAGACTTGCAATAATTACAACTGTGCAGAAATCACAATAATATAAGATGATTCAAATTCTTTTTACTCCTAAATCAGCAGTCCTGCTTAACAGCAGAGTAGACTTTTTGTATTTACAGTTGCAGCCACAGTTTAGATAATGGCATTAGAGTTGCTGGGAAGGAGGGGATTCCCCAAATCAAAACTTGGATTTTAATCCAAAGGCTATTTTTAAACCTGTATAAGAATTTTAGTCATATTTTGGAAACAGATGGGGTAAGTTGATCTGTCTTTTGTTTTTCGACTTTACTCTTTGCCATGAATAAAACCCTACATGTGTGTAGAGCAAGATACAAATTCACATGGTGGTGGTTGAAGGCAAGGCACAAAATCTTCTGTGATACACTAGAGGTGGTTTGATGCCGAGGGCTATAAAACTAAGAGTAGAAAAATGTTAAATTTGTTTAAATTTTAATGTAATGTGGTTATGGAAACGTTTATGTGTACATCGCCAAGGCTAACATTTAATGAACTATGCCAGCGGTAAAAGAACATAAGCACTGTGGCACAGGAAAAAGATATGTTTTAAATGGGTCATTTAGCAAGATACAATAAAATTCAAGTGAGAATGATGGATGGAGCAAGAGCTGACAACAATACTTGTTTGTACAAAAAGTGCCCTTGAAAACATTTTTTGTGTTCATTACAGTCGAAGAGGTCTTAGATTACTTGTTTAGGAATATGTTATTTTTCTGGATGCTAAATAGCTTCAGACAAGCCTCAGAAGGAACAAGACACTAATATTTATCAACCAGGGAAGACATCCCAAAGCTGCCATAGCGACCTGGCCCTTGAGAGATGGATCAAAACTGAAGTGTAGTTCATCAGCTGCTAGAGGACAATGGTGCTTGGTGGCAGCATTATGAAAATACATTAGCAAGCTGAGATTGAAAACCTATAGTTTCATCATGATGTGTTACTTTTTCCTTCAAATTTTGTATTCATAGGTTTCTTCCTTATAGATTTTGTTCATTTAAACCTTTTTCTACATAGTTTGAAGTCTAACAAAATACATTTTTATATACTATCAAGGAATAATAAAAGCAGTAGACCTTTCCAAAACCTTGATGCTTGAAGTCAAAATGGGTCTGCCTATAGTCACAATACAGGTTTTAATGATTTTATAGACTTCATTTAAATATAAATTAACTTAAATAGAGAAATAAATTATATTACAGGGTCTGAATATCTGCAGCAACTAAACTGTTGTCCTTGATTGATTGCAGAATTTATACACTAAAGTAAAACTTGAAGCTTATTGCATATATGTAATGGCTGTCCTGCTTTAGCTTGTTCAGAGAATATGATATGACGGAAGAAGTTAAATCATTCTTGAATGACCTTACTGATGTTAACCTTTTTTTTTTGTTTAATTATCTATGTAAGAAGTCATGATGATGTTACATAACGTTTAGACTAAACTGTAATCCTATTCATAGTAATACATACTGGTAGACTTTATGCAATTTGTAAAATTAAGAATTCATGTCATTGGTGTGCCTGACATATTTCCCTCTTGTCCTTGTGTGTGAATAATGTTGTTGCTAAATGTGGTTGGTAATAATACTTATTAGTTTATGTTATTGCCACTTTAAATGTATGGTTAACATTAAACCAGGCATGCATCATGCTGCTCTTTTATAGGAATACATGGTAAATGCAGCTCATGTTTGATAAGTCACAGCACCATGATTTTAAACACATATTTTAATATTTTCATTTCTTCTGGAAAATTGTTAAGGTTGCTTTGTTGGAATTAGTAGATAGCGATTAGTGAGGAATTAATATTAGGCTCCCATCTATGGACTTGCCTAATATAAATATGTGCAGTGGAATAATAGAAATCTCATGGAACTTCGTTTGTGGAACTAGCACACATGAAGATATTCTTGTGGCAGATTTGCAATTTGTGGCCAACAAGAAGGTAGGGAAAAATATTTAGTTATACTGTTGCAGTTGTAATTTCTTTATAATAGCCTTGATACCTTAGTTTCAGACCTCCCACACTATGTGTTTCCAAAGTGTCACCAAATAGTCACATTACTGAAGGAACTTTACTTCATAAATTGTCTACTAAATTTAACTGCTATGCATATGTTAGCAAGCAAATGAGTATTACATCAACCCTTATATGTAAAGTTTAGTTTGAGTTAAAAAAAAATGTATTAGCCACCCAAATTATGCACACATTATACTTAGGTATTTTTTTAATTGCTTCTCCTAATAAATGGACAAAAATTACATTCTTACTGCTGAGATGATTTTGCAGAATGTTTATAGCAAAGCTTTAAAATACAGTGTATATCATTAAACAAATTTTACTTCAAGCAATAACTTGTTGGCTGTTATTAATACTCTTACTTTTAATTGAGGCAAATTATTTAATAATGCCTTCATGCAAAAGCATGTTCATTCTAATGATTTTTTTTCTGTAGGCCATAGCACCTAAATAACACAGACTATGTGTTCAGACACACGGAGTACACTTTTGTGTGCCAGGAATGGTTAAACTTTACATACTAGTTCTAGCATGTTTGCATTAGCCAAGATATTATGTTTTATGTGTGTCTGTAAAAGCATCAAAACAAATGATTTACAGTATTGGCTTATTAGCAGAGATGTATGAGGGACAATGAAAAACTTCCACCCTTTTTTTTTTTTTTTTTTTTAAACTCTATTAAGAATTTCAAAAACAAATGACATCACTTTTGTACAGAATCACCTTGCGATGCAATTTTCCCAGCGTCATACTAACTTTTTAATGCCCAATTACTACTCCTCCCGCCTTCACCGTTTCCAACGAAAATATAAAAGTGCGGAAACTTTTTGAACATCCCTCGTGTATTCTAAGTCAGGCAACAAAATTAAATTAAAAAAGGACACCCAGTACCTTTATAAACTTAAGTAAAAAAGTAAAATTTTCTTATCGAAGCTAATTTCATAAATGTGTTCCGGTCATCTCTGATAGGCTTCATTCTTCTCTTGTTTGTTCCTGCTACACTTTAATTAAAACCTTTTCATTCCTATGTATAATATTAACTACTAATGTACATGTCAGCGATATCAGTTTTATTCATGATGAGACATGTTTCAGGACAGGAGGTTGCCTTTGAATCTTGTACATTCTAGTATAGTAAATTAAGCTTTTTTTAAACACTTGGGCAGCCATTAATCAAGCAGGCATTGTACAAATGTAAAATGTTAAGTACCAATGCTGGTCTTCATAGAAGTGGACATCCTGCCAAGATTGGTGAACGATGTGCGGTACGGTGTTCATGGATGTTAAAACACTGACAGCTAAGTATTTGCGGGTATCTCTAGGCTTTAATATTGTCTGTAACCAAGTGTGATAAGAGGGAGACTGAACAAGAATGTTGTTTGTATCTCTTTACTTACATTAGTAGATTCTTTTGTTTAAAAAGCCTGTTTTGGACCTGCTAATTACCCTTTTAGATATACTAAAATATGATGGGAACAATGTTCTCCACAAAAATGATAAAAGAGTTAAACTTTTTGGTAAAAGCATACAGCGTTACATTTGGAGAAGATATTGCATACCAGAAACAAAATGTTATTCCAGCTGTGAAACAGAATGGAGGTAACAAGGTGTGGGGTTGCAGTGCTACTGGAAGGGCTAGACGGCTTGCAGTCCTTACTTAAGTAAAGCGTTCTAGGATGTATTGGGTTATGCTACTGGAGAACATTGATGCATGTTTTGTGATGCAACTCACAAATTACTTTTGGTCATGCTGGATGACAATGACCCCATATACAAGAATGAATCAACAAGAATTTTATAAACACATGAAATTTCACATTTATGAATGACCAAGTCTGATCTTTGTCATTGTGAGGTTCTTCATGTAAGACATCCAAAAAATATAAATGAACTGAAACCGCTGTACATGTCGGATCAGCAGTTGCAGTAAGTGTTTGATTGCGGCTGTTTCTGTTAAAAGAGGCTTCACCAATTACTAAATCTACTACTTTAAATACTGTTTTCACTTGAATTTTGTTTTTTTAAACAGTGTATTGACTTGTGTGTTTAATCAGTTTGGTTTCTCCGTTATTGAATTAATATTAGATCATGTCCTTGGAGGACTGGGGTAAGTGCTTCTCCCTTACTGACCCAGTGCCCTGTGTTTGAATTCTAAACCTTGTTATCGTCAGTGTGAATTTTGTCTGTTTGGTGTTTGTTTTCCTTCCACATCCCCAAAGACTTGTGGGTAAGGTTAAATGGCATTCTCACAGTGGAACATTATGTATGTTGGTGTGTGTTTGTGTGAATAGGCCCTGGAGTAGACTGTTGCCCAATCCAAGACTTGCTAATATCATGTGAACAATGGTATGGAATAGGCTCTAGCAACCATATAATTTCGTAAGCATAATTAGAGGAATAATATAGAAGTGTAACTAATAATATTGCATGTAACTATGTAATATGGAGTCAGCAATGGAAAGTAAAAGTTAAAAGAGTTGAGAATCCTTGTAGACTAGCCACTGTCCACTACCACAGAGTAAAAAGAAGCAGTTATAGAGAGAAACTGGATTTGTGCTACCTAATATCTCTTGGCATGTGTGGAGTACAAATCTAAAATGATGACAGTTGTTATTTAGAATGTGTTATTATATAAGGTGCATAGTTGCAATGCTGGAGGCTGGTTACATTTAGAATGAGATGAAGTTAATTTTTTTTATACAATAATGTGAAATTATTGTAAATATATGGAACTATTTGTTCTGGCATGGACAAATAGATACACTTCCTGGTTCTTGTCCTGTGTCCATTACTGCCAGGAAAGTCTGGTCATTGCAGCTTTGATTAGAAACACAATTTTAGAATCTGGAGCAATGGAATTACTGTATGTGCATAACAGTAATGTCAAAGCTAGTACTGCACAATTTTTTCAAATCAACATTTGGAAAAACACCATTTTAGCAAGAATTGTGGAACTATGTGTGGCTAAAAGGTCTCATTTTCATAAACTAATTTATGTTTGTACTCTGTATCTGTGATGAACTTGTGTCCCATCTAAAGTTGTTCACTATATTGCCAGAGTAGAGTCTGGAAGGTTTTGGCCCTGTGATGGAATAATTGAGTCCAGACAATGGATGTTTATAGGCTTTTACTCTGTTAAAACTGTTGTCAAAGCTAATGTCAACAAGAGGGCAACAGTGACTGTTTTTTTTTTTTTTAAACTGTGAAACACCATTAGAACAGTATGTTCTTTTCTGACAAGTAGCATAACTGTTTACATACTTGATGGACTCCCATTGTTACAACAAGTAAGACTGAAGACATAGATTTTGTATGCGAATTAAAGGAGCCTGTTAATGCTTTCAAAATTTGCAGGAAGCAGTTATTGCAATTATTAAGCATGAAGAACTCAAAAGTGCACTTTTTGAACACTTCAGAATTTGAACGTAAGCTCCCTGTCCAGTCTGACTACTTGAGCCACATCAAGTCTGTAACTTGGAGAGTAGTGAAATAAACCATGTAGCTCAGATGAACAAATCTGACCGTCAGTCCTCCCAACTGGATTTCTTTTTTTTTTTTTCTCAAAAGTATGATGCTAATCTGTGCTCCAGAAGTATGCATTCTGTTAATTCCTAAATTTAACTTTAGGTTCAAAGTAATTATCGTTATCAAATGTTGTTTAGTTACAAACTTCCAGTATAATTAGTGTAGATTATGAAGAAGTTATTATATGTTGTAAGAAAATATATTTATATTTTATGAATAATGCAAACACTGCTACTGTGTTTTACTCAGCCTTCTTTAACAACAAGTGGATATAATAGTAAATGTGTGATGAGAACTCAAATGTAAAAGTACAGTATCTTGTTTTAAGTGTTTGGAAGGAGAAGAGAGTTCCATTTTAAAATCTGGCTAGGCATAATATATTATGCAGTTGCAACCATCCATTCATTTTGAAGCCAGCTTATTTTAACCATAATGGATACACGATTATTCTGGTTGAAAACTAAAACTCCTGCCACAGCAGCACACTAGATGTTTTACTATTAAATTCTAATGCCACCTTCTGCTATTTATAAAAATGGATGGCTACTTCATAAAAACATTTTTATATGAAACCCTGCTTGAATGATGGTTGTCCTATTTGAACTTTCTTCTTTCCATCAAATATATGAAACTATCCTTTGCATATAGTAGAAATTGACAGGTACTTGGCCCTCAAATATGTATTTAGTTTCTCTGTGGGCTTTAACTCCTGCCCAAATCACTCCCAAAAATGAAAGGTGGCATTCTGATTCAAAACTGGCATAGCATGAGTCAGTATGTGTTGTGGGAGTGACTTGTGACCGATTCCAGACTGTTCCCTTCTTTGTGCCTAGTGCTGCCAAGAGACACTCCAAGAGTCAGAAGGTGGAGCGATCATTTTATTCTGGTATAACAGTATGTGTCGAAACAAAGTTGCACACAGACACAATTGTAAAGTGTTTGTATAAAAGTTGGCATATGGAACAGAGAGCTTTTCAGAAATTACTTCAGAGATGGAGTGAACAGAGTGATTTACTTGTCCAGAATAATGTTGCAATAATATTGCATCTAGGCATTGTTACTGTCTTCTAACTCTGCTCCTCCAGCTTGTGTAATGGAGAGTTTATCGGTGTTCCGCAGTCACATGCCTGGTAGGAAATGAAGCTAGGTGGTAGTGAGGATATTTTGTACTTGTTCCTACATGGTGACAACTGTGTTTAGTTGAACACTGTTTCTGGGTTGCACTGTGTTCCATTCTTAAGTCCACTAATTTAAAAGTGAGTTCAGCAAGCCAAAGGAAGGACCAGAACTTATCTCTGGCTGATGACCTGACACCAGTTCAGGATTAATCTATAATGGTGAGCAGTCTAAGGCAGATGTCATGACATCTGCCCATGTCTGTAGGTGTTCTTAACAATTCATGGACGGTGCTGTCTTTGAAGGTGTTGCATTAAGGAAATATAGGCATAGTGTAGGCCCGCTATGTATTTTTTTTTTTTGGTCTTCCCCTTGTTTTATTTCTTTTTAACAGGCATAACAGATGTCATGTAACTGTCATTATCTGCAATTAGTATCATCTTTTTTTTGCATTAATACTCCCAACCTGGACCACAATACACCACCATACAGTAAACAAAAATACACCATATGCTGTAGGGTGGAACACCGCTTAACACTGTTTCCTCATAGGACCAGGATTTTCAGTGTAGTTAAAGGCATTACAATGTTATCTGTGGATTTTTTCCAGGCCTCCCAAATACCATTATAAATGGTGCTTCACATCTTCTCTCTGATGCACTAACATTGTGCACTTTGAGCCAACAAATTATTCAGCCTAACACAATGTGTATATAATGCCTCACTTTTGACTGTAATTTCACTCTTTATCTTAAATTAAGTCAGATGTTTTATTTTATTTTTTCTGTTGTGTGTTTGAGAAAGAGTGTGTTGTTAGACAGATAAAACCTTATTTGTCCCCAAGGGGAAATATAGCTTTTTGTGCTGTAGTGTTGCTCACATCCATATCAGGCACATTGTCCTTGTATCT
Source organism: Polypterus senegalus (assembly GCF_016835505.1). Lineage (NCBI taxonomy): Eukaryota > Metazoa > Chordata > Cladistia > Polypteriformes > Polypteridae > Polypterus > Polypterus senegalus. Next base: position 226,709,872 of record NC_053154.1, on the reverse strand, counting down.
CACAAACTGCAGTCTCCCTGACAGTCCATTATCCAGGATGCCATAGGCTCATCCACATGCATATCTCTGAGTTTACTCCTTAACAGGGATGGTTGGATGGTATTGGAGGCACTGGAGAATCAAAAAACATAATCCTCCTAAGTGTTGCCAGCTTTGTCCAGGTGAGATTGTGCCTTGTTGAGCATATGGACAAAAATTGGAGTGGAGAATGTAATTATCTAACAGGCAAACTGCAGTGAATCCAGGTGGTCTCCAACAAGAGGACTCCTATAGTTCAGGATGAGTCTCTCAAAGGTCTTCACGATGCAAGTGCCACTTGTCTGTACTCATTAGGTGAAAAGGAGTCTGTCTTCTTTGGAACATTATTGATTTATTAAGTAAACATATGTAAAAAGAATATGCCTGTCTATTAAAACTATGGAAGTTAGGTTAACTGCAGCCCCAAATTAGCCAAATGCAAGTGGATGCAAATAGATAGTAATGCATTAGCGTAACTCAGCAGTGGTCATTTGCATCCTTCCACCACCCCTACAATATAAAAAACAGATTTGAAAAAATGGAAAAGAATTTTCCACCAATTCATTTGTTTTCAGTTTTTATTTGTAGTCAGTAAATTGGTGCAGTGGGGAGTGCTGCTGCCTCACAGCTCCAAAACAGAAGACAGGCCAGTAAATTTTATGCAAAGTCTACATAGATTTTCTCCAGGCACACTGGTTTTCCTGTGACATCTAAAAGGGTAGGTTAGAATGACAACATTTCTATTGTCCTAGTATGAGTAAGCATGTCTGCACGATGCTGGACTATTGCCCTATCCTAAATTGTTTCCTGACTTGCGATTAACGCTGTCGGCATAGACTCTGGCTCCTTATGACCCTGAACTGGAATAAGCAATGAATGGAAAAATGACTGTTAGTGACTGCACTGAGTGTGTCCTATCATAGATTGGTTTCTAACTCGCATCCGCTCCTAATGAGATGTTCTTTTAGCTTTCATTAATCCTGTATTGTGAAAAGTACATTTGGAAAATAATATAACAAACCAGTTATTCTTTAATTCTTATTTCCTGAAAGCACAACTTTGTGTGTAATTACTAAAAGAAAAAATTACGTGCTTTCCTAAAGAACGAATATGCATGTACGAAAATAATGTAGAGTAAAAAGTGTTATATATGGTGATGATTTTTTTTTTTCTTCTGTCTTTTCCCGACCAAGTATTCCATCTCATGAATTAGCTCCTCGTAGCAGCCCTTTTAATCCAAGGCACTTCTGAGTGGCTGCAGAAAACACTCTACGACCGCCTCACTCGCTGCAGGCTTGCAATTCAAGAGCCGGAGGGAGGCGACTTCCTTTTTTGTTTCCCGATGACTCTGGAGCGGGAGGTGCCATGTCTTCGACGGGTGTCCGTGGGTATCCGCACCGCAGGGAGTCTATAGTTTCTTTCACGCAACTTGCACAACCGAATGCTCACGCCAGGTATATTTTAGTGAACAAAACCCGATGCTGAAAGTGGGTAAGCCTCTTATTGTTTGGGTTACATTTCTTAAACCGTACGCTTCCTGTGCCACCCCTTCACGTTTGTCGGAGATGGAGTAGCTGAGTGCGAATATAGCCCCAGTGTGTAAGAAGCGCTGCTTCAGCTGGGGTTGCGCTCTGCACTGGGAAGGTTCCGTGGTGTTGGAAGGAGCGGACAGCGAGCGAGCGGTCGCGCCGCCTGCCAGAACTCCACGGGTACTGTCCGGTAGCGTTAAAAGACACTTTCCTGCCGTGGGTATTGCTTTTTTGCCCTAATCGCTCTGTTTATTATTGCTTTCTGTTTTTTTTAATTAAAAAGAGGACATGAGCAGCTTAATTATTAATACAGCGTACTGCTTCGAAAGTTGCCCTGAAGTTGTATCCTGTACTTGGATTGTCTGCTGTTTTGTTTGGATTGCTTTACTTTAAAACTGCATCCAGCTCGAAAGGCGTTCGGGAGTGCATCCATCGATGCACATTTCGTATAAATAGACTAGGTGGAGAGATCCTTTGTATGTTATGTGCGGGGGGCGTGGGGGGTATGCAGTACGGATTTTCATCACTTCTTGGAGCGGGTGATATATAGGCGCTCCTGAAAAGTGTATTTATTTGGTAGCACGTCACAACCGCCTGCAAGGAGCCCTTTCTCTATAAGGGCCACCGAGGGGCATAAAAGAAATTATGTCGCTTGAAAATGCATACAAACGAAAGTAGCGGCGTTCACTTCGAAGTAAGGCAGAATAGCAAACGATGCGTGTATTTTTCCTTTTAAATGCACCGAGCAGTACTAGTTAGTAATCCTTGTTTTAAAACAACACCAAATATTCAGTAAGATAGTCGAATTGAAACCTTTATTTTGCTTTAGTCGGGCACGATGGCACGCTTTTCTCTCGAGTGGAGCGACGTGATTGCGCTGCTTTGTTTACTGAGCCAAGACATGTCCAAGACATGTGCAGCTCCCCCAAGCCTCACTGCTTTTATAGTGCCTTTCTCCCGAAATGCAGCATTCATGCGGTAGAAATACCATTTTAAAGCAATGTGGACTAAAATGTTAGAAGAAACTAAAACAAAGTTTCGGGATTAAACCTGTTGGGTTGTGTAAGAGGTTAAAGATAAAAATTTGGTGAACTTCAGCATATAACAATCTTTGCGATTTCATTCGTCTATTCGTCAGCACATCAGTCAAAGGAAACAAGCTACATTTCTAAGTGCCAAACATGATCAGAATCCTTACCACATGATGACTGAAAATCAGAAGTTTAATACATTTTACAACTTGCTGTTGTCATTTAGGATGTCCTCATTTTGTGTAGTTTTATTTGCCTCTGTCTCTCTTACAAGAGTTTTTATTTGTACTTGATAAGGCAGATAAGAAAAATAGTTGCAAAGCTACTTGAAAGTACAAGGCCATTTCTGATCCCAGCCTATTGTGCACCTTCAAGATCCCATGCAGTAAATGTTGTACCTGATTGACAAGTCTATACAGTGCCATAATTTACAGTACAGTACCGTTCATGAGACACTGTCCACCAATGCAGCACCAGCAGCCAGAGTTGTGTGCTACATAACCTAATGTGAACATTGTGTGTATCTATTTGCAAACATCTGAAGGTACAAGATTTAAATAAGCAGTTTTATGTATAAATATTAAAGGACCCATTTTTACTGTTACAAGGCCTAATGCTTATTCTGGCCTAGTAATGGGTCTAAGTCAGGAACTAGCTTGGGGTGGGTTGTCAGCCCATTTTGTGGCTGTCATGTATTGTACACACCTATACTTGCTCATTTCAGGCCACATTAGAATCACTAATTAACCAGACATTCAGGTCTTTGGAATTTGGAAGAAACCTATATTGTATATTTAGTCAGCAATTTCATTTTGACAGTTCTAGTACATGCCTTATACTTTGCAGTCTGTAGCAGCTACAACTATAACAAGACTAGAACCCACTCACTCTCAGTCATTCTGGACCAGTTCAGTGGCAGTCTACTTAACCTGTACATTGTTTTAGCAATGTGGTCGGTCACAAACTGGAGTACTTGAAGAAAAATTCATGCAGATCAGTGGAGAACATGGATGCTCTAGACATAGTGGTCAGGCTGAGATTAAAGGTCTCTGGAGCCTTGAGGCAAGAAACCTAAACAATGCACCACCATTCTCATTTAGAATGCAGTAGTCTTTTGATTCAGTTGTATAACCCATTAGTTAATGGACATGGGGCTGAAGCAAGATGGGAATCGTCCCTGAATGGAGCAGCAGTACATACCATCCATCCATTTTCTAACCCGCTGAATCCGAATACATGGTCACGGGGGTCTGCTGGAGCCAATCCCAGCCAACACAGGGCACAAGGCAGGAACCAATCCTGGGCAGGGTGCCAACCCACCGCAGGACACACACAAACACACCCACACACCAAGCACACACTAGGGCCGATTAAGAATCGCCAATCCACCTAACCTGCATGTCTTTGGATTGTGGGAGGAAACCGGAGCGCCTGGAGGAAACCCACACAGACACGGGGAGAACATGCAAACTCCACGCAGGGAGGACCCGGGAAGCGAACCTGGGTCTCCTAACTGCAAGGCAGCAGCGCTACCACTGCGCCACCGTGCCGCCCCAGTACATACCAGTGCCTTATATTTTTCTTTATATAAGTGTGTATTTTTTTTATTCCATTTCACTTGGCAAGATGTTCTGTGTGTTTCATGTTGCATATCTTAAAATGGATAGGTTTATATGTTTGCTGTAGCAATGCTAACAATAAAAGACAAATTGCCATGAAGAGCTGGAGTGGAATGGGCTTCTATGTTTACCGATAGTGCTGTTTCATTACTTTTCTTGTAAAGGTATTGCTAGTAATTGTTGCACACATGTGTCTTGGCTCCATTGCTGGTCCAAAAAGACAACTGTAATGTGCCGGGACTTTAATATGGCGACAGGGCTTTAGTGACATTATGATTCCTTCAGTTGGTCGAAGTCTTCCTGACGGGGGTGGAAGTAAAGGATTAGTAGGTTAGCTGTGTCATTCCCTACTACTTCCTCTGTGTGGTACTCCGGTGGCATTCTTGAAGCAACAGGCATATCTTTCGTGTGTGTGTGAATATGTGTATCTATGTAAATAAAACTGTAATACACTCTGTCTGTCTTTTGAATTTTTCACACTAAGGACCTCATTTCAACTCTCAGATCGCATCTTGTCTATTTGTTTGTCTGTGCGCCAATCTTGCAAAAACAGCTGAAATGATTTTCATGACATTTTGCATGTAGGTTGCTGTTGGTGAAACCTAAGTAGGGTATATGACATTTCATAAAATTCATCTGGGAGGGCGCTGTAGTGGGTGGAGGAATAACCAAGAAACTATTCAGTATTCTAAATGGTTGAGTTGGTCTTAAGCTCTATTCAGAAGGGGTTAGTTTTGCACCAGGAGGTGGGGTAAAGTAATTATTCCTGGAGGACATTTGCAATTTTTGTCCTTTCTGAATTACATAAATAACAGAATTTTACTGACATGTTGATTCGCAGAGTACTAGTTTTACCTTGAGTATTTTTTTTTACAAAATAGTTGTAGACAGTAAAAGGTTTCATAATCTTTACTAAGACATGAACATGCAGTCTGTAAACGTTACTAACATGAGTGATTTCAGAGGGACTCAATGTTCCGATGTCCTCCTGTAATAATTAATTTACCCCATCTCCTGTTTTAAAGCTAATCCCATCTGAATGGAGCTTTAATTAAATTTTGAATGTATAATAATGCAGGGCCAACTTAAAATTCAGATGACATGGTGTTTCAAAAATTTCAGTAACACTTTGGTGTAGGTGCTACAAAAATGCATCTATTGCTTGTTTACTTTTATGTAACAAGACCTTAACAAACATTTCTTTTGGTCTTCAAAACCTCAGTGGCTAGGCTGTTCATCTTGGTGCAGTGTGACATATTGACATGATGGTAAAATGACTTATTAATATATAGGATTCACAGGTCTTATCCTAAATATGCAATATCAAGAGAAATGTGAGTCAGTTTTGTTAGTAGGTCACATTGCAGAGATGAATAAACACTTTACTGATGCATTCTAAGTGTTATAAAGACCCAAAGAAGTGTGTGTTATGGTCTTGTTACATTGTGTGTGTTACGGTCTTGTTACATAATAGTAAAATTATACTAAGTGCAGTTTTGCAGTACCTAAACTAAAGTGTCACCAAAATTTCGTAGAGAAGCTTGTTTGTAATGGAGAAGTAGCAAAAAAAGTGGCCTTCCTCCAAAATGGGTGCGATTACTCCTGATACAATTAAACATTTCATTGAGAAAGAGTGCTGTTATTTGGGTTTGGTACAAACTAAAACCACATTATCATGCCAAAATGGGTCAGCTGATGGTGTTGAATTTGGCATAGTATTTAGGTTTGTCTCTACTTACTATGAAGGCTACATTCCAAGTCAGTGACTGCATAGGAATGAAGACTGGGGTGTGGTGTTGTGGGGGACCAACACAAAAATTGAGCATCGGTCAATAGTGGCTATATTTACTGTCACAAAATTTTGTATTTACATTATTTTTCTGGTAATTTAAAGTATAATCTACATGGAGTTTCAGGAATTTCATTGGGAAGTCATAATGGGGACAACAATGTGCATTATTCTAAAACAGCTGAGTGGATGTTCATGAATTTTGCATGTGTATTACAGTTAAACCAAATTAACATGTACAGCTTTTGGAGTTTTAAAATTTTCATCATGAGAATGAGTTCAATAGAAGGAAAAATACAAAAACTGTTAGTTTTGCCCATCTTACTTGTAGTATAAATGATTTGTTTATTTAACAAGCCATCCATTTTGTTAACGTGGGATTAAACAGTTTTTTGTGAAACTGCAATAATCCAATTATACCCAAAAAGAACAAATTCTTGACTCATGAGAGCAGAGATATGGATAGCTATCAGAGCGGTAGTGAAAATAATGGATGGGACAATTGAATTTTAGCCAACAATCACACACAAAAAAAAACACATGAATATTTGCTTTTTTACTTTGATCAATTACACAGATAAACCAAGAAAACACCAGGTACTTTGGCTTGATCGTAGGAAGAATGAATAAATGGATGGATGGATGTACAATACCTGAACATATAGCATGTTTTGTATTGTAAGATCATGGATCATTTTAATAAAGGATATAGAAACAGGGTTTCTTTAGTTTGTGTGATTATTATACATTTGTTTAGTATTATTCATAATAAATGCCACCAGGGAGCACACCACATTTCCAGCACAGTGTATTTTTAACCTAATATTAACATGGTCTGAGCCCAGTCCAGTGCTGTAAACACATTTTCATATATCATATTTTTAAATAAAGAAGTTAGCCAAACATCCCTTTTATTGCTGTTGGTAAATAGCAATGTCATTTCTTAAGAACAAAAAGTCATTTTAGACTGTAATTGTACAGGTCCAAAGCCAGCCTTGAGGTCACCGGTTTCAGTAGTCATTTGTTGCCTCATAAAGTTCTTCCTAATCTGCACCAAAACTATCTAGACAAGTACCCTAGGGAGAGACAGAGGTTACATTTGTCGTGGGAAATTTGTCTGTGTGTCTCCTTTCCTACACTTTAAAGCTGTTTTTTCAGACCACAGGACTGTTTGTCTTTACATACATTAGTTTTTTTTTCTTTTCTACTTTTTATTTTATTAACTTGTACAGTATTAGTGAAGTCATCACTGCAGAAGTGTACAGTATTAATGAAGTCATCACTGCAGAGTGGTTTAAGGACAGCGATACACTTTGTCATACTTAGAATATACAGTATGCATAAGAAAACCATTATGAACTCAAATGTAGAAGAAAAATAAAAAATGTGGCCAGTCAAAATAGTGAATTGGAGCTGCGTAAAACCTCATATAAAGTACTAAGTGACAGTTCTCAGTGTAAAAAGTGCTGATAATAATTTTAAGGTTGCAGGAGGCATATGCCTTTTCTGGCAGCATCCTTTTGGTGCCAGATAGGAGCGAACCATGGATGGAGGAGGCCCACACATCTATTTAAAATAAATTTTGGAAAAGAAATCTGTCAAAAAAAAAAAAATGATATCTAAATGTGGGGTAAATGATTTTTTTTAGCAACAGAGTTGAATGGAACAGTTACACACCTGATTTGTCATACCTGAGTTTTATGAGGCCTGGGTTTCAGTTGAATGAGATTTTAATTTTTTCTTTTTTAACCTAGGATATTTGGGCTGTATTACAGTCATTGTGTTTTCCCTTTTCTCAATAAACCACAAGAAATGATTTGGTAAAGATCACCGTTTGGTGGGGAGTAATCTTGTGGTTTTCAGCCTAAGTGCCTTTGCCAGTAGGCCTCACTAACAGGTATTCATTTGAAATTTGCTGCTCTGTACAGTCATAATATGAATAAAGGCCAAACAGAACTTATTTAATTTTTCTTTCTCTTAATATTAGACTTTGTAAAAATAGACCTTTTATTTATTTATTTTTAACCTTTTCATGAGTATATCCTGAAATATTTCTTTGGTGATGGTACACTGTTTGTCATCACAGCATTACATCTTGCGGTGTCCTAGGTTTGAATCTTATCCATATCAAGTTTGCATGTTGTTGTCATATCTGTATGGGATGTTCCCCTGGGTGCTCTTAATTTTTCTTCCATATTGTAAAGTCCTGTATCTGCTCTAAATTCTCTCCATTGAGTAAACATGGGTGTGGTGAAAGAATGTTATGCTACACAGTGAGCTGGCACCCCATCCATTACTGGTACCTGCGTTTTGCTTGGTGTTTCCTGAGCTAGGTTGAGTTAGAACATGAATGGATGTATATAAAATGTATGGTTTCCTCTTGGTGAAATGGAATAGTAAGATGGTAGATATAAACAATAGTTTTAGGTTATGGTGCTTTTATATTTGTTGAGCTGTAGCTTCAAATGCAGTGATCTGCGACTTGACCAGCAGACCTGTCACTGTCCCATATTGAGCATGGAGTAAAAAGTACTGTCCATGTAAAGTGAAAATGAGATGACTGAAAGAAGAGATGTAACTTGCAGGAAGGCAACTATTTAGTCACAGCATGTTTAATTTTGTATATGTAGTAATCGTACCAGGGAGCTGCTGCATAACAGCTCCAGGCACAGACTTTTAAGTCTTGTTCTTGCTACTGTGTCAGATGGGCACGTTTCTTCCTGTGATCGCAAAAATTTTCTTGGGACATTTCAGAACTATATGCTTGTGAAACTGTGGATTATAAATTATCATGGTGTGGCATGTCATGTACCTAATGCTGCTAGGATAGACTTTGAAATCCCTTGATTATGGGTGGTAAAATGTATGGATATACTTTTTGCTTTAGCAATTTTGAAGTAGTAATTTTTTTTAGATACTGGAAGAGTCATGGTCAGAATTAAAAATATCTCAACAATCCTGGCGACCTCACTGAACAGGATATAAAATCTAGAAGCAGGGCTTTCTGTGTTGTATGTGAAGGAGACATTTCCTAAATGCCATTCAAGTGGTTCAGTGCTACTTGAAACAAAAGTGAAAAATGAGGAACCAATATTCAAGTGCATCAGTCAAATTAAAGAAATTGAATCAGAGCTTTAAAAACATAAAGAGTATAGGCCATTTCCTGTAAACGTTAGGCTTTTCTGTTCCTCTTTTTGACTTGTATTATACACATAATTTAGGAAAATGTTTCAGATAAAGCAGGGTGTCAAGTTTATCAGTAGCTTTTAGAATATTCCCTCTCCCCCTCTTTTTTAACTTTTGTGGTATGCTCTTTTAAATATAGACATTTTATGTAGACTATGTTACACAGAAAAATGGACTGAATAGAAATCTGACTTAATACTGACTTAATGTGTGCACATACATGGTTCTGTAAAGCTACCTTAGTCATGTGTAATGTATGTTCTGAGCAAAATGGCCAAGTATTTATTGCTGCTGCTTAAACATTTAGTTTCTTTAAAAACTGTAAAGGAATAAATTAATTTCCTATCATTTACTTGTCTTTTTGCATATTGAATCTGTGGCTTATAGTCACAGGGCAGCCTGCTGGCTCAAGTTATTACAGGTAGCTCCTGGAGACTTGGATTCATTTGGAAGACCCATTACTGTGCATTCCATGTTTTTATGGGTTTTCACAGGATATTCTGGTTTTCCTCCCATATCCAAGAGATGTCTATTAGAATAGTTTTTCGGTGATTCTGAGGCTTAGCCCAGTCAAGTGTTGATTGTTTACAGAACAAACTAAGTAAATTGATACACGAGGGAAACAAGCAGCACCTGAAAATAAGCTCTAAACTGGACTACTTTGTTTGGACAGACGATATATAACATTTTTTAAATGTTACAGTTGAGTGTAAAGTAATCAAAACCATCAAAAATATAGACTTGGAGTCTGGCTAAAGTAAATGTAGTGAAATATTCAAGTGTTTCAAGGTGTAGTACAGGTCAGCTGATACAGAGGAGTTAGGAAAGAGCTGTTACTCCAGTAATGATTTTGCAAAGTCCATTATCACAGCAGAACTGGAAGTCAGTGCCTGATGCTATGACAACAATACCTTAGAGTTTTCACAGAGCTTCTTTTTTTCCCCCATCCACTCTGCTATATAAGACTTGTCATTTCCAAAGTTAAACATTTTGGGAGAGCATATTTGAAAAGATTAGCTTTCAGCTGTCAAAAATACAGTTTCATTATGGATGGTAGGCCAAAGCAAACACATGCATTTTCAAATATATCCATGTTAATGTAGACTAAGCTTGAGTTGACTTGGTAGGACTGAGCATATCTGTGATACAGTAAATCGATGGCTGACCTTGATCTCACACCTTATTAGATTTGTTGCTGCATGAACTAACTTTTCTTTAGCTGGAGATTGTACCTGAGACTTGCTTTCAGCTCAGTTTGGCTTTTAATTAGCTTTCAGCTCAGTTTGGCTTTTAATTATGTAAAAACAAACTCCTGACTCCAAGCAATTGCTCGTCACTAGGCCTAGCTTTTGGTAATATTTTTTCTCCTTTTTTCACCAAATTAAGCAGCTTACTGTAGTGTTTTGTTATGCTCTTTACTTAACTAAAGCTTTGCCTTTTTTAATGTTCCTCTAACCTGCCCTTTCAGATCTTATTTTTGCTTGCTCAATGGGTAGACCTAGGCTTGCACCATTTTTCTTCATTTTCCAGTTTACATCCATCTTAAAATACCATTGGACTTTATTGTCCTCTTACTCCTTCCCTTTCATGAATAGTCAATTGCTCAATAAATGTTTGAAATGGTAATGGGGTTGTAAGTTCAGTGGTGAAATGAGCTTGCTGTGACTTAAAATGCATGACATTTGTATTAATTTTGCATTTAATTAATTCATTGTTTACATATAATCTTCCTCTACAGTACTTAATGTTCACTCTGTGCTAAACTCCGTTATCTAAAAATGTAGATGAGTTGTGGAAACTGAGTTGCATTGTGCATATCAAAGCACTTTTGAAATCTTTAGCTGTCCTTGTCTCTAGCAAAACCTTGAACAAAGTTGTTGATGATAATGTGAAATTAAACCATAATCTGCACAAGACATTGCTATTGCCAACCCATGTGCCACATTTGATATATATATATGTGTGTATATGTATATATATATGTGTGTGTATATTGTAAAAAGAAACACACAAGAAATGTTGAAGGTTTGGGGTTTCTGTTCTCCAAAGTAATGGTCAGTTTGTACATTCGACAATAGACATGAATCAAATAACAGTCGGACAATTTATGGGGTAGGAACGGACAAGGAATGCTGGGAAGGAACTGGGCTGGTAGATGGATGGTAGTGATGTCATCAGATGGAGACCAGGGGGAAACGAAAGGAACCTGGCAGTGTCTTGTGGTTTAGCGAGTCCGGGTGTATTCATGGCGGTGCTGCTCCTTTCTTCCTGAGGGAACAAAGAAAGAGAGTTTAGTACCTGGCACAAGGTTTCGTGGTACACATTGGGGTCCTTAAGCTGCTCCCCATGCGCTCATGTGTGTGTATATATATATATATATATATATATATATATATATATATATATATATATATATATATATATATATATATATATATATATATATATATATATATATATAATAATATAAAAGTTAGGGAACCCTTCTTAATTCTTTGAATTTTTGTTTACCATTGGCTGAGCTTTCAAAGTAGCAACTTCCTTTTAATATATGACATGCCTTATGGAAACAGTAGTATTTCAGCAGTGACATTAAGTTTATTGGATTAACAGAAAATATGCAATATGCATCATAACAAAATTTACACAGGTGCATAAATTTGAGCACCCCAACAGAGATATTACATCAGTACTTTGTTGACCCTCCTTTTGCAAATGTTATAGCCTCTAAACGCCTCTTATAAGCCTTTGATTAGTGTCTGGATTCTGGATGGAAGTATTTTGACCATTCTTCCATACAAAATCTCTCCAGTTCAGTTAAATTTGGTGGCTGCCGAGCACCGACAGCATGCTTCAAATCATCCCATAGGTTTTTGATGATATTCAAGTCAGGGGATTGTGACGGCCATTCCAGAACATTGTACTTCTCCCTCTGCATGAATGCCTTTGTAGATTTTGAATTGTCTTTTGGGTTATTGTCTTATTGGAATATTCAACCCCTGCATAACTTCAACTTTGTGACTGATGTTTGAACATCCTGAAGAATTTGTTGATATTGGGTTGAATTCATCCAACCCTCAACTTTAACAAGGGCCCCAGTCCCTGAACTAGCCACACAGCCCCACAGCATGATGGAACCTGCACCAAATTTGACAGTAGGTAGCAGGTGTTTTTCTTGGAATGCAGTGTTCTTCCGCCATGCAAAGTGCTTTTTGTTATGATCAAATAACTCAATTTTTGTCTCGTCGGTCCAAAGCACTTTGTTCCAAAATGAATCTGGCTTGTCTAAATAAGCATTTGCATACAACAAGCGGCTCTGTTTGTGGCGTGAGTGCAGAAAGGGCTTCTTTCTCATCACCCTGCCATACAGATGTTCTTTGTGGAAATTGCACTGAATTGTAGAATGATGTACATATAGACCATCTGCAGCAAGATGTTCTTGCAGGTCTTTGGAGGTGATCTGTGGGTTGTCTGTAACCATTCTCAGAATCCTGCGCACGTGCCGCCCCTGTATATTTCTTGGCCTACTAGACTTGGGTTTAACAGCATCTGTGCCTGTGGCCTTACATTTCCTGATTACATTCCTTACAGTTGAAACTGACGGTTTAAACCTCAGAGATAGCTTTTTGTAGCCTTCACCTAAACCATGATACTGAACAATCTTTGTTTTCAGATCTTTTGAGATTTGCTTTGAAGATCCCAATGTTGTCACTCTTGCAATTGACCACCTTAAATACCTTTTCTCATGATTGGATACACCTGTCTATGAAGTTCTAGGCTTAACGAGCTAATCCAACCAATTTGATGTTGCAAGTAATCAGTATTGAGCAGTTATGTGCATTCAAATCAGCAAAATTACAGGGGCACCCAAATTTTTGCACAGCCAGTTTTTCAAATTTGATTTAATTTCATACAACTAAATTCTGCTTCACTAAAAATCTTTGTTCGGAAAACACCCCAGTACTCGGCTGTTCCTAGGAAATGAAAGATATACCATTGTTATCTTTTTTCTTGAAAGTAAATTATTATGCAGGCCTGATAGGGGTTCCCAAACTTTTTCATATGATTGGCCACGGAGCGTCTCGCAGCGACCTTAAACCTGAGACTTAGTGCCAAGAGATTGACACAGGACCATCTCACGGGGACGTAGAACATGAGATTCTTGCAAGACACGCCCTACTTACAACCAACATCAAATAAGACCACGGGCAGCAAAACACTCAAGTCGTGCAAAGGCTTTGAGCACACGCAGATTAAGGGCTCTCAGTGTATATAAAGACAATACGTTATAAATGAAATGTAGACGAATAAGCGAAGAAGAAAGCATCGCGGAGAAAAGAGACTCCAAAGCGTTGGAGAGAAAAAAAAAGAAAAAGAATAATCTAGGTGCAAATTCAGAAAATAAGGACAGTAATTATCAGCCCGGAACAAGTGGAATTGAAAATAAAGTACGTCCAATTGGGCTCAGAATTAAAAGACAGAGTAAAAGACAAAGTATAACTTCAAGACGTTCACAAATGTTGGCGCTAAACACATGCAGAGCAAGTTAGAGATTATGAAAGCAGTGGATTTCGAAAGGTTCAAAAAAGAAAAGGGAGAAAGTTAAAGAATATGAAAGTAGGAAAATTTGAACATACAGTAATCCCTCGCTATATCGCGCTTCGACTTTCGCGGCTTCACTCTATCGCGGATTTTATATGTAAGCTTATCTAAATATATAATGCAGATTTTTTGGTGCTTCGTGGGTTTCTGCAGACAATGGGTCTTTTTACTTCTGGTATATGCTTCCTCAGTTGGTTTGCCCAGTTGATTTCATACAAGGGACGCTATTGGCGGATGGCTGAGAAGTTAACCAGTCAGAACACGCAGTTAAGTTTCTGCGTGCTGATTGGATAAGCGACGGAGCGCCAAATTCGATTCCGCAGTGTTAACCAGGAAGTCTCGTCTCGCTCATTCAGTATCAACGTGTTTCGCAGTGTAAAGAGTTAACTTTATGTTATGGCTCCAAAACGATCTGCTCCTGAAACTGCTTCAGGGGCCGTGCCCAAGCGCCAACGGAAGATGCTAACGATTGCCGAAAAGGTAAAAGTTTTGGACTCCGGCATCAATGAGTCTACGATCCTTTTTATTTAAAAAGGAGGAAAAGAGTATAAGATCTACGGCCACAGTGTCCTTTTAACCAGGGCGCAAACCGAGTAGAGTGGATATAATAAGGCAGTAGTCCGGATGAAATCTGCTTTAAGGATTTGGATTGAAGACTGCCGGAAGAACAACAATGGCGGTGCTACACAATCGCCTCAAGAGGCTCCTTTAGAAGAGCTGTAACGCTCTCCTTTGTTGTGCAGTAAAATTAAACTCATCATTATCGGACAAGTCATCGCGTCATTGTTGGTGAGTAACCATAATAATTTTCTACGTACAGTACTTAGTACATGTACGTACGTTTAGTGTCACTGTACACACATTTACTGTATACAATTTTTCTTGCATTGTACATATTTATTGTCAGTGGCCTGTTTGTAATGGCTGTAACATGTGATATCGGAGACGCTCGATATCTTTAAAATAATATTTAGGTTTTATTGTATATAAACATTGTGTTTACATGAATAATTTCAATGAATCTTACCTGATATCTAAGAGAATACAAAGGGTTTATGCTGTATAACTGTGCGGGGAATATTTATAAACAGTGTGGGAGAGTTTATAAGGACTTAAAATATATACAAATAACCATACAAACATATGGTTTCTGCTTTGTGGATTTTAACCTATCGTGGGGGGTTCTGGAACACAACCCCCGCGATCGAGGAGAGATTACTGTATAAAAAAAAGAAAGTAAAGATTGCAGTAGCGCAGCGTTTCTCAACCTTTAAGTATTTGCGACCCGAGTTTTCATAACAGTTTTAATCGCGCCCCCCCAAAATTTTTTTGAAATGTAGATGCATATTTTATTATACCTACTTAACTTTTATCAACATTTATCTAACTCTATATGTATTGTTCTAGTATCAGAATGTAGTTTATTTGTTTTGGTTTCAACAGATGTTTTTTTTCATATTTTTGATTCTTGTTTTCTTTTTTTCACATCTTCGCGCCCCCCCCTAGGGGGGCCCACCCCACAGGTTGAGAACCACTGCAGTAGCGCAAACAAACAGAAATTATTACTCAAAAAAGGGAAAATAATCACCATAGACCAGGTGTCATTGGAAATAAAAGCAGGACAAAGCGAGGTCAGAAATAAAAGCCAGAGTAGAAAACAAAGTAAAACGTCATAAAGAGGTTAAAAAACAAGGGGGCCAAATACATGCAGAGCAGGTTAGAGATAATGAAAACTGGAATTAAAAAGACTCAAAAAAATGTAGGCGCAAAACACATGCAGAGTAACATACAGAATATGAAAGCAAAAAAAAATAACGACAGTGTCAAAACAAACAAAGTAAACATTGCATTAGCGCAAACAAAGAGAAATTATTACTCGGAGAAATAACATAAAGGCAAATAGAAATCGAATATATGGACATAGGTGATATGTCAGAAGTATGTAAATATTGTAAGACTTTGAAGTTTAAGTCAGAGAATTTCATAAACGGGATTTACCTCACATGTATTTATTGGTTTACTTTGCAAAAAAAAAAAATTAAGTGCTGATGATGTAGATCGTTTTGTCTGTGCTGAAATTCCAAACGGAGAAACCTATCCTGAATTATGGTACAAAGTCATTAAACACATGTCTCACTGAGCTCATTTAAAAGATTCAGCATACTGGGAGTCGAAAGATTCTAAATATTGTTTTTACAGAAGTTCTGAAATAAAAGTGAAACTAATGAAATAGCAACAATTCAAAGAGTGTTTCCGGAAAACTGGGATTGGTGAGCAAAGTCCCCTAGTGTGTGTGTGTATGTGTGTATATATACAGTATATATATATAATATACACACACACACACTAGGGGGTCTGTGTATATATAAACAGTCTGTGTTTGCATACCTGCTAGAGAGTTACTAGGGAAAGAATGTCAAACTTGTTGATCAGTTGACTAATGTCTTTAAGGAAAACTAATCCAACCAGCTTTGTGTAATGAATTCTTCTGCATATTTGCTCACAGCTATGTAGACCCTTGTTTTTCTTTTTGCTTTTATTTATTATTGTATCTTTGACAAAACTATAATTATGTGTTTTCACTCAAGGCATAAACGTGTAGTCTTGTTTATCAATAAATACAACAGTGATGCCATATTTGTATATATAATAGGGGTTCTATGTAGGATTGCCCAGTATTGGCACTTGTGGAATGTTTTGGGTTGCACTGCTTTCTGCGATCTTACACCGCCATTTTAGATTATCGTTAAATCCCCTCTCCCCCATAATTCAATGTCAAGTTTATACGGCTTTGTCAGAGGTCACTTTAAGCTTACATTGTATTGATTTGCTGACAAAATGAAAGTGATTGTTTTTTGTTATGTCAATGTCTATAAATTTGGATCTTGGAGAGCTTCTTTGCTGTTGATCCTGTCCTTGTTTTGCTGAAAATCCTTGTATAATTAAACCTGGTGATTTTCTGTTGTGAATAAATTGAGTATTCAGTGGTAATGGAAAAGAGTCCAAACATTTTTCCAGTAAACTAAAGAAAATCAGCTTTTCTTGAACTGCACCTAATTGGCAATATAGAAAAAGTGATACTTTGCTGCAGGGGTCAAAAATGGCCATGAAGAATTGGCTATATTGTCACATTCCAAAACTGACTTAAATAGTCAGTGGTTGACCCTCAGGAGCAGTCATGGCATTGGGCGGTGTGGGTTGGCTGTATGCTACCAGGTTCTTCTGGAGCCTGTCAAATCCACCACCGTCAATAACATAACCAACAGATGAGCCAGATAAAAGAGAATACACACACATAGCAAGGTGTAGGTACCAAAGTGTAACAGTGCTTTTACTAATACCCAACAATCAAAATCACGGGTCCAAATGATTCAGAGTTTAGATATTCCATAAATAAATAGTCCATAAAACAAAGTGCTGTGGAGGTTAAAAAAAAAAAAATAAATGATCCCTTAAAACTAGGTTAAAATCCTAGGTAAAAGTCTACTCTTTAAAATTCAGTCCCCCGTTAACATGACCTTCTCCCTGGCTTACCCAGCTCAGGTTTTGAGGCACTGAGAGACATCAAACCAACAGGTGTAGCCAACCTCCTTCCACAGGTCTGGGTCCCTGCTGTTCCATGGCTTCCAGCATGGCTGCCATCTGAACCCTGGTTTGGGTCCCTACTATCCATGGCTCCAATAGGGCTCCTCATCTGAGCCTCGCCACCTCCTTCCCAGACTTGGACGGCGATTTGCACCATCCAGCACTGTATCACTCCATTACCCTCAACTGCCCAGCCAGAGTGATCCACTTCAGCAGCCTTGAGGCTACTTATAGCTTCCTGCTTCATCTTTCTCACTCACTCATTCACTCTTGCACTGTCACTCTCCTGTCTTCCTGCCTGCTTCTCTCTCCCATCTTTTTAATCTCCCATTCTCTTTTCTTTTTCCTTTTGTTTCTCCCTTTTTATCTTCCACTGCAGGCACAGTGCCTCGATCGTGAACTGCGGAAAGCCAATGAAGCAATTAAGACAGAACACAACATCACATGCAGGTGTGCTCTTTCTCAATCACCCCAACAATCTCTTGGAGCCATGCAAGCATGCACAACCACTGAGATCAAGCTGGCTGTTTTAAATATTTATTTAAAAACGGACTTTTGCCACTTAGTCATGGACCCACTATTCCACATGGCAACTCATGTAATTATTTTACTTGAAGTAATAGCAGTAGAATTTCAGTGAGTTGTTCTTTTTGCTGTCAGGATCTTCAGGCATCTCCTTAATCTATGCTCAGAAAGTGAGTATTTATATTGCTGAATTCTGTGTAAGATTGTGTTGTGTCGTTATTTATTCACAGGAAGCAGGTCTCTTCTTGCAAGTTTGCTAGCAATTCCAGGTCAACCTTTGTGTGCCCCAGGTAGGTGAATCTTTGTATGGGGGAACTGGGGCCAGTATTTATGAAAGAAGAAAAAAAAATGTCATTTTGAAGTAAATGTGATACTGAGCTTTTGTTGTGCTAATCTGTATATGCAGAAATACTTTAGCTATCATGAGTTTTAGTACCCATGAGTCTGTCACTTTTCTGCTAGATTTCTCGTTTCTGAGTACTTTATCTTAGCTGCAAATTTCAAATGTGAAATGCTGATGTAAATGTAACATTATATTTTGTGAAATTAAATTGCAATAATTAATAATTTAAAATGTAATTGTCACACTACTTTTTTGTGATATCGTTATAATATGTTGTGGATTCTGTGGGAATTGCTATAGTTGAAACTGTGTCGTAAATTGTGTATGCATTGGCAAATAGAAATGGCTGGCAACATGTAAGTTATTCAAAATCTGAACACAACTTGCACCATCTGGTCAAATTTTGGGTAAAAACCAAATTAAACAAAAGTGCCTGATAATTTAAACAAAGGGATTTTATTGTGTATGCCTAAACCGTATTCGTGAAAGCATCTACCATCCAACAATTAATTGTAGTAAACATCGAAGAATTAACCTGATGAAGATCATGCCAATTTCCCATTGTAGGGAGAGCCCGCCAGAAAGTATATAATATATGTGTGTCACAAGTTCAGCTTAACTTGTTCCTAGCGTCTGGTAAAATATAATGACCTTGTCTGGTATCTCAACAAGGTGATGTTACTTTTTGTTGCCTGAAATCTTGTGGTAACGAATAGGCTTTTGCTGTTAAAGACTAGCATATGTCTTTCTAGTCTGTGGCATAGAAAACTGATATACTCATTTGTTGTGTCTATGTTTAAGTTGTTTATAGACTGCATACTATTGGTTAACGGAAATAATTAATGGAAATTACTTAATGGGTTACAAAACTCTAAAATGCTGGGTTTTTTGGTTTTAACTGTATTTTACCTTGATTAAAAAGCTCTTTTTTTTTAAAAAAAAAAAAATGTCTGTGGTTGGGTTCTTATGTTTTTATGGTATTACCTAATAATGCAACAGTACTATTAAAAAAGGAGAGCTTTTTTGTGTGACATAAAAAGTTTTCACTGATATTGACCTACTTACTTTTTCCCTTCTTTAGAAGTGTTTTTTTAACCCCATGAAAATTAGAAATGTTGGTATGGACAAAAGCATACACTAATAGGCGCTGAGGCTTAGGACCTGCGCTGGTATCCTGAAGGTTGCCGGTTCGAATCCCCGTCACTGCCAAAAGAGATCCAACTCTGCTGGGCCCTTGAGCAAGGCCCTTAAGCTTCAATTGCACCAGGGGTGCTGTACAATGGCTGACCCTGTGCTCCGACCCCAAGGGGTATGCGAAAACTAACAAATTCCTAATACAAGAAATTGTATAAGGTGAAATAAAGAACCAAAAAAAAAAAAATACCTGTCTGCAATACTCCATTGGTGGAACAATACATTTTTTTCTGATATTTTTATTTTCTTGAAACACATTACAAGATACATTTTTCATTATGGCATGATTTTGTCAACTTTGAACTTGAGTTTGTGTAGAAGTATTTGTCTTATACTGTAGGATAATGCCCATAGAAGCACAGGGAGTGCATAGAAAATCCTAATAGGACACTATGTGAGCAATGTAGAAATGCTTTGGGGCTGTGGTGGTGATGTGACGCCTCCTATATCTTTCTCTTCCAATAAGAACTATTCATAACTAGCACAAGTATATTTCAGTGCTCAGGGTTACGCATGTATGAAGAATTGTATATTTTTGTGAATATCCACTTTGGTTGTTATTTAAATATATTTTGCAAATTGCTTTTCATTTAATTTTGTTGCATACATATACATGATCCATCTTGATGTGAGATATGCAAAAAAATCAATTTGGAGTGCATAATGCTGTTGCAGAACAAAATCTGAAAATAGATATGTCCCATTGATGATACCAAGAAAATCATAGTTTCATTTTTATTATTTTTTTTAATAGATTAGTTCAAAATGCGTAAAATTTAGATAACTAACTATAGCTGTGTAAAGCAGGGAACAAGATGAGAGCATAATAAAAGGTAAGTATAGCAAGAGATCATGTGGTTAAAAGGTTTGTTCAGTAATTGCTGTGAAGAGTGCTAGTTGATAGTAATCAACAACATTTATTTATATAGCACATTTTCATACAAAAATGTAGCTCAAAGTCCTTTAAATAATGAAAAATAAAAGACAAAATAAGAAATTAAAATAAGACAACATTAGTTAACATAGAGGGCGGCACGGTGGCGCAGTGGTAGCGCTGCTGCCTCGCAGTTAGGAGACCCGGTTCGCGTGGAGTTTGCATGTTCTCCCCGTGTCTGCGTGGGTTTCCTCTGGGCGCTCCGGTTTCCTCCCACAATCCAAAGACATGCAGGTTAGGTGGATTGGCGATTCTAAATTGGCCATAGTGTGTGCTTGGTGTGTGTGTGTGTTTGTGTGTGTCCTGCGGTGGGTTGGCACCCTGCCCAGGATTGGTTCCTGCCTTGTGCCCTGTGTTGGCTGGGATTGGCTCCAGCAGACCCCCGTGACCCTGTTCGGTTTCAGCGGGTTAGGAAATGGATGGATAGTTAACATAGAAAAAGAGTAAGGTCCGATGGCCAGGGAGGACAGAAAAACAAAAAAAAAACTCCAGACGGCTGGAGAAAAAAATAAAATCTGCAGGGGTTCCAGGCCACAAGACCGCCTAGTCCCCACATGGGCATTTTACCTAACATAAATGAAATAGTTTTCTTTGTATTTAGGGTTCTCACGGACGGACTTGATGATGATGGTCATGCAGACTTCTGGCTTTTAATCTGACACTGTTGGAACATCACGGTGATTTGAGTAGATGGTGGTGGCGCACCACCAAAAAGACACCGGAAAAAGAAACAGAAGAGAGAGTAGGGGTTAGTACAGATTTTAGAGCCACCATGAATAGTCATTATGAAAGGTGCTTCATGCACTGTGTTCCTCTCAGTGTAAATGTAATTTTCTTAAATTTTAAGTGGTACTTCACATTTTTCCTTGCACTATAGTTTTTGGACTGTTTCAGCAGAGTAGTACAGTGAGTAAGTAGTGTAGTGTACATAACGACAACTGAGACATACAGCTGTTGTGGGAGGAGCTGGTAGTAGTACCATTTTATAAGTTTGTCCAAGGGCCATTGTCAGGTCAGTGCTGGATTTGCATGTAAAGTTAAAGGTTTCTTGGTGTCATTGCATGGAACTACAATTTAACACAGCTACTGGGTTCAGTTTTCACAGAAGCACTTAAGCCTTTTTTTTTTTTTGCAATTGTTTTAAGTTTCATAGTACATATTACCAAATAGGGTCAATACCTACTTCCACAGTACAGTGCTATGCTTCCTCTGCTGTATATAATTTTTTTCATGTAACTTTATCCTTGTTTTGTATGCTGATTTATTTTTTCTAAATTGAGTTAGATAAAAGGTGTTTGCTTAATAATTAAAAGTATCAGTCACTCATTGTTACTATTGTCTTTTGGTAGTTTTTTTTTTTGCCTTAATGGTTTGATTCAGTTGCAAACTCTAGCCTGCAGTTATTAAAGTGACATTTGGTTTTTCCTATCACATGATATTTCTCTGCACATCACATATCCATGTTACTTTTCTCACCACTTTTCTGCCCCCCTTGGGACAGGAGTTAACTCTAGCCTGAGTCAACACCCACAATAACCTGGGTAGACAATTTCGCACTAAGTGAAGTTAAAACCTGAATTGATGAAAGGTGCTTTACAATCTAATTAATCAGAGCTTTGGAGTTGAGTGGGGGATTTGCATCAGTTGGTAAAGAGTTCTCAGAGTACTACAGTTTGACCACAGCACTGCTTCCTGTGTGCAGGCTGGCCCCCAGATCCTTGTTTTTTATTTACAGTTCTGGACACCTCCTGGTAATCCTTCACTTCCTGTGCTGTGTTTTTCCCATTATTTACAGAAGGCCTATTACCACCGTGCATAGATTTTACCACTTGTATTCTTCCTACAGGTAGGGACTGATGCATCCTCATGTCCTACCTGAGATAGTGTATATTTCTCTTGCTTAGGATGGCACATTCTATTTCTTCTCCTCAGTGGTGTTCCCCTGCATACTGCTTACGCTGTTTTTAATTTCTGTTGCAGGCATAAATTGAAATTGTAAGCTTAAGTCATTTTAGTTAGTATTGTTCAGAAATCCTTGTTGGTGTCAAAATGTAAGCTGAACTTTATGCTGCACATTATTGAACAGAATTTGAAGACAGGAAATGTCTGATGGACTTGTTTTAGCAAACACTATTTTGGATCTAGGACAGTAAATAATTGAACTTGACTATTAAGAGGAAGTACATTAATTCTGCAGGGCAAGCCAACATTTTGTAGGCGTTTTAGTTTCAAATGGATTCTTGCCATATGTACATGTTCTACCAAATTCTACAGTTCTGAACTGACACTATCAAATACAGATGAGAATTGTGTTGACGGGTAAATGAAAGCATAACTAACAGAAAGTCCCTTTCTTTTACCCTGGTTCATATTTACTTGAGGAAGGTGGTAATAAAAAAGAAGGTAAACCTTGCAACCTTTAAAAAAATTAAACATCAGTCATGGGTGGGGGCCTTAACTATGAGAGATTTTTTTTTAACCACAAAGGATTTCCTGTAGATTTTCTGTTGAATTGTTCCAATAAACAGAAGTGCTGCATGACAAGCTTTATCTCTCAGGTTTTTTAGACCAACTGATACATATATTTCAAGATCTAAATAGATAAGTGCTAAATTTGTGTAAGTTATGTTTTTTTTTTTCAGTTCATTTGTGATTTGTGGTTACCTGTGTACTATCAAAAGACCAACTAATGCAAAATACAGGTGTATTTGTTTGATTTATAGCCAGCCGTAAAACTTTTACATGATTAAACTATGGAGGAGATGTTGAAAGTAAATATTTTTGCTTTGTTTTGTTTGTTGTTTAAATTAATCAGTAAGTCTTTCTTTTATGTAGCACCTTTCACAGTAAATTACAAATTATAGAGCAGTTTGCCAATGAAATTATTATTGCACTTGATCATATGGTCGAGTTTACTTGTGTATCATTGTGCTATGAGCAAAGCCCTTACTGTTGACAGTAATGTTTGTATTTGTACTTCGGCTCTAAGGGTTTAGCCACAAGTCTTGTATCTCTGGATACATTTAAGTTAGCTGTTCACAATGGTTGAGATTTTGCGTATCTACTTTTTCCAAAAGGGGATCATTGGAAGTCTTTTCCTGGCAGTATTGATTTGAAAACAGGAACAGGAATAGATGACAAGCTCTGATCCATTGTTGAGCATGCTTCTTTCATGGTTCACTCATTCATGGTGAGCCAGGTTTCCCAGATCAACTGTCAACTATTAATGCTCCTCCATTGTTATTTAACTGATTTTTTTTTTCTTGCAGTTTGTATAATTGGTTTTAGTTTTAAGATCTTTTTAGGAAGCTAAAGATATTACTTAACAGGCCACATTTTAAAGAAGAGTGGACATTTTTCTGTTATTAAATTTGTGTCACTAACTAGCAATAATAACTGAAGCATAGTAAATTGAAGAAATCATGTAAAACGAACTAACAAGATAGTTAAGAAAAGAATGAGGTAATGTGGAGTAGGGCTGTCAAGTTAGTCAAAATATAAGGTTCTGATATAAATAATTAAATATATTTGAACTTAACCAAGTTAGTGATTCTGGGTGTTACATATGTTTGTGCTTTTTTATATACTGCTCAAGAAAATTAAAGGAGCACTTTTTAATCAGAGTGTAGCATCAAGTCAATTAAACTTCTGGGATATTGATCTGGTCAGTTAAGTAGCAGAGGGGGGTTGTTTATCAGCTGCTTTGGTGTTAATGAAATTAACAGTTGCACTAGAGGGGCAATAATGAGACAGCCCCCAAAACAGGAATGGTTTAACAGGTGGAGGCCACTGACATTTTTTCCTCCTCATCTTTTCTAACTGTTTTTTCACTAGTTTTGCATTTGGCTACAGTTGGTGTCACTGCTGCTAGCCTGAGGAGATACCTGGACCCTACAGAGGTTGCGCAGGTAGTCCAATTTCTCCAGGATGGCACATCAATTTGTGCCATTGCCAGAGGGTTTGCTGTGTTTCCCAGCATAGTCTCAAGGGCATGGTGGAAATTCCAGGAGGCAGACAGTTACTCTAGGAGAGCTGGACAGGGCTGTAGGTCCTTAACTCATCAGCTGGACCAGTATCTGCTCCTTGGGCAAGGAAGAACAGGATGAGCACTGCCAGAGTCCTACAAAATGACCTCCAGCAGGCCACTGGCGTGAATGTCTCAGACTAAACAATCAGAAACAGACTTCATGGGGGTGGCATGAGGGCTTGACATCCTCTAGTGCACCCTGTACTCACTGCCCGGCACCAGGGAGCTTGATTGGCATTTGCCATAAAATACTAGAATTGGCAGGTCCACCACTGGCGCCCTGTGCTTTTCACAGATGAGAGCAGGTTCACCCTGAGCACATGTGACAGACGTGAAAGAGTCTGGAAAAGCCGTGGAGAACGTTATGCTGCCTGTAACATCATTCAGCAGGACCTGTTTGGTGGTGGGTCAGTGATGGTCTGGGGAGGCATAGACTTCTACAGGCTAGACAACGGCAACTTGACTGCTATTAGGTGTCGGGATTAAATCCTAGGACTCATTGTCAGACCATATGCTGGTGCAGTGGGTCCTGGATCTTCCTGGTGCATGACAATGCCCGGCCTCATGTGGCGAGAGTATGCAGGCAGTTCCTGGAGGATGAAGGAATTGATACCGTTGACTGACCCCCACACTTGCCTGACCTAAATCCAATAGAACACCTCTGGGACATTGTTTCAGCCCATCCGACGCCGCCAGGTTGCATCTCAGACTGTCCAGGAGCTCAGTGATGCCCTGGTCCAGATATGGGAGGAGATCCCCCAGGACACCATCCGTCGTCTCATTAGGAGAATGCCCCGACGATGTCAGGCATGCATACAAGCACGTGGGGGCCATACAAACTAGCAAGTATAATTTTTGAGTTGCTGCAATGAATTTTCAGCAAAATGGCCTAGCCTGCCGCATCATTTTTTCACTTTGATTTTTGGGGTGTCTTTGAATTCAGTCCACTGTAGGTTGATAATCTTCATTAACTATGTGGCATCCTTTCGTTCCTAACACATTATCCAGTCCATATCAGTATAGATATCCAGCATGATTTTTTTTTCCCCATTGAGATATGATGTGTTTTCAAAGTGTTCCTTTAATTTTTTTGAGCAGTTTACTTTACTATCATGGTAAACAGCAAAATAAATCGTAGCATTATTCGGGCAGTTATGAGTCATCAAAATCCTGAGCATGTACACTATAAAAAGGTAGCATCAGCACTGCCCTTCTGTCTTCAGTCTGCTGCTGTTGACTGGGCGTGCAGGTCCTTGTCAGGACAGAAAGCTATAAAATCAGCCAAAAAAGCAAGGTTAAATCCTTATGAGCCATGCAAGCTTGGCGCAGCGCTTTGCTACATTATTATTATTATTTTTATTTTCTTTACTCATGATTAGTCTGCAAATCATGTAGTATGACTTGGCTGGCGTCCTGTGCTACCAACTTATTGTGACATGTCTTTTTCCTACATTGACAGCTGTGGGGAATGGAAAGCAGGGTTGGGAAGGAGCCCAGGGGAAGCACTTCTTGTGAGGGCACAGGGCACCATTCCCAGGGAGAGTTGAGTGAGAGGACTAAAGTTTAAAAAGCAGTGCTTTCATGCTAAACAGGCAGCACATTTTGAGATCTGGAAGAATATGGGTTAGTAAGAGATTAACAAGCTGTGAATAGCAAGGGAAGTAAAAGAGCAGCAGGCAAGAGGGAGTGAACTCGAACATGGACTTGTTTTATTATTTTGGCATTAATTATAAAAAGAGAGTCTGGGCATGTGGACTAACTGAGAAAATGGGATCATCACAGTATCTAATCAGTTGCAAAATTGGGCTACTTTTTTCTTCTTCAGAGATGCAGCATTATTTCAATAAAGGTAGTCTGAATATTTCTAGTTATACCTCAATGTTTTAAGCGTTATGTATCAAACTAGCAGCTGCACAAAATGGAGACACAGTGTTCTGGCTAATACTGAAAGTTTCATTAAAGCGGTGGTTGTACTGTATTGTAATTAAAGAAATAATCAGAATTATGACAGTTAGTTATTTTTTTGTTTTAATAAAAAGGTTGCAGCATTAAACAACCGGTAAGGATCTCAGGTTAATGAGTGGAAACAAACATGATCAGATGGTAAATGATACTATTAGGGCAACTGAAAAGCATTTTGAAAAACTGTATGTGTAGATCAAAGTACAGAGAAAGTGAAGGAAAAAGTAACCTAAACTTTCCTAAGCTATGTTGTGAAGGAGTCTTGCTGCAATATTTACTATTGAAAATAACAATTCAAAATTTTGAAAGTAAAGTGAAGCGCAAAAACAGATCACTTAAACACTGCACCTTTGTATAGTGCATTTGGAGTGACAGCGGGAAAATAAGTGCAGGTAAAGCAGACAACTTTTTTTTTTTTTTAACAATTGAATGTTATTTTTTGTCTTTGAATAAGATCTTTTTAAAAAAATTTTCTAATAGCGGTATTGGATCCGACTGTCCTAGTGTAGAACATTGTTATTGTAAAATAGTTGCATATGACAGCAGGTATTGTCTTGAATAGCTGGACCAGGCCTTATTGCATTTAGAAAATGAGTTTGCACCCCTGGAAATACTTTGAAAAGAAGGTTAGTCAATCCAGCATTGTTTGTCTTTCCTAGCTAAAATTAAGTGAAATTTAAGGACACTAGGATAATCACAGAGACGTAAATTATGAATAAACAGAACAAAACCACAAGCTTTCTATCTTCTTCTTTGGGCTGCTCCTGTTAGGGTTTGCCACAGCTGATCATCTTGTTCCATATCTTTCTGTCCATCTTGCTCTGTCACACCAATCACCTGCATGTCCTCTCTCACTACATCCATAAACCTTCTCTTAGGCCTTCCTCTTTTCCTCTTGCCTGACAGCTCTATCTTTAACATCCTCTTCCAAATATACCCAGCATCTCTCCTCTGCACATGTCGAAACCAATGCAATCTAGCATTCGATTTAGTCCTGTGTGCACTAAAGGCAGACACCAAAAGGAAGGGAAAAGGTTGAATGCAACTCCGCCAATTCATGAATTTGTATGCACAAGCAATGACCAGTGCCTGATCAATAAGAAGCATGTAGCACCTAGTTGCCCTAGTATAAATGGGAAGTTAGAGCACAAACTGTGATACTCTATTACAATAAAGTTTGCGTGCTGTTCTGTCTCCATATTACTTCTTTATGCAGCAAAGTTGAGACTGTTTTCACTTCACTCTCACCATATCATCAGAAAATGTTTATGGCACATAATAATATCCAGTATGTATAGTGCTAGAGTGAGTCATGTGCTGTTTTGACAAATAATAAAAAGTCTTTTTTAATTTGTTTTTGCATTTTTGTAGGTGATCAGTGGAATAAAATGGTCTATTTCACTATGTTGGGTGTTGTTTATTTTGTTTGATTCTATTGTGTGAGTATCTGTAGCTGTGTAGTATGCGAATGACTGTATGATGTTGTTGTTAACAACAATAGAGAAGGTTGGTAGGCAGGAAAATTTAATTATAAAAGTAGACCTGCAATTATTTTAGAGAGCAAATACACCTTTTTAACAAATGTGTAAATGTAAGGGAACCAAATGTATATCTGAAAGATATGAAGAATGTGGGACCAAAGCAGACTTTGAAGTCCAAGGAAAACTTGCTGCTTGCGATTACTTATCATACCAGAGATACTTTTCAATTGTGCTACAGTTTTGATAGTTTTTCAAATAGGTTTTCAGCTGAGTTGTGTGTATCTGGTAAACTCAGGCAAAACATGAGCAAGCTAAATAGATAAGAGTTATGCTGAGAGAGAATTTTTTTGTAAAAATTCCATTTTTATTATTCTCTTTATTGATTAAGCTCATGAAGATGGACAGTATTAATAATGTGTGCATTATCTGCATTCATGTACCTGAAATGCAGTAGCCCCATGCATTATTTCTGTAATTTTTTGGTATAATTATTGCTGGATTTAATTGAAATGAAATGCCATCACAAGTATTCTAACAGTCCAACTTGATAGTTTTTTCTGCAAATTATTATTTTTTTATTTACAAGTTGATACAGAGCACTTCAAGTTGTCTTCTAAGAATGAAGACATAGTAAACCACAATAACCTCTGAGTTAAGCATAAATGTACTAAAAACTGAAATTGTGATGGATTAAGAAGACAGCAAGTGTTCGCTCATGTTTGTTGTGAGGAATTTGAAATTATTGATTGTATAGTACATATAAAGGGTACACAGAAGTCTTGACTCGACTCAGAGTCTTGAATAGAATTGTTTTGTTTACTTAATTGTTTATTTTTTTATTTTATTTTTTATGTTTATTTTTTATTGTGTCATCTATTTTTCTATTCATTTTATATAGCACTTTGAGCTACGTTTTTTTGTATGAAAATGTGCTATATTGATAAATGTTGATTGATTGATTAATGTGTTATGATTTATTATATTTATCTAGATATGTTACACATATAAAATACAGTCTTTCATTATTCTTTATATATTTTTATCACATATGGAGTATTCTAGACTTTTAACACAGATTGTGACATCATCTGTGGGCAATTTAAGCCACCCACCAAACAAAACTTGAGCAAGCAGCATTATATTAAAATTCTCCTTCAGACATAGGGGTTAGAATGGAGACCAACTGTACAGGGGTCACATATTTCAAAAATCTTTCTCAAAAATTAAGATTATTTTTTACGGGTTAAGACTGGATTGGATTCTTCCTAAATCTGGCTGAACATACTGCCATCTTAAAATTTTTGCTAGCTATAGCAAATGTTTTTGTAATCAAATTTTTATTAGACGTGAAAACTGGAACAATACTGACGAACACATAAAAGGTGTTTTTTTATAAAGAAGTGAAAACTAGAACATTACTGGCTTATAGTATCACATAAATTAAATGCTAGAAGAAAACAGAAGAAGCGAGCTGGAAAAACAAAAACAAAGAAGCTGTCTACCATCCTGAGCCCTGTGAATGCTGTTAGATTGCAACAAATATAAGGGCGTTCAGTTCCTGTTATGAGTTAATGTAGAGGACCGGCTCTTAACTCTTTGAGGGCTAAATATTTTTTCCAAAAAACTTGAAGCAATGGTGTCACCCATAAATCATAAAACATCTGCTGCTGTATGCTGTGGCTGCTGTTGGTGCCTGTTCAGTGTCTCTGGCAACAGTGGGAGGGCGGTGGGCAGCTCGATGGCCAGCCGGAATGAGCGGCAGGCTAGTTGCCTGGCTCTCTTCATGCATCATGTGGCCAACGGTGGCAGTTGCAGTGTGACACAGTCTGATTTGTACCTCTTGTCATTGTAAGTGACCGCCCTCCCAGGAATGTGTGACATCAGCTACATAAACGTGTTCAGCACCACAATCAGCCTGGGGATGATCAACTGATGCTGGTACCTCGTTTTCGATTTCCATCTCCAGATCACTTTAATCAAAATTGGATTCTGAAGATTACAGTCTGATTCAGCGATGCAATGCAAAACGTCGTCCATAGAATTTTGCTTTACATATTAACTTTGGTCAATCGCCAGATGTCGATGCCATTTTAGAGGTTGTTTGCTCTTCGCTATTCATGCACGTGCAGGTAGCTGAGGTCAAATCAACAAAGCTAACTTTCCTTCTATTAAAGAGAGTTGAACTAAAATGAAATGGTGAGATTTGTCTGCAGATTGCAGCTGATTACCGTCCTCTACCCCTGAGTTTCGACAAAAGTCGACATCTGCCCTGAAAGGGTTAATATTTGTTTTGAAAGATCAATTTATTATTATAGGTGAGAGTTCAAGAAGCAATAATATATAAAAGGAGTATTTTCAGATGGTATGGAAAATGTTCACACATAACAAATGAGACACTCTCCAGCAAGAAGCAAGGTAATTTTTGCTGCTATAATTCCCAAAGTAAGATTTTCTGCTGGAGAGTGATAAGATAAATATGAAGCGATACAGGATCTTTACTATAATTGAGGAATGTAAAGAGGAGACTATGAGACCAGTTTTGAGAGAAAGGGCAACTCCAGATTATGTGGAGAAACACACCAGAAGTTGTGTAAAGAATCAGGGCTAAGGCCCGTAGCAAAATATTGTTGATGAAACAATCAATACATAATTTAAAATTGGGTTCAAGTTTGGATATCTAGTTAAGGATATAATAATTTTATACAAAGAGCTCCAAAATAGTGAAATACTAGGAGGCTGGTCTTGTTGGTAGGGAGTTGGTCTGAAGGAGACTTTGTGTAGTTCAGCATAAAGAGATGACATTGACTTTTTGAAATAGGAGAAGGAAGAGAAAAAAGTTTTTGCAGGTGAGGTGGGAGAAGGGGATGATACTAACCTGAGAAGTAACCTAAGCTAAATATTAAAAAAGGAAAAAGGAATTACCAAGAGAAACTGAAGTTTTTTGATATAAAGAATCAATGCTTTTTTGTATATTCAAGAGAAATTCCCTCTGTAACTTGGTGGCTGTAATCTGAATGATTCCTATTTTTTCTGAAATGTGAGTCCTTTGATCTAAATTTAAGATTTTGCGTTTTAAGTAGTCTTAATAAATGTGAAAGGATTGAATGCAAGTATCACTGCTATTTCCCATGCCTCATGTCTGTGCCAGCTGTTTGTCATTACCATGTGTTGCCAGCTAGTCACCTGAGGTTTTCCTGAGCCCGATTGTTTTACAGGCTCCTGGCACTTATGTGTTACTTGGTTATTGAATCACACTTCTCATTTCTTGTTTCTTGTTTAGTTTGCTATGTTTCTTTTTTCAGTCACTCAAATTTGACTTCCCCCAATTACTCTTTCACTGATGTTTTCTTCTCACTCCTTTTTGTTAAGTAGTTTTTGCCTATAATAGTTTTGACTTTATAGTCAACCCCAACAATTTTAAGCAGCTATTTTCTCTTAATTTTTTTTTGTGTGATCAGCTACCGAACTGAACTTATTTGATATCTGTTGTTATCAAACTCCACCTTTAAAGTTACTACTTATGTAACCATCTCGGCACTGGCACTACTCTTAAAAACTCAGAGTCGCACCTCAATGGAAGGAGAACCGGGGGTGAAAATCAACATGACACTATACTGGATTGAAAAAGTATTTTTTTCAGTTTGATTGAAGGAGGCAAGATACAGAAAAAATGAATTCCTGCTATGTCTTCCCAAACCATGAACTAACACATGGAATATTCATACAAGATTTATTTCATTTCCTTTTCCTAAAGTGAGAAAATATATCTCACTGTTCACTTTCAAGCAGCAAACAAAATGAAGATAAAGAGTGTATTTTTCTTTGAGCTTTATTTATGTTGTTTCTAAAAATGAGCTATGATAATATTGACTGTTGAAGTAAGGCTTTCTTCAAGTCTTTGGCCAGGCACAGGTGTACATGGGACTGTATTTCTTGCATTGGACATCCCAAATGTCATGTATTTGATTTTACACTGTATTGCCTCAATTCTGTGCCTTCTTGGTCTTTTTGATCCGATTCTGCTGCCCCTTTTTAGGTATCCAAGATGTCAGATTTTTCACTTCAAAGCTATTTTATATTGTTTGACCATATCAACCTGTAGTAGTGGTAACCGCAAGTTTTATTAGTAAGAACAGACGTTTAGGATATTTTTATGGGTTGTAAATAAACAGTACCCTAAAGGGAGAGTAAAATCCAATAAAGTATATAAATAAATAAATAGATACATAGAATATTTTATTTTCCCTAGTGGAAATTTAGCTTTTAAAGAAGCTCAAGAAATACGGTTGATGTGAAGGGCAGGCCTGATTTGGAAATGTGTAGGATGCCTTTACTGATTTCAAAGAGAAAAATAGGTCAAATGTAATCTGAAGATATTGTAAGCATATGTATGGTGTATTGTATTGCATTATGTGAATTTTAATGGCTCGCTATCTTCATATGATTCCTAATTTGTCCTATCCAGAGGACTACAACATACTTTACTGGCAACATATAGAATTTAGCACTAGATTGGACATCAGTATATTGTGTGGCACATGTATACACATATCCTGTCATTCACTTGAAGAAATGAACCGTTCATCTGTGTCCTTGTGGATGAAGCAGCATAAGTATGTTGGCTAAGACTTGTGAGCAGAGGTTTACTTTACAAACTTAAAACTGATTCTGATGTATTGTCAACTAATATTAGCACCATCGTTAAAGCATTTTATTACAATAGGCAAGAATTTTACATCCATGAGAATTCATAACATCTACTAATGTCTGCAGCAGTAGGAACAACAGGGCAACTCAAAAGAGCATGTCATTTCTGATTCTCATTATGCTTAAGCTCAGTCAGCAGATTGTTCAGGCATTAAGCTGATGCCAAAAAAAAAAAAAAAATTTTGCTATCTTATAATTTCATTTACCTATCCATCTTTTCATTTATCCATAACTTAAACTGTGAGAAGCTAGAATCTGTTCTGGCAGCATTGTCTATGTGCAGGGAGTCCTCCTTGATCACTGGGCCACATTATTGCTGTGCCGGGTTAGATTTGCCAGTTAACATTTCTTACAGTTTTTATTACAGTAATCTGTAGTGGTAGTATTGTTTAGTATACAGAGTACACACACCAGCAAACATGAAACAACCAACATGAAGCACATCACCACTCTCTGGTGCCATTATAATCAAGAATGTTGTAAATATCTTTAGGCATCATGTGTATAATATTTGTTAGGACTTGATAGTTTTGAATAATTTTTTTGTATTAGAAAACTGAAAAGCCTGCCAACATGAAATTGAAGCACAATTATTGAAGCCAAACCAGAAGTGGATGGTCTTACTTTTGAAAGTACTTATTTTATCCCCTGAAACTTCTACAGTGTTTTGGACAGCTGGCAAAAAACCTCATCCTGTGGTGATATTTTTTTGTGTGTGTGTTACAGTTTTATTTAGCAGTGATAAGGAAAAAGGTCAATTTGTACTACG
The DNA here is from genome assembly GCF_016835505.1 of Polypterus senegalus. Lineage (NCBI taxonomy): Eukaryota > Metazoa > Chordata > Cladistia > Polypteriformes > Polypteridae > Polypterus > Polypterus senegalus. Next base: position 226,676,571 of record NC_053154.1, on the reverse strand, counting down.
AGTCATTTTAGGTAGAAACATACCATTCTCTTAGTCTCAGCCTTTATCTGCATAGCCTTTCTGGAAACAAGCCATCACACAAGTTCATAGGTGCCATTTGAACTTGCATTCTTTTACAGAATTACCCTTATAGTCTGACAAGAAAAGGGGTATAGAAAAAACTTACAAAGATATGAGCTAATAAATATCTATAAATGGAAGAAGCTTGAGTCTGCTATCGTGGAGTGAGTGTGTGTGAGTGAGAGAGAGATGCTTTGTAGCCATGACATCCTTGTTTCACACATAACTACCTTCTGTGTATTGTGTCCTTGAGAAGAAAAGGCTGTATTTGAACAGTTTAATGTGTAAACATGCTGATAAGTCAAAGCGGAGCGATTTCCTCAAGATAAGCGACAGTATGCACACATGAAACTGGCCTGAGCACTGTTACTAACAGTAACCTATCTTGCCTAATGCAAAAGGTCATCAAAGTGGTTGAAGATGGATCAGGAATGTTTGCTGATAAGACTACACTCTTTTCCATGCGTGTGTGTGTGTGTGTGTGTGTGTGTTTGTATGTATAATTCTGGGACAATTGCTAGGTTTAATTGTTGTTATTTTTATCATGTTGAAGATTTTCCCATTAAATTACAGGTAGATACTGCTGCTGGCTGGTGTTGCGAGAAGGTTATGTGAATATTTAAACTAGTGTGCAACTGGGGAACTATACACTTACTATCAACACAAACATGACTCATTAATTAGTGTACTCAATGCTAAGTGTGTCTAATCCTTTTTTGGTTATATCAAGAACAATATGGTCATTCAGATGGTTAATTTATCGTGATAGCTTATTTTCCAAAAATACGTATTTTTTCACTGTTGGACATGAAACAGCATTTTTTTTAGTTTCGGCAGGACATTTTCCCATTGTATATGTTGTCTTGTTTTCACGCCTATTTGCGGTTTGCTTAATACTTTGCAGAAATATTTTGAAGTACTTATTCTCTAGTTTATAATACTACAATGTTGTACCATGTTAGCCATTATGAATGTAGTGAGAAGTCAAGCAAATTAACACCTTTTACTCAGGTGAATTGCTTCGAAAGTTTGCATATTCTAATCTTTTTAGTTATCCAATAAAAGGTGTCATTTTTCTTGACTTTAGTTTATGTAATTGTACTGCTATTTCTACTTAATACATGCTGCTTATATCACCTCATAGATAATGTTGTAAGACTGTTACCATTTTTGTGATGACAGTCTTGTGCAAAAACTTGAAAAGAATTCTGTCTGCAGCTCAGAGGTTTGTGTTTTTTTTTAAAAAGTGCAGTCCGGCTGTGGCTTTCAGTAATCAATATTTGGTTTGGCTGTTTTAAGCTGCCAGTTTGACACAATGCAGATAAAAAAAGCCTGTTTTCAGTGTTTCCTATTCCTTTATGATTCTGTTATTCATAACTCAAACATTTTCTTAATGGTGTCTTAGTGCACCTTTCTGTAACTATGTAACGTGGATACTGTAGTTTATTCCTTCCTTCTATTGTGAGATCTTGAATAAGTCATATTACATTATGATCTGTGTTCACAGCAATCACTTGATGTGCACACCCTCCACATCCACTTTAAACTGGTTTTAAATAGGACACAATCTATATTAAAGTAACCATAAAGGAGTAGTTTATTTTTTAACAGTCTTTTTCTATATTTTTTTGTTGTGTTTTTTGTTTCTTCTTTCAGGTTCTTCCTGTTATTTTTTATCCTATATCTGGAATTTCCTGTTTTAAATATGCTTACGTCCTTATGGGATTAAATTAATTCCATAACACCTCATGGTCACAGGTTGCCAGCGGTTCTCAATGGATTCATAACATCACTTTTCTCATTTCTATATAATCCAATTCATTGGGACTAAGCCTCTTCTGGTTGCACTGAGCAAAAGGCATAAACACAACAACACAATTTTATCCATATGAGTACAATTAAAGAACATAGACATCACACACAAATCGATTTTGAGCAAGAATAGAGCCCAGGATGGTGAACCTGTAAAACAACAAAATGATGCCTGCACCACCACTCCACTATCATGAATTTTGTAGTATTTTGAGATACAAACACAACTTGAGCCAAGATGTTATTGTGTTTTTTCTGATATTAGCAGATAGTGAGTTGACTTGAAAATGGCTCCACATTTTGTGATCCACAACCCTTCCATGGGCACAATTTCTATTCAGCTATCATATGTTCTATTTGTAGCTTATTAATAGTCTAAACAGAAATAAAACTTTTAAGGTTAGTTGTAAATCAGGAAGGTTTATAAAAAGCAGTCAAAAATGCTTCATTAAGAGAAAACAGGTAGAGTTTTATGTAGGAAAAGACCTTGCCTGTGCTGTGCAGTTCAGATTCTCAAGAAAGATCCATCTATATACTTGGCTTATTTATTTTTCTGTTCAGTGGTATGCTACATGGATCACAATGTCCACCACAGCATCCTACTTATGTTTAGTCCTGGAGCTTTTTTCGTTTTTTTCCCCCAACAATTAATAAAGTACAAACTACCGGTAGTTATTTTTTAATGAATGAGTGTGTTAGATAAGAATTTATTCTTTTGGTTTTCTCTATTTTGTTACGTTCTGTTTGTAGAAGTCATAAGTTATTAATAAGTACACACTGTAGTAACTTGGAAATAGCTGTCCTTCAACATTTTATGCCATTTGCAATGATCTCTGCTCTGCTGATCATTAATTGTCAGAATTTGGATGCAATATTAGGAGCGAACACCACTGAAAATTGGATTAAATATAATATTACAAAAGACAAGGCATTTAAAGATATGACAAAAATAGAAAATATTTTGTAGTTTCTTGTGCATATACAGTGGGTACGGAAAGTATTCAGACCCCCTTCAATTTTTCACTCTTTGTTTATATTGCAGCCATTTGCTAAAATCATTTAAATTAATTTTTTTCCTCCTTAATGTACACACAGCACCCCATATTGACAGACAAAAAAAAAGAATTTTTGAAATTGTTGCAGATTTATTAAAAAAGAAAAACAGAAATATCACATGGTCCTAAGTATTCAGACCCTTTGCTCAGTATTTAGTAGAAGCACCCTTTTGAGTTAATACAGCCATGAGTCTTCTTGGGAAAGATGCAACAAGTTTTGCACACCTGGATTTGGGGATCCTCTGCCATTCCTCCTTGCAGATCCTCTCCAGTTCTGTCAGGTTGGATGATAAATGTTGGTGGACAGCCATTTTTAGGTCTCTCCAGAGATGCTCAATTGGGTTTAAGTCAGGGCTCTGGCTGGGCCATTCAAGAACAGTCACAGAGTTGTTGTGAAGCCACTCCTTCGTTATTTTAGCTGTGTGCTTAGGGTTATTGTCTTGTTGGAAGGTAAACCTTCGGCCCAGTCTGAGGTTCTTAGCACTCTGGAGAAGGTTTTTGTCCAGGATATCCCTGTACTTGGCCGCATTCATCTTTCCCTTGATTGCAACCAGTCGTCCTATCCCTGCAGCTGAAAAACACCCCCACAGCATGATTCTGCCACTGCCATGCTTCACTGTGGGGACAGTAGTGGACAAGTGATGAGCAGTGCCTGGTTGTCTCCACACATACCTCTTAGAATTAAGGCCAAAAAGTTCTATCTTGGTCTCATCAGACCAGAGAATCTAATTTCTCACCATCTCAGAGTCCATCAGGTGTCTTTTAGCAAACTCCATGTGGGCTGTCATGTGTCTTGCCTCTCCTCAGTGTGTGGAGACAACCAGGCACTGCTCATCTATTTTCTTTACTGTTTTATATATTTGTTCACACCAATCCATTATTTACTTTTTAACCACCCAATCCAGATCAGGGTTTCAGTGATATCTCAGCAGTGGTAGGTACAAGAAGGGGGCCCAGTCTATTGTAGTGCACTAGGACACCAACATTAAACCAATCCATATTTGGCATGTAGCAGGAATACCAGTGTAACCATGGAGAATAAGTGCAAACCCCCTCACCATGCTGCAATAGTTTAGTAACTTGAAATTCCAACACAGTATATTCAAATATAAAGAGGTCTTGTCCAATTCTTTATAATAATTGCCTGAACTTATTCTTCCTAGATATACCATAAAAATGATATCTTTGTGATAAAATAATCTGCTATGTGATTTAAGACGAACTAAGAAAGAGTTAGTTAGGCTGTATTTGTTTACTGTAATTTCAAATGTATAAATTGAATTGATTTAAATGGAAACTCTGGTTCCAGCCAGGGTCTGACTTTAAATTTTCCAAATAGTTTTTCTTGTCATGTGGTTGGTTCCTTTATTGTATTTAAGTGATTTAATTTCTTTTATTATCTAACTGTCTGGCTTTTTGGGAACTACCATACCAACACTAATTCTTATGTTCCACCTATCCAATTTTGGACATATCTGATTAAATTTATTTCTGAGTTATCCTGTATTTGATTTATCGGGGCCATGTTGTGTTGCACATTGTTTTCCTGGATAACCTGGGTATGGTGGTGGCAAACTCTGCTACTGCCTCACATCTGTAAGAACCTGGGTCTAAATCCCAGTCCATTCCCCGTATGTATAGAGTTTACACATAATTTCCTCATGTCTGCGTAGATTTTTCTTTGGAAACTGCAGTTTTCCTCCCACATTCTAAAGACGTTTGTGCTAGGATCATTGACAAGACAAAATTTGCCCAGTATAATTGTCTGCTACGTGGTTGCTGATAACCTGTCCAGAACTGGTTGCTTCATTGTGACCAGTGCTTCTGGGATAGACTCTGGTCCCCCACACAAATGAATTTTTGATTGGACATTATGTTGTTGGCTTTGACTGTGTTACAAATATTTTGGTAGTCGGCGTGGTTAAGGATGTTTTAATAAACAGAATGAGTGCTCTATACCCCTGTATTGCTGAGCATGAAAATTAATTTCATGAATTGGGTTAGTCTATTTTTCTTGGCAGGTAACAACAGTGTACTCAACCATCACTTTTTTTGACTGCTAAAGTTTACCCAGAGTGCCTATATCAGACACAGTTTAAGCAATATACAAAGACTGGACTTTATTCATGCATATTTTGTGAGGTCAAGATTTAATAGCTGTCAGTTACTGGGAACAAAATCACACACTCAGCTGGATATGTTGTGTTGCATCATGCAACAGCACTGTGCTGCATGAAACAAATACATTCCCTCTCTAAATTTAATATGTGCAATTTATTAATTTAATATGCAAGATGAGCATATTGAGTCAAAGTTAATAAGGATATGTCTTCGTGAAAAAAGTGGTTGTTTAATGAAGAACAATAACTAGAAGGGTCTAAGGACTGTTTCTACTTAGACTTGAAGAGGTCCATATTCAGTTTGTACAGGAGTGTTTTCAAGCTGGTATAAGAATTTTTTTCTTGATTTTAAACTTAAATGAATTATTGGGGTAGAGCTAGTTTGACTGGCTTCAGTGCAAAAATATTTTCTGTAAGAACAGTGGGCCCTTATGCCCTGTGGTTATGGGCTTATACTTGAATATATGGCTTTATGATAAATATTCAGTAAAGAAGTTGGGCACATTATTTTGTATTTTTTTTAGTAGAACATGGCACACGTTATTCGCAGTAACTGGTGTTTCTTCTAAAATGAAACTGGATAGGTTCCAAATACATAACTGCTTAAAATGTCTTTCAAGGGAATAACACATCTATGTGGTGTTGAAGGAAATCTCATATCTGGCACACCTTATGTTTTGATGATAAAAGAAAATGGTTGGATTTAACTTGGAATGACCACTTTTTTTATGCTTCCCTCCTTGTGTACTGTACAATTTGAGTTGCTCTGCATCCTGAAAGTTAAGCACTTGTAATTTATTTAATGGTGCTCATTTCCTACAGCTTTCTGGAAAAGATTGAGAAGCAAACAATCAGAGGTTTTAAGTATTCTCCAATAAAAATCTTAACATTAGTCTATTCAGGGCAGCACTTAATTTTCTGGTATCTAGCTCTGCCTTGGTCTCTAAAATTTGATGTCTTCCAAAAACACATTAGAGAACAAGAAAAGTACAGAGTTTTCTGTTGCCGTTGACCTCTGCACTGTATGTCCCAGTGCGTGCAAGTAAAATTTTTATGTGCCTATTTCAGCTTCTAATCAGCTTGGTCTGTAAAGGAGTTAATTGCTGCAATGGAAATTTGATTACACAGGCAGTTGAGTAAAAGCTATAAAAGGATAAACCAGTCTTGACATTTAAAACATAGCAGAGTAAAGTAACTAACAAGTACTATGGTAATTTACAGGAAAAATGCAGTTAACGAACAATCTTAAAAAAGGAAACATGAAAAGTCTGCATTTAGAAAAGTGATCCATACAACAAGTGACCATTTATTCACAAGGAGGTGTCCAGGATGTGAGTTCAGATTATTCTGTTTGGCGGGTGAGTGTTTACTATGTGTGCATAGAATGGTTAATGATACTGAATTATTAATGTTTTGCAGGAAAATTAGAAAACCTACTTTATTCTGTTTTAGTGTAGTGCAGAGGAAAATGATAGGCTTTTCTTGGAGAGAATCCACCACCTTCGATACTTGGTTATATCGTCACATCTCCCAGTATCTGGACTTCTTATTTTGTTTGCCAGATCTGCATGTTCTTTATGTTTGTGTTGTTTTTTCTCCAAACATTTTGGGCTTTTCATACATGTCAAAAACATCCAGGTTAGGTTAAATGGTTATTTTAAATTCATCGAGTGTACTGGTGCCCTGCAGTTTATTCATGTCCCCTTCTGGGCTGGTTACTGCTAAGATCCAATGCCTTCTTGTGGACTTGATTTGAATCATGCAGGTACCTGTCTTTTGAACACCTTTGAGTTTTATGTTGTGCTTTTTACCGTTTAAGTGTCATGTTTTGTTGAAAATCACTTTTTTAAAACTTATATCTGGTTGACAATGAAACTTCATTAAACACTAATCTCTGAGCATAATAGCATAACAGCTGTACTTGGTGTTGAACCTTACATTTTGCAATTTTAAATTGTTGCAGTTTTACAAGTTTTCCTCTTCGATGGAGTAAAGAAAAGGAGTTAAAAAAATAATAGTGGTCATCTCATTTAGTTGTCCTGATGTTGTCAAGATGCCTGAAAAACCATTGAGAACATCTTTTTGAAGTATAGATTCTTTCAGTTTCCAACTGGTGATTTTTATCTTGGTTTTTATTTTATGATAATGCTTCCTTAGAATGTACAGGAGTGAGATAAATTACTTGTTCAACCTGATTACAAGTACAACTATAAAAATGTTCCAGATGACTGAATTGCTCTCACTGGCTTTGCAGACTTTCTAATACCTTTGGCTGCTGTGTAGTAGATTATTGTCATAATTTTTCTTGTGTAACCTGAATTGCAGTTATAAAGTAACTCTGGTGAGTGCACAGTTCAGTCAGACTGTACTAAATTTCACAATTCTAGCATAAGGGGATATTGTTATGAAATATTTTTAAATTTATTTTAAATTTATTTTTACTCTTATATGACAGTTTATTTATTAAAATGACCATTTATCCTTCAATTTTTTTAACATGTTCAGTCCAATACAGTGATGCTATTAACCAATCTTTCATGGTAACCGTGCAATTTAATGTAGGCTGCTAGAATAGCTTTAGTGTTGAAGTCAACCAGCTCAACACATCTTTACGGAAAGGGAAAAAACTGCAGAGAACACACACACAAAGGAAGAACATGCAAACATCACACACAGTTCTCAGGTTGATGTTTAAATCTGGGTGTCTGGGGCTGTGCAGGGAATTTTTATCTGTCAAACTGTAATAGGGGCTGCTCCCCACCCCCAACTGTGAAATGTCCATAGGTAAGAGAAATCTTGTGCTTATCGAAGTCAAAGACTTTACAATGCAATGCATTTTCCATAATGGGGCACTGTGATCAGAATTTCCACTTGGGACCTTCCCAGAAACACTGTTCAACAGTGAAAAAACATGACTAGTTGAGATTAATACATTCTTAATACACTAAGAGAGTGCCATGAAAATGTTTATGTGCCTGATGCAATTTTTCCATTTTTGTATATTTTTCAAAGTGAATTTGAATGGATATTTTTTATGATAGTGGATACTCTTTAACACCTGTTGTATCTTGTACGCACATTTTCCATATTGTAAAACATTACCCCTATAGCAAACAAAACTCAATTTAAGGACATAGTCTCAGCTGAGACTCAGGCCAGAATTTAGATCAGTCATATCCAGTGCAAATTTTACATTTTTTCCTGACCATAAGAGAGATGTTGTCTGCAGCTGAGGGGGTAACAAAGGTTATACTTTCCCACTGTGTATAGTTAGAAGCATATTGTCTAGAAGGGAAAAGTTTGAAGGGGAAATTGCCTTGCTCAGGAGTAGCCTTCCTGCCAAAATCTTTTTAACAGCAAGGTATACATTTTTTTTTTTTTTTTGTGCAACTCGCAAAGAATCCAAAAACAACATCTAGAGATCTTTAAGGCCGGGTTTATACTTCACGCGACGAATGCTGCAGCGGACGCTCCTGCTGCGCAAGCTTTGTGGTGTTTATACTTGCGTGTGTATCTTTCCGTAAATCTGGAGGAATCCACCAGGTGGCAGTGCGAGATACTATCACGGTGAGAACATGTTCGGCTTCTCTGTGTTGTGAATTGCCTAGAACACCCATTAAATTCCGATGACACCTTACCGCAATATCTCTGAAAATGATGTTTATTAAATAATTCCATCAATCCAGGGATGTGCCCATTCTAGCAAGCATTGGGCACACGTGAGAAACAATCTCTGGACGAGGCCTCAGCTCATCGCAAGGTGAATACAAGCACACACATACTGTAGTGTCATTTTAGCGGCACCAAATCCTCAAATCTGCATATCTTTGGAAGGAAACTGGAGCATAGTGTGGAATCCAAGCAGGGAATAGCAGTGACATGACTCCCTGCGAGACAGCAGTGCTACAGCTCCGCAACTGTGTCACCCCCATGTGTGTAATTATTAACAGTATTCATTATTTAAATGAAATTAATGATTTACTGTAATCCCTCCTCGATCGCGGGGTTGCATTGCCAAAAGAAAATCCGCGAAGTAGAAACCATATGTTTGTATGGTTATTTTTATATATTTTAAGCCCTTAGAAACGCTCCCACACTGTTTATAAATATTCTCCGCACAGTTATACTATAAACCCTCGTTTATCGCGGTTAATCTGCTCCAGACAGATAAATGAATTTCCATGAAGTAGGATTCTTTATTTATAAATTAGCAAAATACCTGCGCTTCGCAGCGGAGAAGTAGTGTGTTAAAGAAGTTATGAAAAGAAAAGGAAACATTTTAAAAATAACGTAACATGATTGTCAATGTAATTGTTTTGTCACTGTTATGAGTGTTGCTTTCATATACAGTGGAACCTTGGTTCACGACCATAATTCGTTCCAGAACTTTGGTCATAAACCGAGTTGGTCGTGAACCGAAGCAGTTTCCCCCATAGGATTGTATGTAAATACAATTAATCCGTTCCAGACAGTACAAACTGTATGTAAATATATGTAAAGATTAAGCACAAATATAGTTAATTACACCATAGAATGCACACTGTAATAGTAAACTAATGTAAAAACATTGAATAACACTGACACAAAACACCCAGGCTCCCTGCTCAGCTATAGGAGCTGGCTCACTCGCGCTCCCCTCCCTCCCTCAGCTACAGGAGCAGGCTGGCTGACGCGCTCTCTCTTTAGCGCGCGTGTGCACACACACACACACACACACACACACACACACACACACACACACACACACACACACACACACACACCCCCTATCCTCCCCCCCCATCCCTTCCCTGTCAGCTGCCCCCTCTCTCTCTGCGCTTGCTTGCTCACGCTCTCTAATCTCTCTGTAGCACGTGCTCGCGCAGCATTTTTTTTTAAAATGAGTTTTAAGCACAGCAGAAAAAAACGAACATTAAAACAAATCCGAAGTGCAGTGCATGCAAACACCAACTCGCAAGCAACCAGAAAAGAAAGATTGCAGGAGATCACGCTATTAAACTTAAAGCCTAATCGCTGTAAACACTGTTTTTAAAATGAGTTTTAAGCACAGCAGAAAAAAGGAACATTTCAAAAAAGATAAAAATAACATTGCAACAAATCGCGTATGAACTGAAAATTAACTTTTGAAAAATCCGTAATACAAAAACCACCAAGAAAACTAACCTTGCATGAGTCGAGTTCTGGCATGAAGTGTTTTCCTTCAGGTGTTTTCTCTCTTGTGATTTCTTGGGTTTCTGGTGCTTTTAGCTGGTAGGAGTGAAAGCCTCATGCAGCCATTCCAAAAACAAACTCCTTGTGACCCAATCCTTCGTGTTTGCCCTACATTACTGGCAGTCTGGCTTTGTTTACATTGTGCTGCTTGAAAGCACGAGGGTTCTCAGATTGGTAAATGAGTAAACTGGTAAACATTTTTCCACCTTTTGTAATTTCTTTCTTTACTTCGATTTCAATTTTCTTCAAAACTTTCTTCTGACCACTCTCCACATGCTTAGAAGCCATAGTTAACTGCAAAAGCACACGAAATACTGTAGAGCACAAAGAGAGTGCACGTCTTATTGAAAACAATGAACAAGGAGCGGCTTTGCTTAAATGAAAAGCATGGCAGCTCTCTTTCTCCCTCAGGCTGCCTGTGGGGGGAGGGGGAGCTTGCACTACAGCCTACAGATAGGCAGGCAAACACGTGCAGCAATCTCCTCCTCCCCCTACCCAGCAGGCACGTGCTCGCTCGCTCTTGCTCTCTCTCTCTCTCTCTCTCAACTGAGGACGCAAGGGAAACTGGCTTGTTCAGCAAACACGTGCAGCAATCTCCTCCTCCCCCTTCCCAGCAGGCACGTGCTCGCTCGCTCTTTCTCTCTCTCTCTTTCTCTCTCTCTTTAAGCTCAGCTTGCAGGCAGGCAAGGGAACCTGGCTTGTTCGTATACTGAGTGTGTGGTTGTGAACCGAGGCAAAAGTTTGGCTTTCTTTTTGGTCGTGAACCGAGTTGTACGTGAACCGGGACGTTCGTGAACCGAGGTTCCACTGTGTATATATATATATATATATATATATATATATATATATATATATATATATATATATATATATATATATATATACCAGCTTGCAGCGAGAATAGTGTATTAAAGAAGGAAAGAGAAAGAAAAGGAAAAATTTGAAAAACAACGTAACTTGTTTGTTAATGTAATTGTTTTGTCATTGATATGAGTGTTATCTATCTATCTATCTATCTATCTATCTATCTATCTATCTATCTATCTATCTATATATATATATGTTGTTCTCATATCTATCTATATATATATATATCTATCTATATCTATATCTATATGTATATATATATCTATATATATGTATTATCTATCTATCTATATCTATATATATATATATATATATATATATATATATATATATATATATATATATATATATATATACCCGCTTGCAGCGGAAAAGTAGTGTGTTAAAGAAGTTATGAAAAAGAAAAGGAAACATTTTAAAAATAATGTAACATGATTGTCAATGTAATTGTTTTGTGTATTTGGCGGCAGCGTCACAAAGTTTTTTTCGTCTAGCTGCATCAGAAAATGTACCACAACGTCTGACACGCCTCCTTTTTAGTGTTTTCTCACAGCTTGGATTGTTGCTGTCATATATATATATATATATATATATATATACATACATACATACATACATACATACATATATATATACACATACATATCTTCATATCTACATATCTATATACATATCTACATATACACATATATATATATATATATATATATATATATATATATATACACATACATATACTTGTGTGTATGTTTGTATGTGTCTATATGTGTGTGTATAGCTTTGGTCACTGAGTGCAAGGGAAAAATAATAAAATATAGTCTATAAGTTATTAAACAGTAAAACATTAACGCTTTTAAGAAGTACAGGTACATTGAGCACTACTGGAGTGGTTTCAGGTAAACTACATTTTAAAGACTGTGTAACACAACAGGTAAGTAACTAACAGCAGCTAAAATGTATATGGATCATTTCTCGGTAGTTGATCCCTTTTGAAAGGCGCTACACGACGGCTGTGGTATAGAAATTACATTTTCTATGTGAGCGCTCAAATTTGTGCCTCTGGTAATGTGCCTTACCGCATTTAAAGAAAATTAGTTTTGTGTCCTCTGCAGTGTTAAGAGAGAAAGGCTTTGGTTTGGGATAAAAGGAAAAAGGTGTAAAGAAAGGAAAGTTGCCTTTTTCTTTTATATAGTATAGAGAGATGTGTTCGCTGACGTTATGATCGCCTTTTGGGGACAGTAGCGGTGGGTCTTGTGTAGACTGGTGAGACGTCCCTGCCATTAATCAGCTGTGATGGCGCTGTCAGTCCTCCACTCGTGTGCGTGTCTTCATAATCCGAGGTGAGGACCTCATAATCATATACGTGCAAAAGAAAGTGTGAATCGCCTTAATATTATTTTTCCGTGGTGTAGAAAAGGGGTCCGTGTTTGCACTTGTCTGGGCTATAGCGCAGGGGAGGATGAAAAAAATTAAAAGTGCTCACTTTGACTTAAGGCAGAAGCGCAGTCAGCGTCTCAAAGGCCGGCACAGCTATGCACGCGCGCTGGCTGCTCGACTTTTGCTGGGCAGGAGACCACAGTTTTTGCAGACACGTTCATGATATCAAAAGTCTCAGCGCTCTTTGGAGGTCATTCATATATTATATATATAGCAAAATCCCCGCCCCTCGCAGCGGAGAAGTAGTGTGTTAAAGAAGTAATGAAAAAGAAAAGGAAACATTTTAATAATAACGTAACATGATTGACATTGTCATGAGTGTTGCTGTCATATATATGCCTGCCTAAATAAGTCACCCTCGCTTTGCTCTTACTTTATTTACCGTTCATTTAATCATGGCTATTGGCGGAAAAATTATAAAATGGAAGGAGGATGGCTTTACCAAAACAATTATTGATGGCGAATCGATTATTCATAAAGCTTGAATTGGTGATGTTTTTCTGTGTTAACCTCATATTTTTTCAGACTTCTTCTCAAACTAAGGTGGTGCGAGGGTAAAATGAATCGGGATGCGCTGATCAATGTAATCGTGTACAGTACCAGGAAATCATGCATTGACAAAAGCTCCCTTTGCTTGTAATGCAAAGTGTGATTAAATGCATTATTTTTAGCGCGTTATGGAGCACATGCATCGAAGCTTCTCAGCTGTGCTTGTGCTAAGAAAAGGAAAGATTTTAAAAATAACGTAACACGATTGTCAATGTGACCTTTTGTAAGTAGTGCCTGGAGGATTCAGTGTGGAGAAACTTGAGAGATAGCGTGTGTATTAACTTGTGGATTTTTCTGTGAGTATTTGGTGGCAGTCTGACGCAGTTGCTTCGGAAGACGGCATTAGCCGCGAGCTCAGCTCAGACCGAAATTAGATGAATGGGAGGAGAGATGATGACGTGACTCCCCCACCCGCCTTTAACTGTCAATCCCCCACAAACACAGTCTCTTGGAATTTGCATAAGCACACCCCTTCACCTACAATTTTAACTTAGTTACAAAGTGATCAAAACTCTCGTTTATATCCTCGTCCTCTCATTAAACTTGTATCCCGCATTACCTGTGGGCATGTGAAACGCCAGCGGTAGCCTGTCTATGAACTTAATTTAAAGTTTAGGTTTACACCTTGCTTTCTTTCCGAGGCAGCAACACTCATGAATATGATAGTATATTTCACTCGCTCGCTTCTTATTGTTTTTCGCTGCCTTCTCAATTATATAATGCATGTTTTCTTAAGCGCTTTTGGAGGTGTTCCTGGTTTTCTACGCACTGCGTTGACAATCAGTTCACGTGATTACGTGGGAGGCGTGATGATGTCACACTAAACTCCGCCCCCCCCGTCATTCCAGCTCAACTCCATTACAGTTAATGGAGAAAAATACCTTCCAGTTATGACCATTAGGCGTAGAATTTCGAAATGAAACCTGCCCAACTTTTGTAAGTAAGCTGTAAGGAATGAGCCTGCCAAATTTCAGCCTTCTACCTACACGGGAAGTTGGAGAATTAGTGATGAGTGAGTGAGTGAGTGAGTGAGGGCTTTGCCTTTTATTAGTATAGATAAACCTATCTACACATACACATATATATATATATATATATATATATATATATATATATATATATATATATATATATATATATATATATACAGTGATCCTTGCTGTATCGCTTTGACTTTCGGGTTTTGCTCTATCGCGGATTTTATATGTAAGCATATGTAAATGTATATTATGGATTTTTCGCTGATTCATGATTTCTACGGACAATGGGTCTTTTAATTTATGGTACATGCTTCCTCAGTTTGTTTGCCCAGTTGATTTCATACAAGGGACGCTATTGGCGGATGGCTTAGAAGCTACCCAATCAGAGCACGTATTACATATTAACTAAAACTCCTCAATGCTATAAGATATGCCTCCTGCGCGGTGCTCGATTGTTTGCTTGTCTCTGCCTCTATCTCACCCTCTCTGACATTCTCTGCCTGACGGAGGGGGTGTGAGCAGAGGTGCTGTTTGCACAGAAGCTGTTTGCTTAGAAGATACGGACGCTCCTGTAAAAAATGCTGAAAGGCTACCTTCGCATTGATCCCTTCATTGCCGCTGCTTTATCGCGGTGCTTGCATACTTAAAAGCGCAACAGCCCTATTGATTTTTCATTGTTTACTTTACTCTCTCTCTGACATTCTCCACTCCTTACGCGCACTTTGAAGAGGATGATATGTTTGCATTCTTTTAATTGTGAGAAAGAACTGTCATCTCTGTCTTGTCATGGAGCACAGTTTAAACTTTTGACTAAAGGGTGTTATTTCATGTCTAGAGGGCTCTAATAATGTTAAAAAACGTATTTAGAAGGTCGTAAACAGGTTTTCTATGCTCTAACTGCGAAAATATTAGATTTATAAATAAAGAATCCTACTTCGTGGAAATTCATTTATCTGTCTGGAGCGGATTAACCGCGATAAACAAGGGTTTACTGTATAACTGTGCGGAGAATATTTATAAACAGTGTGGGGGAGTTTCTAAGGGCTTAAAATATATGAAAATAATCATACAAACATATGGTTTCTACTTCGCGGATTTTCACCTATCGCGGGGGTTCTGGAACGCAACCCCCGCGATCGAGGAGGGATTACTGTATATATATATATATATACACATACATACATACAGATAAATATACATATATATATACACACATACACATACATACCATATATCATCCAATAGTAGCCCCGGCGTTTATTCAAAAAATTATTCAGACGGCCCGGCGTTTAAAAGAGACCAGCAGTTGTTGGAGACCGGCTATTATTCACCTCGCCGGAATGGTGATGGGTAAACGGGGTTCATTTGGGAGTAAAATACGGTATGGTACCGTATTTACGGTCACTAAATGTAGGCAACAACACCGGATGAACATTTCAGGATTTAATGAAATTATCAGTACAGCAGTACGGTCTTATTAAAGCAGTATACGGTACTACCGTAACCATGAAAAACAGATACGGTAGACGTCAACTTTCTTGCCAATGATGCCACCAGCACTGGCCTGCACCAGTCCGAATTTCGCACGAAAGCGCTCATCAGCCCGACAAGTCCCCTGCAGAACATAAGGAAATGCAATAAGCTCCAAACTCGTGCATATACGTATACATTACGACATGAGACTGAATAAGATACAATAAAGTACAGTACTTACCATCTACTCGTCGTCTGAATAGGTAATGATTGTTTCGTTATTTGCCAGTTCTTCTTCTTGCTCTTCTTGTGATGGCAATACAGGTACTCCCATTGCTTGTTGTCGTGCAGTAATCAGTTTTGCACTTCCAGCATTGCATGGCTGGCCCTCCTTAAAGCAGTGGATAAGATGGTCCTCAGATCCATCGCATGCATTGATGATTCCACAATCCTTGAAGGATTTTCTTATCATTTCTGGGGTGATTTCTTGCCAAGCTGATATTATCCACGTTACTAACAAACGTAGTGCCGGCGCTTTCAAATTTCCGCCAGGTTTAAACCCCTTATCTTCTTCCCCTGCCATCCAATTATCATACAACTCTCGAAGCTTGTCTTTGAAGGGCTTGTTCCAAACAACATCAGCAGATTCGACGTACTTGGTGCAACCACCAGGGATAACTGCCGTCGACATTTTATATTTCTTCAGCTCTTGTTTCGTTTCCTCACTGATGTGACAGCGGTAAGCGTCCCAGACAAGAAGTCTCTTTCGGAAACAGAAAACACAGCAAACTTTTTGCAACCACTTTATTGTTAATTCCTGATTCATCCATCCGTTTGTTGAGGTCGCTACCACAGCTTCTTGGACATCCTGTAGTCTTGCCACTTCTCGCTTTGCGCCCCGAAATACAATAAACGGCTTCAATTTTGTGCCATCTGCTTTCGCTGCCAATGTTGACAGTGAAATGAGATTTCTTGTTACCAGAAGTTTTTAATGTAACACTCCTATTGCCAGTTGGTTCGACTGTTGTAGAACCAGGCATGTCGAACCAAGCAGATGTCTCGTCCATTCCAATGATTTCGCCGTCCTTAATTCCATCTGCAGTTCGCTGATTGGCAACCCACATCACAAAAGAGACAAGCTTGTCAATAACTTGTTCTGGATCCTTCTGCACCAGCGATGTCTTCTGACGGAGCGATAAATGATGGCGTTTCATAAATTTGTCAAGCCAGCCAGCACTGGCTATGAACGTTTCTTTTCCTTTTGAAGCATCATCAATCTCCGTATCAAAAATCCTCTTTGCTTTCGTGCGGACCATTTTCCTGGAGACACGCGCACCTTTCAGTCTTTGTTCAATAATCCTTGTTAACACCAGTTCATCTAATTCTTAGCTCACTTTGTTAGCTCCTTCACCAGGCAATCATTTACTTACGGCACTTTTTTCTGCCACCGTTTTATCAATATCAGTCATCTGCTTGCACCATTCTCGGATACGTTTTAGATCCAGCCCAAAATGTTGTGCAGCTTCTTCGCCTGAATGTTCTTTTGCGTATGTAACCGCACGGAGTTTGAATGCTAAATCAAATGACCGTTTCCTTCCCATCGCTCACACTACAAACACGGGCCACAAGAACACAGTGACACGAACAGACACCCGCACAACCCTTCCGAAGGCAAAAGTGTCAGTGGAGGTAAAGGTTAACAGGTCACTGAGGAAGAGGGCGCAGAGTTTTTCACGTGATCATGTACTGTCTGTCCGGCCACAATATAGCCCCTTCTTCCCTGGTCAAAGGAGAGGATTAACGTGTCGAAGATGGCATTTTCATGTTCTTCCCGCCACCTCAGCCCTCCCTGTGGAGTTATGATTGACGTGGAGACGGGCAAAATGTTTCTTTTTGACTTTCTCCCTTCCTCGATAGCATCCGACGACAAAACATTTTTGACACGAAAAGGTACTTACCTATGATTCACTGCAGGAGGGCGGTAGCCCAGGTGGTACGTAAAGAGGATTAGCGTACGAAAAAGGCAGTGGGTCATTGGAGATCAGCGTTTACTAAAGACTGACGCTTAAAGGAGACCAGCTACTATTAGAGACTGGCGTCTATTTGTCGCGACATCTCTTGGAAACGGGCGTCAATAAGAAGCTGGCCACTACTAGAAGATATACGGTGTGTGTGTGTGTGTGTATATATATATATATATATATATATATATATATATATATATACACATTATATATATATGTGTGTAGCAACAAACGGCATAAAGGTTTGGGGTTTTCCGGCCCCGTATATTGTAGACAATCCACAATAACTCAAAAAAAGCAGGTCAAAATATTATAGGGGAGGAGCCAGAAGTGGAGGAATGCTGGGAAGGAACCGTGAGGGAGGATGGGACTGCTGACGTCAGGAAAGATGGCGGAGGAAGGGCAGAAGTGGACGTACTGCGGGAAAGCTATGATGGCGGAGCGTCTTTTTTCCTGGAAGACAAAGGAGAAAGGTTAGTACCCCACCACTCCCTGCCGGCGAACGTCTTTCGAAGCGGTTCAATGTCCGTCCATGTTTCCTAATCGGCAGGCAAGTGACACGACCCCCCCACCAGCCCAAGACCTGGTCGGGCGGACCTAACCGAGAGGTCGTGGATGCGAGAGAGGGCATCGGCATTGGCCTGAAGGCCACCGCGGTGATAAGTGACCATGAACTTATAGGGCTGCAAGTCCAGAAACCACCTGGTGACCCGCAGATTCGACTCTTTGTGGAGGGACATCCACTGAAGCGCAGCGTGATCAGTCACCAGAGTGAATTCGCGACCCAACAGGTAGTACCGGAGATAAGTTACGGCCCACTTAATGGCCAGGGCTTCCCTCTCCACTGCCGCGTACCTGGCCTCTCGGTCCAGCAGTTTCTGGCTTAGGTACATCACGGGGTGTTCGACAACATCGACGCTTTGGCTGAACACGGCACCCAGGCCTGTGTCCGAAGCGTCGGTCTGGAGGATAAAGGGCAGCCCAAAATCAGGGGTCCTTAATACAGGTGACGACGTTAGGGCCTTTTTCAGGTCATTGAATGCGTGTTCCGCCTTGTTGTTCCATACCACATGTAGGGAAGCGCCTTTCTTTGTTAAATTAGTCAAGGGTGCTGCCCTTCGGAGAAACCGGCGGTAGTACCCCGCCAGCCCCAAGAAAGCCTGCACCTGTCTCTTGGTATTCAGACGGGGCCATTCCAGGATGTCTTTGACTTTGGAACATTGGGGTCTCACCTGTCCTCGTCCCACAAGGTAGCCTAAATACTTTGCCTCCTTTAAGCCAAAAAAACACTTACGGGGGTTATTGCGGAGGTTGGCCTTAGCCAGTGTCGCGAGGACAGCAGAGACCTGCAATAGATGCTCCTCCCAGGTGCCGGAATAGATGCCGACGTCATCCAGGTAGGCGGCACTATAGGACTGGTGGGGCTTCAGCACTCTATCCACCAGACGTTGAAAGGTCGCTGGGGACCCGTGCAGCCCAAATGGGAGGATCTTGTATTGCCAATGTCCACTAGGGGTGCTAAAGGCCGTTTTTTCTTTTGCCATTACCCTTTCGTCATATCAAGAGTAGTCAAGTATCGAGCCGCCCCCAGCCGCTCGAGTAGGTCGTCAATGTGGGGCATCGGGTAGGCGTCGAACTTGGAGACCTGGTTTAGACGTCTAAAGTCGTTGCAGAACCTCCAGGAGCCGTCCGCCTTGGAAACGAGGACGATAGGACTGGACCAAGGGCTATGGCTTTCCTCAATAATGTCCATATCCAACATCTGTTGCACCTCCAGTTCCACTTCGGCGCGTTTTGCCTCCGGGAATCTATAGGGCCTCTCCCTGACGACACTCGGGTCCGTGACTATATCGTGCGAATCAGCGAGGTCCGCCCGTGACTCGCTTACTACTTCAGGGATGGCGTGGATAGCCTGGGTTATCTCCCGCCGCTGTAAGGGTGTCAGCTCGTCACCGAGGTTAAGGGCAGACGTGCTGGCGAATAGGGAGAGGGATCTACGAGTGTCGGGAGACTTGACCCTGTCCTTCCAAGGCTTTAACAAATTGACATGGTAGATCCTCTAGCTCGGTCGACGATTAGGTTCAATAAATAGTTGACGAGCCCCTTTCTTTCCTTAACCTCGTATTGAGCTAGCAACTTGGAGTGGGAGGTAGGAATGAGCACCATCACTTGTTCCCCCGGGTGGAACTCCCGGAGGATGGAGTTGCGGTTGTACCACCGGGCCTGCGCTGCCTGCGCACGAGTCACGTGGTCCTTTAGAAGTGCCCTGATTTTAGCGAGCCTGTCGCGCAGTTGCGCCACATACTCCAATATTTTGGAGGAGGGAAGGGCCTCAGCCTCCCAGCCCTCTTTTAGTATGTCTAAAAGTCCCCGGGGTTGTCGCCCGTACAATAACTCAAAAGGGGAGAAGCCCGTAGAGGCCTGGGGCACTTCCCGGTAGGCAAAAAGCACAAGCGGTAGGAGCTGGTCCCAATTCCTGCCATTGGTGCTGACTACCTTGTGGACCATCTGTTTAAGCGTCTGGTTAAAACGTTCCACCAGCCCGTCTGTTTGGGGGTGGTAGACAGACGTCTTCAGGTGCTTTATTCACAGTAATTTGGCAACCTCCCTGAATGTATCTGAGGTGAAGGGAGTACCCTGGTCCGTGAGGACTTCTTTGGGGATACCCACTCTTGAAAATAGGTTGACTAATTCCTGTGCGATATTTTTGGTGTTAGCGGAGCGCAGGGGAACCGCCTCTGGGTATCGGGTCGCATAATCCACCATGGCCAATATGTATTTGTGGCCACGGTTTGAGGGTTCCAGGGGTCCTACTAAGTCGACCCCTATTCGGTCAAACGGGATGTCTATCAGGGGTATTGGGACGAGAGGAGCGCGGTCCCTCCTAGGAATCTGGCGAATCTGACATTCCGGACAGGATTGACAGAAGTGCCGGACCTCCTCGTTGATCCTGGGCCAGTAAAAGCAGAGCTTGATTCTCTCCAATGTTTTCTCGGCCCCGAGGTGGGCGCCTAGGAGGTGAGCGTGAGCCAGTTCACATACCTCCCGCCGGAAGGTACGCAGCACTAGCAACATTTTCCGCACCTCACCCTCGTGGGTTGCCACCCGATACAACAGATTATTCTCCAGCACAAAGAAGGGCTCGCATGGCATGGAACCGTCAGCTTGTGAGCTGCCTGGAAGAACAATCTCATTCCTGGAAAACCGCAGGGAATCATCATTCCACTGCTCCCTTTTAAACTAGGCAGGCGTGGACCGAAATTGATGGTCCAAATTGCTCAGGGGGTCTTGTGAGCGGGTTGGTGGAAGTGTTCCCTGGCTCGTCCCTTCTCCGGTGGATACTTCCGGGTCAAAGTCCGTCGCCTGAGAAACTTCCCCCGATGTGCCTGCGCCATTATGGCTTGCCTCAGAGCATGTCGTGGAGACCGCGGGAAGGGTGCCTCGCCCCACCAGACCTAGTGAGGCCCCGGGAGCGGTGTTCGTCTTACCGCTTTTCCTGTGCGACCAGTCTTGTCCCAAAATTACTGGATAGGGGGGATCGGGCAACACCACGACCGTCAAGTTGGAAACTTGCCCCTTCCACGTGATGTAACAGCGGGCGGAACAGTAAGACTTGGTCTCCCCATGCACACAAGTGACTTGCAAGTGCTGCGTGAGCCACTGTCGCGGTAATACGTAACAGCGAGCGCCAATAGTAATGTTGCTGCCGGAGTCATATAAAGCTACCACCGAGTTCTCGTTTAATAACACCACTCCCGTGTTTGGACTTGCCAGCGGGTGCGAGGGAGTACAGTACCTTTCGGCGGTGGCCCAGGTGCAGTCCATCGGCTCCGATGGGGTGTTGAGGGGACAGGTCGGCAGTAGATGGCTGGTCTCGCCGCACTTGTAACAGCGTGGGTAGGCCGGCTTTTCTTTAGGCCTCTGTGGTGCTTCCGCAGCGCGTCGAGAGGGCTCGGGGGTGGCCGCCCCTCCCTGTTGGTTCCCACAAGCGTGCCTTTCTGACACCCCGGCTTGGTAGACCACGAGCTGAAGCTCCAGGACTTCCAGGAGGCCTGGCATGTCCTTATAGGGATGGCGCCGGACCTGCTGGGCGAGGGAGCTTGGCAAGGCGTTTACCAGGCCCTCACAGGCCACCTGTTCCACGACCTTCCGGGCTTGGGGACCTTCGGGCTGTAACCAACGTCCCATCTTCCCCCAGAAGTCGAAGGCCTGTGCACGGGCCGGCTTCTCCAGGTCAAACTGCCAGCTCCGCCATTCAGCCGCCTGCTGGCCCGGCGTGATGCTGTAGCGTGCCAGGATCTCCTGCTTTAGGAGGTCATAACTCGCGGCCTCCTCCTCGGGGAGGAGCGGGTCCCTTCAGGTAGGGCGCCAGAATGGACGCCACTCGGACCACTGCCACTCGTTCCGGGTGGCCGTCCGTTCGAAGATGCCCAGGTATGACTCGATGTCATCCGCCTCTGTCATGGGTACATCCGCCTCTGTCATGGGTACCAGAGGCGGAGGTGTTGGACGAGGCGGATCGGGTCTTACCCTTCGGGCTTCTGCCAACCTGGCCTTCGTGTCCTCCAACTCGCGGGTGGTGGCGGCTTGCGCCTGCTGCAGGGCCAGGATCTGGGCATTCATTCCCTGCAGCACTGTATTAAGGTCCTGCCCTTCAGTCATCTCTCTCGGGCTGGAATCCTGCTGACTACGCCACTGTAAAAGATGTAGCAACAAACAGCATAAAGGTTTGGGGTTTTCCAGCCCCATATATTGTAGACATTTCGCAATAACTCAAAAAAAGCAGGTCCGTCCACGGTCTCCTAATCGCGCGTGCGTGACTATATATATATATATATATATATATATATATATATTTACACAGACACATATAGAAATATATATACAGATCTACATATATATACATACATATATACACTCACCTAAAGGATTATTAGGAAAACCATACTAATACGGTGTTTGACCCCCTTTCGCCTTCAGAATTGCCTTAATTCTACGTGGCATTGATTCAACAAGGTGCTGAAAGCATTCTTTAGAAATGTTGGCCCATATTGATAGGATAGCATCTTGCAGTTGATGGAGATTTGTGGATGCACATCCAGGGCACGGCACCGTTCCACAACATCCCAAAGATGCTCTATTGGGTTGAGATCTGGTGACTGTGGGGCCATTTTAGTACAGTGAACTCATTGTCATGTTCAAGAAACCAATTTGAAATGATTCGAGCTTTGTGACATGGTGCATTATCCTGCTGGAAGTAGCCATCAGAGGATGAGTACATGGTGGTCATGAAGGGATGGACATGGTCAGAAACAATGCTCAGGTAGCCCATGGCATTTAAACGATGCCCAATTGGCACTAAGGGGCCTAAAGTGTGCCAAGAAAACATCCCCCACACCATTACACCACCACCACCAGCCTGCACAGTGGTAACAAGGCATGATTGATCCATGTTCTCATTCTGTTTACGCCAAATTCTGACTCTACCATTTGAATGTCTCAACAGAAATCGAGACTCATCAGACCAGGCAACATTTTTCCAGTCTTCAACTGTCCAATTTTGGTGAGCTTGTGCAAATTGTAGCCTCTTTTTCCTATTTGTAGTGGAGATGAGTGGTACCCGGTGATGTCTTCTGCTGTTGTAGCCCATCCGTCTCAAGGTTGTGCGTGTTGTGGCTTCACAAATGCTTTGCTGCGTACCTCGGTTGTAACGAGTGGTTATTTCAGTCAAAGTTGCTCTTCTGTCAGCTTGAATCAGTCGGCCTATTCTCCTCTGACCTCTAGCATCAACAAGGCATTTTAAGCCACAGGACTGCCGATACTGGATATTTTTCCCTTTTCACACCATTCTTTGTAAACCCTAGAAATGGTTGTGCGTGAAAATCCCAGTAACTGAGCAGATTGTGAAATACTCAGACCGGCCCGTCTGGCACCAACAACCATGCCACTCTCAGAATTGCTTAAATCACCTTTCTTTCCCATTCTGACATTCAGTTTGGAATTCAGGAGATTGTCTTGACCAGGACCACACCCCTAAATGCATTGAAGCAACTGCTATGTGATTGGTTGATTAGATAATTGCATTAATGAGAAATTGAACAGGTGTTCCTAATAATCCTTTAGGTGAGTGTATATACAGTATATATATATATATATATATATATATATATATATATATATATATATATACATATCCATATATATATATATATACTAATAAAGGCAAAGCCCTCACTCACTCACTCACTCACTCACTCACTCATCACTAATTCTCCAACTTCCCGTGTGGGTGGAAGGCTGAAATTTGGCAGGTTCATTCCTTACAGCTTCCTTACAAAAGTTGGGCAGGTTTTATATCGAAATTCTACGCGTAATGGTCATAACTGGAAGCAGTTTTTCTCCATTTACTGTAATGGAGATGAGCTTCAACGCCGTGGGGAGATTTTCGGTGTGACATCATCACGCCTCCCACGTAATCACGCAGTACATAGAAAACCAGGAAGAGCTCAAAAAGCGCTTAAGAAAACATGCATTATATAATTGAGAAGGCAGCGAAACAATAAGAAGCGGCGAGTGACATATACAACCATATTCATGAGTTCTGCTACTTGAAACAAAGCACGATGTAAACCTACACTTTAAATTAAGTTCATAGACAGGCTGCGCTGGCGTTTGTAATTTAGTGCCTGCCCATATAAGGCCGTCCGTCAGCGGCAATCCAATAGCAAACTGCCACGGGTAAATATTCACGGGTGAAGGACTGTGCTTATGGAGAGGAAGATGAGATGGTCAGGGTGGTGTTTGACACAAACTCAGCTTAAACTGCGAGAGAAAGTTTTAAGTGCCAGGACTAAGGTAACATTAAATACAGCCACGGACATAGACGAGATGGCACCAGCACAGCTGGGAACCTTCGATGCATGTACACCGAGCGCTCACGTGAACTGGCGCAGTGCACAGATAAAAGGCAACAGTTCCAAAGAGCGCTGAACAAAAACCGAATTACACAATTGAAAAGGCAGCAAAAAATATGAAGCGTCTGATAAGCATATTCATAAATCCAGCTACTGCGGAAACAAAGCACACGGTGGAAAAAGTCAATGTCCCGCTAAAGGAAGACAGTGTAAAAAAAACCCGTGCATGCAGTGTGTCAGGTCTCAGATAAAGAAGAAGACGAGCTGTTTATTGATGCAGTAAGAAACGAATCGATGAATGAAACCTGTCATCTTTACAGCGATTGACAAACACGGAATGTAACTTGAACACAACACATCCTACAAATACGAACCTGATTGAAAGAAATAATGATAATCAAATCCTTGATGACAGCAACACTCAGTAACACTCACAAAACAAATACTGTATATTGACAGTCATGTTACGTTATTTTTAAAATGTTCCCTTTTCTTTTTCTACCTTTTTTAACACACTACTTCTCCGCTGCGATACGCGGGTATATATATATGTATATATATATATCCCGCTCTACATACTCGAATAATGGATACTTTATTCGCCATCAATGATTGTTTTGGTAAAGCCATACTCAGTGTATTCATTAGATGAGCGGTAAAAAGTAAGAGTGAGGGAGGATGACTCATTGAGGCATGCAGGCTGTAGTCTTGCGTCAACTCTATCTGAATTGCGCGATCACATTTGAAAAACATATCTTTTCAAGTTCTATTTAGTCCATATGTGTCAAACTCAAGGGCGCGGGCCACATCCGCCCGCGTAATTATATCCGCCCGAGATCATTTTATATACTGTATTATTGTTATTAAAGCCCGGGTATATGAAGCGCTGGTAACACAATAAACTACAGATCCCATAATGCAGCGCTTCAGCTGCCTTGCATCAGGGTAACCTGAATGCAATTCAGAAGATACAGAAAACAGCATAATTAAATAAGAATCTGACACTTCAGCGGACGTTTTAACCCGTGCACAATCACAAAGTGATTTCAAGTGAAGCTGCTTTTATGGGAGACACAAATGCACCAGTTCACCTTGCCCCACTTTCCCTGTTGCCAAGTACTGTTAAACCAAGTCGTCACTACGGTGTTCCCAAATACGCACTTTGCTGATAAACTGAGCGCACTGCGCACTGAGTTTGCACGGCGCTTTGGTGACTTTGATGAACAAAAAAAGTCCGTCTACATGCGGCTCGAACCTTGTGCATGTTTGGTAGCACATATCTGTGTGAGAAGCTCTTCTCAGTGATAAAGACTAACAAAACAGCACACAGGAGTCGCCTCACTGATGAGCACCTGCAATCCATCCTGAGAATCTCCACAACACAGAACCTCACAGCAAACAGAAACGAACCTGTGGCCAAAAAGATGCCAGGCGTCCAGCTCTAAAATGACATATGAGCAAAGACAACTGAATGATTTGATTTGTTATTGCACGTAAGAGCGGAGTCAACCGTTTTAACAAACAGCGTATTGCACTGATCTGAAATAGCTGTGTGTGTATATATGTAGATATGTATGTATATGTATGTATATATATGTTTATATATGTGTGTGTGTATATATGTATATATATATATATATATATATGTATTTGTGTGTATATATGTGTGTGTATGTATGTATATGTGTGTATATATGTAGATATATATGTATGTATATATGTGTATATGTATAGATATGTGTATATATATATATATATATATGTTTATGTGTGTGTGTGTAAATATATATATATATGACAACAACACTCATCACTCACAACAGTGACAAAACAATTACATTGACAGTCAGGTTACGTTATTTTCAAAATGTTTCCTTTTCTTTTCATTGCTTCTTTAACACACTACTTCTCTCCATGGAAGCGGTATTTTGCTAGTATATATATATATATATATATATATATATATATATAATATATATATAAAAAATATACACATATCTACATATATATATACTGCTCAAAAGAATTAAAGGAACACTTTTTAATCAGAGTATAGCATAAAGTCAATGAAACTTATGGGATATTAATCTGGTCAGTTAAGTAGCAGAGGGGGTTGTTAATCAGTTTCAGCTGCTGTGGTGTTAATGAAATTAACAACAGATGCACTAGAGGGGCAACAATGAGATGACTCCCAAAACAGGAATGGTTTAACAGGTGGAGGCCACTGACATTTTTCCCTCTTCATCTTTTCTGACTGTTTCTTCACTAGTTTTGCATTTGGCTACAGTCAGTGTCACTACTGGTAGCACGAGGTGATACCTGGACCCTACAGAGGTTGCACAGGTAGTCCAACTTCTCCAGGATAGCACATCAATACGTGTCATTGCCAGAAGGTTTGCTGTGTCTCCCTGCACAGTCTCAAGGGCATGGAGGAGATTCTAGGAGACAAGCAGTTACTCTAGCAGAGCTGGAGAGGGCCATGGAAGGTCCATAACCCATCAGCAGGACCAGTATCTGCTCCTTTGGGCAAGGAGGAACAGGATGAGCACTGCCAGAGCCCTACAAAATGACCTCCAGTAGGCCACTGGTGTGAATGTCTCTGACCAAACAATCAGAAACAGACTTTATGAGGGTTGCCTGAGGGCCCAAATGTCTACTGCGCCCTGTGCTTACTGCACAGCACCGGGGAGCTCAATTGACATTTGCCATAGAATACCAGAATTGGCAGGTCCACCACTGGCGTCCTGTGCTTTTCACAGATGAGAGCAGGTTCACCCTGAGTATATGTGAAAGACGTGAAAGGGTCAGGAGAAGCTGTGGAGAATATTATGCTGCCTGTAACATCGTTTAGCATGACTGGTTTGGTGGTGGGTCAGTGATGATCTTGGAGGCATATCCATGGAGCGACTCACAGACCTCTAGAGGCTAGACAACGGCATCTTGACTGCCATTAGGTATCAGGATGAAATCCTTGGACCCATTGTCAGACCCTACGCTGGTGCAGTAGGTCCTGGTTTCCTCTAATGCATGACAATGCCCGCCTCATGTGGCAAGAGTATGCAGGCAGTACCTGGAGGATGAAGGAATTGAAACAATTGAATGGCCTTCACGATCCCCTGACTTAAACCCAATAGAACATCTGTGGGACATTATGTTTCGGTCCATTAGGCGCCGGTTGCTCCTCAGACTGTACAACAGCTCAGGGATGCCCTCATACAGATCTGGGAGATAATGCCACAAGACACCATCCGTCGTCTCATTAGGAGCATGCCCCGACATTGTCAAGCATGCATACAAGCTCGTGGGGGCCACACAAGATACTGAAAAGCATTTTGAGTAGCAGAAATTATGTTTTTGAAAAATGGACTAGCCTGCCACATCTTCATTTCACTCTGATTTTAGGGTGTCTACACAATTGAGCCCTCTGTAGGCAGAAAACTTTTATTTCCATTAAAAGACTTGGCATCCTTTTGTTCCTAAGACATTGCCCTGTCGTTATTTGTATAGATATCCAACTTCATATTGAGATCTGATGTATCTAATGTGTTTCTTTAAAGTGTTCCTTTAATTTTTGTGAGCAGTGTATATAATATATATATATATATATATATATATATATATATATATATATATATATATAATATAGCAAAATTCAGCGCTTAGCGACGAAGAACTGCTTTTAAATTTTTATTAAGAAGAAAAGAAAACCTTTTTAAACTGAGAGAAAATATACCAATAACTGTCTGTTAAGGATCTCTTTGTATACCACGTTGTCAGTTCAGCACTCCGGTTGTAGTATGCCCAAGCTGTGCACTGAGATTACTTTTGAGAATGCATCGTATAGTTGTCCAGGAGAAAAGCAATGTTTCCTCAAATCAATGGCAACCTTTTGTAGGGTGTGTCCCTGAGACTTAATAATTGTCATCGCTGAAGCAGAGCCTTACTGGAAATTTGAGGCGTTTGAATTGAAATGGGAGATCAGAGGGTATAACGGTGATGCGAGGAATACATTCAGAGTGTGGCGCTCTACTGTTTTTTTGTGTAGCTGCCTTCACACAGCTTCTCCGCTGCTTTATAAACGAACGCCATATAAGGCCGTCGTTTCTCCTTGCTTCGCGGTTCTGTACTGTTTGATTGTTCGTTTATTACGATTGTTATAGTTATTGTGTAGCTATTCGAGACTTACTTTACTGTTCAGGTACCCATTTCCTTTATTTAATCCGCGGCTTGTACGCTATTTTTTGTTTGTTTATTATGATTATAGATATTTATTGATTCCCTTCTTTAGCTGACTGCCTGCTCATATAAGGCGCTCCGCTGTTATTTTGTGAAGCAGCCTTTACACAGCTTCTCCACTGTTTTATAAATGAACGACATATAAAGCCATCCTTTTTCCTTGCTTTGCCAAGGAAGCTGCCTTTTTATTTAATCCACGGGTTCTCTGCTGTTTTATTGTTCATTTATTACGATTATTATAGTTCTCTTTATATATCACATTGTCAGTTCAGGACTCTGGTTGTAATATGACGAAGCTGCGCGAGCTCACTCTTGAGAATGCAACGTATAGTTGTCCAGGAGAAAAGCAATCTTGCCTGAAATCAATGGCAACTTTTTGTAGGGTCTGTCCCTGAGACTTATTTCTCCTTATTGCGAAGCAGAGCCTTACTGGAAATTGGAAGCATCTGAATTGAAATGGGAGATCAGAGGGTGTAACGGGGATGCGAGGAATACATTGAGTGTGGAGAAACTCTAGAGACAGCGTGTGTATTAACTTGTGGATTTTTCTGTGAGTATTTGGTGGCAGTGTGATGAAGTTGCTTCCGCAAGACCGCGTTAGCTGTGGAGCTCAGCTCGGAGCATATTCTTTTCCCACCTTGTCAATTGTGAAATGCGTTTTTTTAACAGGTTTGATGCATGGAAGTGATCACTGCATCATGCTCAGTTAGTTCAAGTGAGCTGCTCTCTTGTGTGATGTTGCGATGTCCACAGCTTTATTTAATGTTAGCTAAGACCCAGCACTTAAAAGTTTCTCGCTACAGCAATTTTAACTCCGTTACAAAGTGATCCAAAGTTTTTTAACATTATTAGAGCCCTCTAGACATGAAATAACACCCTTTAGTCAAAAGTTTAAACTGTGCTCCATTCCAAGACAGAGATGACAGTTCTTTCTCACAATTAAAAGAATGCAAACATATCTTCCTCTTTAAAGGAATGCCTGTCAGGAGCAGAGAATGTCAGAGAGAGAGAGAAAAGTAAAAATTTAAAAATCAATAGGGCTGTTGGGCTTTTAAGTATGTGAAGCACCGCGATAAAGCGGCCGCAATGAAGGAATCAATGTGAAGGTAGTCTTTCAGCATTTTTTAAAGGAGCGTCCGTATCTTCTAAGCAAACTGCCACTGTGCAAACAGCCCCTCTGCTCACACCCCCTCCGTCAGGAGCAGAGAATGTCGGAGAGAGAGAGAAAAGCAAACAATCAAAAATCAATACGGGCAGTTAGAGCTTTTTAAGTGTGCGAAGCACCGCGTGGGAAGTATTTCATATATCATTGAGGAGTTTTATTTAATACGTAATACATGCTCTGATTGGGTAGCTTCTCGGCCATCCGCCAATAGCGTCCCTTATATGAAATCAACTGGGCAAACAAACTGAGGAAGCATGTACCATAAATTAAAAGACCCATTGTCCGCAGAAATCCGCGAACCAGCGAAAAATCCATGATATATATTTAGATATGCTTACATTTAAAATTCACGATGGAGTGAAGCCACGAAAGTCGAAGTGCGATATAGTGAGGGATCACTGTATCTGTAAAATGTAACACATACTTTAATGCATTTCATCATGAAAGTGATATCAAGTATAAACCTAAAGATTCTAAATGTGCAGAGAGTTGGAATATCATACAGCCATGATGCGGGCGCGTACACGTTCTGAGCGTGAAGTATAAACGAGCCCTAAGAGTCAGTCTCTCTCTCTCTCTCTCTCTCTCTCTCATGCTAAAGCTGATGATTATGACTCTGTCTTTAAATAGACATTAAGTAAACTGGTATTGGTTTAGTGGATTCGCAAATAATCTAAAATCTTTTGAATCAGGAACTTGGACAGCATACAGGTTTGGGCAGATTTGTAGCAGATGAAGTTCAATGTAAATAAATGTAATGTATTACACGGAGGAAGTAAAAATGTTAAGTTTGAATACACATTTGGGAGTCTGAACAAAAGTACACATTATGAGAAGGATTTAGGAGGTGTAGTAGACTCTACAGTATCAACTGCCAGACAGTGTTTAGAAGCCAATAAGAAGGCTAACAGAATGTTAGGTTGCATAGCACGAGGCATAGAGTACAAGTCCAAGGAGGTTATGCTCAAGCTTTATAATGCTTCAGGACTAATGTATACACTTTTGGTCTCCAGGCTACAAAAGTGGCATTTTTCCAACAGCTCTGGAAAATGTCCAGAGAAGAGTGAATAGGCTGATTCCAGGGCTACAGGGGATGAATTATGAGGAAAGATTAAAACAGCTGAGACTTTTTTCAGTTTAAGCAAAAGAATATTGAGGAGACATGATTGAAGTGTTTAAAATTATGAATGGAATAATATGTTGGATTGAGACTGTTTATTTTAAAATTAGATCATCAAAAACACAGGGCCACAGCTGGAAACTTGAGGGTAACTTTTGCACAGACTTTAGGATTTTTTTCTTTACACAGAGAACTAAGACTTAGAAAAAGCTTCCTGGTATTGTGGTAGACAATAGGACTTTAGGGACTTTCAGAACTAAAAAGTTGATTTTTTAGGAGAATTAAGAGGGTAGAATTGGTAAGCTGTGTTGGGCTGAATGGTATTTTCTAGTCTAGATTGTTCTAATGGTCTAATCTAAACTGCTGTGGACTTCTGGTTATTGTTGGTTCTTCGTTATGTTTTTGTTCTGCTGACCAATTTGTCTGTGTCATCACTATGGCCTACATGTTATCTTTCCTACAATGTGTATTGGCTCCTAAAACCCATGAACCTGAATGAAAATATACCTTGAAGCTTTTTCTATTAAGGTTTCAAAATGTGACCAGGTTAGCCTTATTGATAGCTTGGAAAAACTTGTGTTGAATATGGAGTTTTAAGCAAAGTAATCTATAGATCTTTAATAATATTGGTAAGTGTTGGTTTGAATCAGAGTTTCTTCCTAATTTTTCAAAAGGGAAAATAAGAGGAATGCTTAAGGCTGCAGACTACACTGACATCACAATGTCTGATAGAGAAACTAGGAAGGTAAAGTGGAAATGTTTATATGGTACATTTAATGTTATCTGAAGACTTGGCTGACTCTAACATCAGCATAAAAGAAAAGTAAGGGGTAGAGCCACCATATTTCTGTAGACATACCTCTAATGAAGACTACACTGCCAAAATATGTTTCTATATCCATCCTGTAGTTTTTTTTCCTCTTCTGCATGCTTTTCATGCTGAAAAGAAGCATTACAAAAATTCCTAGTTTTGTCAATGTCTATTTATAGAGCATATTTAAAACAACATCAGTAATGCTGTAACCAGAGTACTTTACATTCAAATATACAACAGACATAGAATAAAATAGAATAAAACACAATAAAACCGGCAGTAAATTGAAACAAACAAATGAACTAAGAGGAAGGAACCATCAATATCATTGAAGGTCATGGAAAGCTAGAGAACAGAAATGCATCTTCAATCTAATTTATCTAATTTTAAACAGTTCAGTTGAAGGAAACTCCTTGATGTAATATTGTAAAGAATTCCACCGACTAAGTACAGCAGCTGCAAAAGCCCTGACCCCCTTAATTTTGCAGTTAGTACAAGGGATCTCAAGACAACTGACTGGTAGATCTAAGCTCTCTGGATGACTGGTGTATAGCACACAATTCAGATAAATAGGCGGGAGCATACCCATGTAATGATTTAGAAACCAGAAGCATGTTCCCCACAAGGTCAAAAAGTAGGTCTAAGTATGTCAGTGGTACTTTTTAGCTGTGAAAGTGAAACAGCATCAGAGGAGTCCAAAAAAATGCTATGATTAGCGATTTTTGCAGACAAAGAATGAAAGAAACTGCTCTTCACATGAATGAACAGTACTATTTAATCCCATCTCTGAATGGGGGTGCATAGCCACATTAATTACCTTAATTTAAGACCCTGGTTCTCTTAGAGGATTCCAAATCAGATAAGTAATCATGTTTATATTTCTTAACTGCCTCCTGGAAGTTAAATGGAGGAATCCTAAAAATCTATGCTGATACAGTCAGTTGGTCTTTATTTCACTGCTGTTCAGCAACCCTACGTATACTCTGCAGCTGCCGTGTAGCGTCCTTAAGCCATGGAACAACAGGCAGCGTTACTTTGAGGGGAGCAATTGAGCCTAAAACCATTTTACACATAGAATTTAAAGCTAAAGCTAAGTCAGAATCGTCAGTACTATTGCACTGGCCTTCAGATCCAAACTGGAGAACGTGGTTTTAAAATCAGATATGTTAGAAGAATTTAAAAAGTGAGAATAGCGTGGAGCACAGTTTGTAGTAGCAACATCAACAGTAATATTCACATCCATCATTAGATAAAAATGATCGGTAATAGGAACATAAAATGTTCAGTGTTATTAACTGTAATACCACAATGGTGTGACCAAGCGAATGAGTTAGAGCATTCATATGCTGGATAAAATCAATTGAATCCAATAATGATAACAAGTCAATAACTGAAAGTTTAGATTGACAACAAATGTATATGTTAAAATTGTCAACAATAAGTACTTTATTATAGGAGAGCCTAATATCAGCCAAGAGAATTCAGAAAAGAACGTATCATTAATTACAGAAGGCCTATAAATCACAGCACACAAGAAAGAAGAGCTGCACATTTCAAAAACTGGCAGTTTGAAGCTACTAAATGGAGCACTTGTGAGGCTCCTACACAAACAAACTTTTAAAAACAGTGGCAAGGTCCCCCCCATGACAAGAGACAGCCAAAAACAGTTACAAATTGAATATCCTTGTGCTTCCAATTCAATAAGAAGAAGAAGAGTCACCATTAACAATCCAGGTCTCAGTGATGAAAAAGAAGTCCAGTTTCTTTAAGATAATAAAGTCTTGTAGGATAAGAGTTTTATTAGACACTGAGCTCACGTTAAGGAGAGCACCTTAAGGAGATCTAGAAAAGCTCACTGTGGTGCAAGCTTGGGTTAGCATTCGAAAATTAGCA
The DNA here is from genome assembly GCF_016835505.1 of Polypterus senegalus. Lineage (NCBI taxonomy): Eukaryota > Metazoa > Chordata > Cladistia > Polypteriformes > Polypteridae > Polypterus > Polypterus senegalus. The sequence continues at coordinate 226,642,841 of NC_053154.1, read as the reverse complement.
GCATTTACTCCCCTAGAACACATAGGGGAAAAAGTGATTCCGCCTTGAGATGTGGAAATTAAATTTGGTTTCCAGCACTTGAGGGCTGAGGCTTTGTGTCCTTTAGGGGATATGATGTGTCAAAAACGACTCTGAAGCATCGCGAATTCAAGCCCGGAAGGAAGAATTGGGCCGGTATTGTTTAACAGCAGTGCCAGCTTGCCTTCTGCATTGCTGTTGGGAGTGTCTGTGTCTCTGAGACGCACATAGCTCACTGAGACAGATGAACACTGGTGTCCAGGAATTTAAATTAGAAGATAAATAAAACAAGGGTGGAGGTTCAAAAAAAGTCCCATTAGAAGATGAAAACTGAGAGGGATAACATGTCAGAAAAGATGTTAAGTAAGGAAACATGATTATAGGACAGTAGCTGCTGGGATATACTAGTACATAAAAACAAAATTAAAATGTAAATTAATGAGACAAGCAAATGGCCTGCCATGCCAGTCTGTGCCATCTTGAGTCCTGGAAAAGGCAAAGTTTTGGATTACAGTCAGTGAAGTATGGTACAAAAATAAAAAATGCACTGTCAGATTTTTTTTTTGTTTTATAATACCACAGAATTATATAGCAAAACTTATTTTTGTTTCAAACTGCTCCATTGCCTGTCTCAAGGTTAAAGTGTTTTCCCTGCTTCATTGTCCATTTGTATGAAGTGCTTGGAATACTACTTGGAGAAGGCTAGACATCTGTTTCCCTGTGCACAATTTGCAGCTGGTGGGTTGTCTGTTGGACCTTGAGCTATGAGAATCTGAAGGTTACCTGAGCAGGAAAATGCTGCCAGCTCAAGATAAGCACTAGAACAGTTGGTCATTTTTAGTTTTTCATCATGAGCTGAAGTAGTTCGATCTGGAGAACCACCTAATTTTTCTTGGCCAGTGCAACTGTGACATTTTTGGTTTCTTTTGTATTTTTGTGAGGCCAAAATTAAAATCTTTGTGGCCGGATTTTACACTTTTTAAAACATAATGCTATGCTATTTTCAATCACCTCTTGACAGTTTTAAGGTCTTTGTAGTCTTGTGTAACTGCAAATCTACGTGCAGTTCATTTTTGCACTGACAAGGATTCCTTGTTGTAACCCATGGTTTACTAAATGTTTATACTTAAGTCAATGAAGAGACAAATTATACTTTTTGAACATAGATCTGGAGTTTTATGGCTTTCAGACATGTTTTAATTACATAATTGCTTTTAGTTTCCAGAGAGTAGAAGCTGAGCTGTTGTCATATTGACAAGGTTTTTCCAGCTTTTGCCAGTTAAGTGTGGCTCAGCCTGAGGTCACAGATTTGAGGTGCCATTCCTCAAGGCCTTTATTTATAGCAAATTGATCTAGTGAATAGCATCATGTACAAACCAGTTATTCATAATGAAAAATATTACAGTTGCACCCATCACAGTACTATGGAAAAACAGGCTTCAATAATGGATCGCTGGACACTGCTGTGCATGTGGACATAATTTAGGAATAACTTCTTTGGGATATATATTCATTAAAAGTGTTTTCTCATTTATCTTCACTTGTCTTACATTTCAGTTAAATTTTGCCTGCACTGGGTGGGTCACTTGCCATGCACATCAGGAGAGCCACTATATATGTTGCTTATGTAATAGTGGAAAATGGTGTCATTGTTGTGGGTACCCTAACATTGAGTAAGCTTGTATCTTTAGAAATTTAGTATTACTGCAGTCATTACCAAGTTCAGTAATGGGGTTTTCTTATAAACCTAATGGTAAATGAAGGTGGCGCTGTGCCTGTGATGGTGAAGGTTTTGCTTCAGACATTCCTGATTTAAAATTTGAAGTCCTCCCCATTTACACCATTTTTCTTTTACCCACCCCAGTTTTTTGAATTTCTAGAAGTCTCTGAGCATGGTAGGTGGAATCCTCTTTGCTCAATCTGATCTTGCATTATATAATATTCTTAAACCCATTTAATGTAATTCAGGGTCATGGTGGGGCTGGAATATATCCCAGGGATAGACAAAGGCCCTAGAAATAGACACCAGTCTATTGCAGGAATGTGAACACATTCATACTCACACAGGCAAATGGGCTTATTCAGGGCCTGCAATTAACCTGACTTGCACATCTTAAGGGAAATGGGAGGAAAACTGAATTTACCCAGAAAAAAACACATATAGACCAAGGGAGAAGGTGCAAACTCCACAGACAATTTTCTGGGCTTATGATTCACACTCAAAAAACGAGTGATGGATCTTTTTCAGCACCCAGGGATACCAAATAATTGTAGGAAAGTGCAGTTGTAAATCAACTGTCTTAACATGCCATGTGTTTCACTAAATTTAGAGCAAAATAGCAATGCCCACTTTGTCCTACATTAGTAAAGCACTAGTTGCAAAAATTGATACCCCCTAAATACCACAGTGATACCATTATGACCCTATACATGATTAAGTTGCTTCAACAACACATAAGGAAGGCAAAAAAAAATTAAAATGAACAACCCTGACCAAATTTTACTGTCTGTCTTTCTTATACTCATAATATAAATCTTGCACCACAATTTTTTCCCAATCTCCTTATGTCATGTCACCAAAGTAAATATAGTATTCACTTTGCCTTTTTGGTTGAGTCTCCAGTAGTTATGACAGTGTAAGCAGATGAGAATTGTAGTTGGCGTTGTCTAAAAATAACATGCTTGGTCAAAATGGTCTCCTTTCCTCACATAATGTATGTTCAATTCTTGTTAAGTTCTTTCAAACATATGCATTATGTGGGTGAAAGCACCTAAGAGCAGCAACTTCCTTTATTCTTTGTTTTCATACAACTTCCCAAGAATTTAAATGTGTGATATGGGCCTTAGCATTTTTGTTTCAGGATTCTGTTTGTTCACATTTGAATTCATTTCTGGTGGCCTTGGTGACATGGTGGAAGATTTTGCCTGTTTTGGAGATTTTGGGTCCTAACTTTGAAACATGTCTCAATATTGCTGCCCAGCTTTTATAGAGCTTTCATGTTCTTTACTGATACTCAAGCATTTTTTCTATGTCACACAAACCCTTGAATGTGTTCATGATGTTGTTGGCTTTGTTTTGTCATAACTACCAATGCTTCCATTTTTAATATACTTGGTCACGGCACAAGGTGGAAATCCACCCTGGATTTTTGAATTCAGTGATTGAGTTTGTCTTAACACTGAATTAGAATAAGTGTGTTTGTGAATATTATGAGCTTTTGAATAATTTTCAGTCTTATCACAGCTAGTACCATAATAGTTGTGGTGGTGTTAAAACATGTGTAAAGTATACAAAAATGTAGTAGTATTTATAATAATATATATTTCATGTACTATGGATCACATTTTTTCTGTAATGCAAATCACATTTCTTTTTTTGTCAGTTAAGATTTATATTAATACTACTTGAAAATTGTTTAATCTTTAAAAGTGGTGCCTTGAACAATTAAATCGGAAAAAATAACCATAACACTTGAAATTGAAAGATAATGCGTACACATGCTTAATGAGATTTACTTTAAAAAGTTCAGGCAGTGAATTTTAGTCTTATGATGTATATGTAATTTCTTACCCTTGCAGAGTTTACAAATTAGCATGCTAAATAAATTTAGCCTTAGGGGGCTTGTCTTGTGCTTTGACTCAGGGTGATCAATGGTGGCGCTGTGAATTACTTGTACTCTACTGGCCTTCTCAGTCTCGCATTAAACACTGACTACCTCTGTTTAGTAAGCAAGGTTTATCTTGGCGCTCATCCCCTGTGTATAGCTGTAGTAGTCTTGTGATCGCTTCCTGATATCCGCTCCTTGTTTCCCATGGTGCTTAGTCTTGAACACAACTGTCTTTTGTTTTGATAGCACCCACTGGACCAGTACAGCCTGTCTATCTCCGTCTACAATTCTTGGCAATTTAAAATGCTTGAGGTAGAAAGAGGAAGAAAGGCAGCATTGTTTCGTCATACATCCCAAAACCTCTGCAACTTGTACATATTTTTTTTTCATTGCCGCCTAGTTAATACTGCTGTTGGATAAAACTGTTTGGAGATTTTTAGACATGCCTGTAGATTCCCAGATTGGCAGTACCTTAAACATAGCTTTTGGGCTTTGTAGTTTTTTAAATGGTGGAAGACAAAAATTACTTCTAATAGTTTGTGCAAAATATTTTCTGTTTTTCTTGGCTGAGGAGTCTACAGAACTGCATCTTAGTGAGAACAATTAAATGCCATTGTTAGCAAAAAAATTGTCTACTGTTTGAGTTATTTCCATCCACCCATTCATTCATTTTCTGAACCCACTTATCTCAGTACTTGGATGCGTTGAGTTTTGCCCTATCCTGGTAGCATCAAACACAAAGGAAGAAGTCAGTTCTAAATGTAGGATGTATAGTATGTAGTGTGTTTGTTGTATTCCATGCTGGGGGTTTATTTGATGTTCATAGATGTTTCTGCTTCTTCACCAATTGACAAAGAAAGCAAAAAAAAAACACTTAATTTTTATTTAGTAACAGAAAACCAGCATTTATTTTTATAGTTGACATCTTCTGTGCATATTATAATCTGGAACTGAAAAGATGTGCCATTGCTGGTGCAATTGATTAAATTATACTAAAGCCTGCTTCTCCTATATAATGACATTTTAATAGTTTAAATAAAATTTAAATTATTGCCAACTATAACAGAATTGACATGAGAATGTATTACAGCGATGGTACTACAGTGGTACCCCGGTATACATCCTTAATCCGTTCCAGGTCCTTGGACTTATACCAAACAGGACGTATACCAAACATATTTTTCCTATAAGAAATAATGGGAAAATGATTAATCCGTTCCCATGAAAAAAAATCCTATTGTTATTGGCATATTATACATTGATGAGTTTGTATAAAATTTAAACACTGCTTAATACTAAAATACATAAATACAAAAGCAATGATGAAATAAATGAAAATTTAACCTCACTTTACTTTTTAATAATGTCTTTGTTTTTCACAATCGTAGATGTCGTCGTTCTCGGTATACAGTATGCAGCAGCCATGTCCCGGATACGCACGCCACCTTCATACTTTTCAACAATCAATTAAAATTTACGTGAAAAAACACAAAATCATGTTGTGATGATGCGGGTTTAATGTATGCTCCCATCTGCTGTCTGGGAGCCCTTGAACCCTACACCGTCGGTAATGTTACTGATGAGCTTAGCAGTGAGGCACAACAAAGCACGGGATGGTGAAAAAGTGCAAAGTGCTTTTATTTAAACAATCAACAAAACAAGGTGTTCAAATTAAAGTGCAGTGTCCAAAGTTCCAATAAATAAATCCATAAAATCAGAAGTGAAACATGGAGGTTAAAAACAATAGAAAAAAAGCCTTCTTAAAAACAACGAATACAGCAGGAAGCATTCTTATAAAAAAAAGGGGGCGGCCCCCCTGCTTCTCTCGTCTGGGCTTCTCAACAGGGGAGTCGCCTTACTTGCAGCTGACCTTCACTCTGCCTACTTCAGCTGTTCAGTTCACCTCTCCGATCCCTGGCTCTGACAGCGACTTGGGACAAGTTGCCCAAGTCCCGACTCCTGCTGCCTTACGCGGAGAGTCATCCTCCTTCTGGTCAATCCCGGTCCATGATTACTCAGCGGGAGTGACCACTGCTACTATTCCCCGGGTGTCGGCCCAACACCCAGGCTCACTGTTCAGATGCAACGCGAGCGCACACACGCGCTCTCTCTCTCTCTCTCCCCTCCACTGCTTCTTCCTTTTTCCTGCAACCTCCTGTCCGTCCGTCTGTCGTTTCTTTCTTTCTTTCTTTTTCCTCCCCTTCTAGCCAACTCGCGCTTCTATTTATCAAGAGGGCATGGCAGCTGAAATCAGCAGCCTCAGGAACAATCATGAATGCGGATGGTCTCTCACTTGTGCACTTAGGTGAGAAACGCCTACATCACGAATCGCCCTGAGAACCGCTTCAGCCACACAACCACCACGCCCCCTCACCAAGCTGCGAGCACAGTGATTATTTATTTTAAAACTGGCCTTTGACAGGAGCTGTGGATCCGCTATACCACACACGTGAAAATTCACAGAGAGTTATAGCGCGGGTTGTTCACTGAATGCTAGCAACTTGCACACTGACGCTCGTGAGCAGTCGTGGCTTTGTCTCGAGAGAGAGGTTAACAAGGGTAGCGTGTTCTAGCACGCAAGTTGTATTCCAAACAAAGGTTGTATACCAAGCAAAATTTTCCGGGTCCAAACAGGACGTATAGCAAGTTGGATTTATTCCAAAGTGGACGTATACCGAGGTACCACTGTATCTTTCATTAAAGAATGATACCAGGAAGTGAGAAATTGTTACAGCATTAAACATTTCACAACACAACACAAAACTTATTTCTTAAATGCTGAAACGCGTTGCCTTTATTGACCAGTCACACTAGTTGTCCAAGACCTGGAACATCATAACTAAAAAATGGGATGTGCTGGATGAAAGCGGTTTTCAGATTTGGAGTCAACAAGTGAAATTTGTTAAAGTACAGATGAAAGAATCTCATTAGCAAAATGCTTGTTGATCAAGTATTATAAGTCCTTGTCTGTGTTCTTGGCTAGAGCATAGAATATTCTAATTGCACTAACCATATGTTCAACTTTTCAAGCACTAATGAGCTGAACACCATTGAAAACTGGGGAAACATGTCTGAAATGGAGAGGGATGATTTTTGTGGATCATGTTTTGTTTTCTTGGTTTGAGCTCGTTGATTACACATTCAAAATTTTCTTCCTTTGACCTTGCTTAGCTTTACTGCTTCCAACGTGGCACAACCTGGGACTATGCTCTGCTCATCTGCTCTGTCTTTATGTATTTCAATAAAACCAGTTGCCATCATATATATGGTAGAACTGCTGAGCAAGTCTAAGAAACATTATGCACAAGAACTGCTGAGCAAGTCTAAGAAACATTATGCACAGTGTGTTTAATGGACAGGTTGAATAGAGTAAAAAATTGACCCTCCAAGTGTTTACCCTGGCAATTTTAAAATAAGAAATAACTGTAGTTATCAATTTAAAGATTTCAATTAGTAACATTGCTTTTGTTGTTTTAATTTATTTATATATTTTTTTAATGTGTCCTATGGGTGTCTCTGGCAAGTCTTAACAGTCTTGTTGTTAAACAATTTTATTGCTGAGCAGGAAATCAGTGAAATGTATAGCACTGAAGAACCAAATACATTCATCATTCAGTTTATGTTCCAACTCTGTGCTAGTAATTCAGTATAGCGTGTCGCTTTATTACTACTTAAGTCTTTGGAATGCATTTAAGCTATAACATAGCAGGTTTACTATCCTCTTCTCTCAAATATGGTAGTCCAGGAGTCATCGGAAGTTGTAATGAGAGAGTTTATCTTTCAAATGGCATTTTAGTATATTAGTTGAATTCATTTATACAACGTGTCATATTACAGTATATGTTACTGCACCACCACACACATTTTTGCAGGTAGCTATTTTAAAATGCTTTTAGGTATAAATTTTATAATGCTTTCTGCAGTATGTAAACTTGAGGACATGAAATATAACTTGTATAAACTAATTTCTCATTTCAGACTTTTCATAAATACTTTCATATGAGGTAGATTGTTAAATTAGTGACTGGCTAGGAAGTAACATCATTTTTGGTTAGTATTGTTAGATTGCAGTATCCTGTCCCACTTGGTCTTCAGGATGGTTTACAGTCAACATGGTTAAGGGTTTTTGAATAAACCTTTTAAAGTTATTACTCAAAAATCATTGCTGTCCTGTTAAATTCTTTTAAATATTTTCTTTGTTTTTCTTTAATATAGGAAGTGAAGACAAATTGCACAATATTTCAGTAGTAGCCTGGAGAACAGCGAATGGATAAATCTACCTGTGAGGCTATTTCCAGGTGGCTTTTATATGTGGCCTCCAGATGACTTGTGCTGGAATGGATCAGAACACACAATTGAATTACCATGGTAATTTTTTTACCCGCGCAGTTGGAAAAGACGATGAGAGTTAATCATGTAGCTCAGAGGGTTCCAGACTCAGAACTGGTAAGAAACAAAGTACTTCAGAAATGTTAAACATGTTTCTGCGCACTTTAGAGACCTTTGTCAGGTAAAAAATGGTATTCTGACTAGCTTGTACTTAGCTTCATATTATTTGTAGAAAACCCATGTGTTTTAGCATTATGTATCCATTTCCTCTTTCCATTGGTCTGGTCCTTAGCTGTGTTGGCTCCCATTTTTGTTCCTGGAAAAAACGTGGGTGCAGAGGAAGGGAAGACCTTGTTACTATATTGTCATTTGAGACGTGTGTGTGTCTGTGTGAGAAGGTGTCCTGTAATATCTGGCACCAAGATGTTGGTAGCATAATCTCTAATGCCTGTAAGTTGCGAGGTGGAGCTGCTATGTATTAGACTTTCAACACATCCCATACATGCTTGATTGGATTAAAACCTAGGGAATATGGAGACCTGGGCAACACCTTGAACTCTTCATCATTTACCATTCCTGAATAATTACTGACAATTATAAAATTATCTGCAAATTTGTGCCACAGTAGTCCTTCTTTTAGTGCGTACCAGATGCAATTGGTTTTGTTGACACCTTGCATCAATGTTTGTTGGTCCCCAAATGTAGTATTAGTGGTTTTTGATTTCTCCTCCTTGGGCCACTTACTGTAGATACTTGCCGTAGCTGGCTCTGAGCACCCCTCAAGCCTTGCCATTCCTGAACTGCTTTGACCTAATTATTTGGTCATCACGATTTGGCCCTTATCAAAGTAACTCAGGTCTTTACACCTGCCCATATCTTCTACATTTAGCACATCAATATACAAGTACTTAATGTAAGTTTATCGTCTAATATATCTGTGACCTTGACTTGTGTTTGTTGCTACAAGGTAGTCAACATCATTTGCTTCATATGAGAGTAGCCATAATGTTTTGGCTCATCAGTGTATGTGTGTGTGTGTCTATATATACAGAATATATATATATATATATATATATATATATATATATATATATATATATATACACACACATATACAGTGCATCCGAAAGTATTCACAGCGCATCACTTTTTCCACATTTTGTTATGTTACAGCCTTATTCCAAAATGGATTAAATTCATTTTTTTTTCAAAAGAATTAAAGGAACACTTTTTAATCAGAGTATAGCATAAAGTCAGTGAAACTTATGGGATATTAATCTGGTCAGTTAAGTAGCAGAGGGGGTTGTTAATCAGTTTCAGCTGCTGTGGTGTTAATGAAATTAAAACAGGTGCACTAGAGAGGCAACAATGAGATGACCCCAAAACAGGAATGGTTTAACAGGTGGAGGCCACTGACATTTTTCCCTCCTCATCTTTTCTGACTGTTTCTTCACTAGTTTTGCATTTGGCTACAGTCAGTGTCACTACTGGTAGCATGAGGCTATACCTGGACCCTACAGAGGTTGCACAGGTAGTCCAACTTCTCCAGGATGGCACATCAATACGTGTCATTGCCAGAAGGTTTGCTGTGTCTCCCTGCACAGTCTCAAGGGCATGGAGGAGATTCTAGGAGACAAGCAGTTACTCTAGGAGAGCTGGAGAGGGCCATAGAAAGTCCATAACCCATCAGCAGGACCAGTATCTGCTCCTTTGGGCAAGGAGGAACAGGATGAGCACTGCCAGAGCCCTACAAAATGACCTCCAGTAGGCCACTGGTGTGAATGTCTCTGACCAAACAACCAGAAAGACTTCATGAGGGTGACCCAAGGGCCCCATGTCCTCGGCCCAGCAGCATGCAGCTCGATTGGCATTCGCCATAGAATACCAGAATTGGCAGATGCACCACTGGTGCCCTGTGCTTTTTACAGATGAGAGCAGGTTCACCCTGAGCACGTGACAGAAGTGAAAGGGTCTGGAGAAGCCATGGAGAACATTATGCTGCCTGTAACATCATTCAGCATGAGCAGTTTGGTGGTGGGTTAATGATTGTCTGGGGAGGCATATCCATGGAGGGTCACACAGACCGCTACAGGCTTGACAAAGGCACCTTGGCTGCCATTAGGTATCAGGATGAAATCCTTGGACCCATTGTCAGACCCTATGCTGGTACAGTGGCTCCTGGTGCACGACAATTCCTGGCCTCATGTGGTAAGAGTATGCAGGCAGTTCCTGGAGGATGAAGGAATTGATACCATTGACTGGCCACCACACTTTCCTGACCTAAATCCAATAGAACACCTCTGGGACATTATGTTTTGGTCCATCCAATGCCACCAGGTTGCACCTCAGACTGTCCAGGAGCTCAGTGATGCCCTGGTCCAGATCTGGGAGGAGATCCCCCACAACACCATCTGTCATCTCATTAGAAGCATGCACCGATGTTGTCAGGCATGTATACAAGAACACAGGGGCCATACAAAGTGCTGCGTACAATTTTGAGCTGCTGCAATTAAATTTTGGCAAAATGGACTAGCCTGCCACATAATTTTTTCACTCTGATTTTTGGGGTGTCTTTGAATTCATGGCACTGTAGGTTGATTATTTTCATTTCCATCAAACGATGTGGCATCCTTTCATTCCTAACACTTTACCCAGTCTATATCAGTATAGATATCCAGGAGGATTTCTTTTTCCCATTGAGATCTGATGTGTTTTCAAAGTGTTCCTTTAATTTTTTTGAGCAGTTTATGTATGTATGTGTGTGTGTGTGTGTGTGTGTATATATATATATATGCGTGTGTGTGTGTGTGTATATATATATGCGTGTGTGTGTGTATATATATGTGTGTGTGTGTGTATATATATATATATATGTGTATATATATATGTGTGTATATATATGTGTGATATATATATGTGTATGTATGTATATGTGTGATATATATATGTGTATGTATGTATGCATATATATATATATATATATATATATATGTGTGTGTGTATATATACAGTGGGTACGGAAAGTATTCAGACCCCCTTCCATTTAAGGATTATGGAGGGCACTGTGCTCTTGGGAACCTTAAGTGCAGCAGAAATTTTTTTGTAACCTTGGCCAGATCTGTGCCTTGCCACAATTCTGTCTCTGAGCTCTTCAGGCAGTTCCTTTGACCTCATGATTCTCACTTGCTCTGACATGCATTGTGAGCTGTAAGGTCTTATATAGACAGGTGTGTGGCTTTCCTAATCAAGTTTAATCAGTATAATCAAACACAGCTGGACTCAAATGAAGGTGCTCTCAAGGATGATCAGAAGAAATGAAAAGCACCAGAGTTAAACATATGAGTGTCACAGTAAAGGGTCTGAATACTTAGGACCATGTGATATTTCAGTTTTTCTTTTTTAATAAATCTGCAACAATTTCAAAAATTCTTTTTTTTGTCAGTCAATATGGGGTGCTGTGTGTACATTAATAAGGAAAACAAATTAATTTAAATAATTTTAGCAAATGGCTGCAATATAAAAAAGAGTGAAAAATTGAAGGGGGTCTGAATACTTTCCGTACCCACTGTATATATGTGTATGTGTATTGTGGTTCCCCAGCCGGGATGCCCAGGAGGACCAGAGGAGGGCTTGTGCCTCCTCCAGACCGCGAGGGGGCGTCTGTCCTGGTTATGTTGGGGGCCTCGGGTACAGGGCTTGTAAGCCCAACCCTGTAGGGGCCCGTGGCCACCGCCAGGCAGCGCCCAGGTGCCTGAGGAACCCTGGAGCTCAGCACTTCCGCCACACCAGGAAGTGCTGGGCGAAGACGACAGGGGACACCCGGACGGCTTCCGGGTGTGCAGCCGGCACTTCCGCCACACTGGGGTGTGGCTAGGACTGATTGCCGGGAAGCAGCTGGAGCCCATCCGGGTTCCCATTTAAGGGGCCGCCTCCCTCCCATCAGAGACAAGAGTCGGGTGGAAGAGTGGCAACGTCTGGAGAAGGGAGGAGGCGGTAAGAAAAGAGAGAGAGAGAGAGAGGAAAAGAGAAGAAGAAAGAGAAGGCATTGGAGTGGCCTGGACTGAGGGGTATTGGGGATTAGTGAGCGGAACTGTAAATAGGAAAATGTAAAATAAATGTGTGTTTGTGGGTGACATTAACGTGTCTGTGTCCGGGGCAAGGTTCACAGTATATATATATATATATATATATATATATATATATATATATATATATATATATATATATATATATAATTTCTTTATATGTACACGTGCACACACACACAAACCATTCAAGTTCAATGAATAACCTGAAGTAATATGAACAGTAGTATGCCTGCATAATTCCTCAGTGTGACTGACTGCCAGAATTTTCTTGCTTTAGTCATTCTAGTGTATGCTCAGACCAAAGTGTATGTATGTATTTATATATTTATTTATCTATTTTAAAGAGCTCCTGTAAAAAGTTGTTTCCCCTGCAGAATCTATCTTATCTATCTATCTATCTGAAGCATTATTTGGACAATATTGTACAATATATTGTTAACATAATGGCAAGATAAAAGGCAATTACTAAAAAAAAGGCAGACAGAGCATTAATTACCATTAAAATTGTAGGTATTTTCTTTAAAGAAATTGCAAAGAAATCTAAGGTGTTAGTGAATACAGTTTTCTACACCACCAAAAGGAACTTGGAAACTGGAAGAAACTCTGACAGGAACAGGTCTGGCTGAATTCTGAGAGTCAAGAGCTTGCACGATAGGCACTTCACAGGACAAAAGCTTCAAGAACAGCTTAACAACTATGCAGACTCTTTATTTCCAATTGTTTATTTATTTAGTGGTTTAATTTCATAGACTGGCAACTACTCCTGGCCCAGACAAGCCTCTTTTTCTTATTTTGTAATTTTAGCAGTGGCTTTCTTATTTCCACTTAACCAGTCAAACTTGCAGCTCAAAGTCTTCTGTGTTGAAAGTTAACACTTGATTGCTTTCACCACTGCCAGTGTGAAGGGCCTATCAAACAAGATGTTACCTCTCTGAAACTTACCTAATGATTCTGCTGTGGCTTTGAATCTGTCAGACTGGTAATATATATAATACATGTGATCATGTATGGGAATTTCATTTTAATGTAATTTCTTTTTTCTTTGTTTTCTTAAATGATCACTTTCATGAAATGAACATTATTACATTAGTGACAGGCTAAAAAGTAATAACAATTTGAGTTTCTTGCCTTTAAAAACCTAAACTTTCCACAGTTGCCACTTCTCTTTTAAAGAGTTCTTGATCTATACGTTTTGTATTTAGTGAACAAGACATGGCTACATCAACACTTGCTGCTTAGAAAAAAACTGCTTGCACTTACGCATGTTTTACTTTTGAAAAGCAGAGGGTCCTATGTGGAATTTAATTCCTGCTCATCGTAGAGAAAATCATTCGAGTTAAGAGGAGAAATCTTACAAAAGTTGGATACTTGCTGTATTTGTCTGTGACTTCTGTACACTTGTCTTTAGGGTTTTTCTGTTGCAGCAATATATATTTTAATACAGCAGTCCACATTTAAGAATTTACTTTTGCCACTTTTTCTGTTAATTGAAAAGAGCCATAAAAATTAGTCATAACCAAACAGGTTAGGTGTTGGCAAACACTTGTACAGACATACAATGGATAGCACTTTAAACTCCAGATTACAAATGTATGCCGAGTATGTCAAGTATTCCTGGTCCATGCCCAAAATTTGAAAACGCGTGGTGGAAAAAAATTGCTGGATGACAAGCAGCATTAAATGCTGAAACAAGACCTTGAAGAAGCCAGCAGTGATAAAACATATATCAATATGGAGTTTAATGTTAATTTTGCAAGTCAATAGCCTCCCTAAGAATGCAAAATTAACTTCACTTTTTTATTCACTTTTAACATACTGCTGTGTATTATTCTTCATTGTGTTTATAGTGTGATAGGGGTTATTAATGTGCAGGAAAATAATCTGTGTATATTTCTTAGCAGTTCATGTTTGGCTGAAGGCCATTGACTGGCATTGGTCTATTTCTTGACAGTCCTTCTCCTGACATGCTAGTGTCTTTGAAAGCTAAAATTTTCAAATTTGAATTTGTTGCTTTTTATGTTAGAATACAGTGGGTTGGATGATTTTTTTTCACTTAGATGTTACTCCATGCTTTATAGCCCTTCATGTACTGCCATCTCCTCTGTTGTTTTGTGTTTCTGCAGATACAATTACTTTTCAGACTTTTTCACACAGTTGAACATTGGTGCTGAATGCCAGATTATGAGTAAGCATGAAAAATGCAACCTTTTAAGTGCAGTTAATTAGATTCAAACAGCTTTTGGGGTCTTCACTGGATTTTCTGTCTTGAAAATCTAGTTTGTTGTGTTATTTTGATCAAAGTTAGGGGTGATGTCATACAAAATATTGAGTTACTATAAACTAATTGCATTTCCCACTAAGAAAGTAGTGTTAATGCATTACAGCTTTAATTTTTATACATTAATCCCTCCTCGATCGTGGGGGTTGAGTTCCAGAACCCCCCGCGATAGATGAAAATCCGCAAAGTAGAAACCATATGTTTGTATGGTTATTTTAATATATTTTAAGCCCTTATAAACTCTCCCACACTGTTACATTATTAGAGCCCTCTAGACATGAAATAACACCCTTTAGTCAAAAGTTTAAACTGTGCTCCATGACAAGACAGAGATGACAGTTCTTTCTCACAATTAAAAGAATGCAAACTTATCTTCCTCTTCAAAGAATGCGTGTCAGGAGCAGAGAATGTCAGTGAGAGAGAGAGAGAGAGAGAGCGCGTGACAGAAAAGCAAACAATCAAAAAATCAATACGTGCTTTTAAGTATGCCGAAGCACCGCGATAAAGCGGCATTATTTAGAGGAGCGTCCGTATCTTCTAAGCAAACAGCCTCTGTGCAAACAGGCCCTCTGCTCACACCCCCTCCGTCAGACGCAGAGAATGTCAGAGAGGGTGAGAGAGAGAGAAAAGCAAACAATCAAGCACCGCGCAGGAAGCATATCTTATATAATTGAGGAGTTTTAGTTAATATGTAATACATGCTCTGATTGGGTAGCTTCTAAGCCATCCGCCAATAGCGTCCCTTGTATGAAATCAACTGGGCAAACAAACTGAGGAAGCATGTACCATAAATTAAAAGACCCATTGTCCGCAGAAATCCATGAACCAGCTTAA
Source organism: Polypterus senegalus (assembly GCF_016835505.1). Lineage (NCBI taxonomy): Eukaryota > Metazoa > Chordata > Cladistia > Polypteriformes > Polypteridae > Polypterus > Polypterus senegalus. The sequence continues at coordinate 226,627,686 of NC_053154.1, read as the reverse complement.
AAATCCGTGATATATATTTAGATATGCTTACATTTAAAATCCGCGATCGAGTGAAGCCGCGAAAGTCGATGCGCAATATAGCGAGGGATTACTGTAATTATATATACATTATAGTTAAGGACTTAATTGGAATTTTCTTATTTCTGCCATGCATATGTTTCTAAACAAATAAATGTGTAAATATCTTGAAGGGTAGGCAATTCTGTTTCTTCTAATTTTTGAGGAGGTGAGCACAGTTACTCATTTTGCGTCCTCTGCTTGATGTTTTTCACTACACATGCTCACTAGTTTCATGCAGATATAGAGTACATTGAATTTTACCATGCTGCCAGATCTCTACTTAAAATGTGTCTTTCCATAATACACCATATAATTGTTTATTTACATCAGGATTGTACCAAGATCAATGTTGTCGTTTTTTTTTAAGAAATAAAAATGTGGAGTTTTAATTTGAAAGATAATGACTAGAGATTTTAATTCTAGTTTAAGGAAAACAGGGTGAAGAAAACTGGTGTGTGTTGGGTAACTTTAATGATTAAATAGATCATCGCTTTATCAAGAAGCCCATGTGGAATTAGATTTACTTGGGTAAAAAAGTTTTTCATATCCAGCCAAGAGAACATTGTAATGGCGCTTTTCCACTGCATAGTACGGCACAGCACGGTTCAGTACAGCTCACCTTGGTTCGGCTCAGTTCGGTTTGCGTTTCGACTGCAGTTTAGTACCGCTTTAGAGTGGGCGGATTATTCACGTGTCGTATAGTTGCGCGCTCTACTGCTCGCTCTTCATTTTTTTTAACTTGTCCCTACACTGTTTGTAAGTCCGATGGTAGCCATGTGCGCCCAAGAGCTTAGCGACCTCCTGAAAAACTTTTTCATTCTGCGCCGCCATCCAGCTCTCGCTGGATCCGCCTCGCTACCAACGAGGAACGTATGTACTTCCTCAATAGACCACGAAACAGCCATTTTTGGTTAAAACAAAATGGTGCGTCCGAACCTTCGCTGGCTGTGCTAAAAATCTAGCGGGTCTGTTGTGTCTCGTGTCGCAAGTTCAGTGACGCAGTAATGACAATTTTCTCCGGCCAATCAGTGACCAGCAGAGTTTACACGTCACGTTTTGGTAACGGTTCGGCGTGCTTGGAACCTTGGCTGAGGTGGTACTATAAAAAGGACCAGGTACTGTTTCCAGTGGAAAACCCCCCAAAAGTGAGCTGAACTGAACTGTGCCGTGCCGTACTATGCAGTGGAAAAGCGCCTTTAGTGTCGTATCGTAAAATGTGATGTATTCTGACGCATATTTTGTTTGTGTTGTCACATCTTTTTAACATTCCCAAAAAATGGGTGAGACTTGTCTGTTTGCAAGTTAACTGAACCTTTAATTGTTTAAAGTTAGAATAAAATTTATTTAAATTTATAGATATAAATATAAAATTAAAATTTATTTAAAGTTAAATGTTAACATGGCATTTTTGATAGTGTAAAATGCACGAAAATGGGAGAGGCACAGCAGTATAGGCATATCCATAGTGTTGCACAATTAGCAGGTAGTTGACCATACCCAATCAATAAGTGTTCTCTTCCTGCGGCTACTCTAGCAATACCTTAAGTATTTGAGGGGTTAAGTCAATTTATATTTTTAATTAGTAGGATTTATTTTTCTATTATTGCAAGATATGTCTGTACTTGTTTGTCCATATGTTTGTAATGACACTAGAATCAGACTGATGCTAAAATTTTCGGTAACTTCAGTACTGATACCAAAATAATACTGAAACAAACAACACATAACTTTGTATTTTTCAAAAAATAAACTGCAAAACGAATGGTTTTTCCCACAAAAAATTATTGACAAAACTGAAAACCAACTTTAGTAAAAGAACAGTTTTGCATAGTTTATTGTAACCAAGACCAACACGGTTACACATGCTGGATCACTCCTGAACAGCCAACTCTGCTACAGTCTCTCGATGCATGCAGTAATTTCAGCATTTTGTTACTCCAGACACACTATCCTGCAATGCAACAACTAAATTCAGTATTGCTGCAGCCAGGGGTGCCACTAAAGATTTTATGCCCCATGAAAGGATATCATATTGGGTCCCCAAACCAATGCTGTGTCACCACAACAACAAGCCATCATCCAATCAAAGCTTTTGATAACTTTACCTATGTAGGCTGGTATTGAAGTTGAATCCCATACTTATTAAGGCTGTCAAATTATACCAAAAATAAGGTTTGAATATTTAATTTAACAAAAAGATTAAGTATTTGAATATATGCAAACTTAGTTTCATGAGTCTATCTATTACTTGGTTGGTTTGCTTTTTTTTATACATTATATTAACGGTGGTAAAATCAACAGCAAAAGCCAGCAAAAAAATACTAATAAATAAATAAATAATAGCAATACTCAAGCAATTGTTATTGAAAATGTAAAAGCCACTAAAATCCCACATGGGTGCACTATGTGAAAGAGAAGCATCTACACCAGGGGTGTCAAACTCAAATACACAGTGGGCCAAAATTAAAAACTTGGACAAAGTTGCAGGCCAACCTTGATATATATTGAAAAAATGTCTATAATTAAGGAACAACAATAATATTAATAATAATAATTTCCTTCAGTTAAAATCTAACCATTCAAGTCCATGCCTTGGAGTGGCAAGGAAAAGTGCATAAAGAAAACATTCATTCAAGCTCAGTTTGCTACACTCTGATCTACTCTGATGCACACTGGTCCAAGCCAGATACCTGGCATCTCATTTTTGGATATAGTTCATCAATGTTTGGGGTCAGGCTCTGAGCTGAGGAAATCATCAGAATTGAGTGGTGTTCATCAGTGAGACGACTCCTGTGTGTTTCCTTTATCAAGGACAATAGTTGCTCACACAGATATGTGCTGCCGAACATAGAGAGCATTTGAGCAGCTTGGGTATGGAGCTGGGGCATTGTGTCAGGGATGTAACGTGGAAACTGTGCAGCGCCCACAGAGTCATACTTTGACTTCAGTGTGTCAGTACATTGAAGTTCAATCAGCTCCATTTGGAGGTTAGTTGGTGAGCTTTCCACGTTAACTGCAAATGGATTACTAAGCAGTTCAAACCTACATTTCTGGGCATCAAAGTCGGCAAATCACCGGGTAAACTCTGCGCTGAGTAAGCGGAGTTTTTCAGCAAACTGTGCACTTGGGAACACGGTGGTAGAGATCTGCGTTTTTATGGTTTGGCAGCAAGGAAAATGGCCCAGGTTTCCTCGCAGCATCTGAGTCTCCCACAGGCACAATTTTGTTTTAAAAGCCCTCACTGCAGCGTATATGTCTGTGATGACATGGCCCCATGCTGTAGGTACAGTACATCGAAATGGCTCGTGATGTCACAGAGAAATGCCAACTCAGACAGAAACTCTTTATCTCAGAGCTCTACTGTGTCTTTCCCTTTGCTTTCTAGAAACTGACAAATTTCCTTATGCATCTCGAAACATCTGTTCAGTACGTTTCTTCTGCTTAACCATCTCACCTCTGTGTGATATGGCACAACTGCGTATTCCAAACAACACTCCTCCAGAAAACACTTGAACTGGCGGTGATTCAAACCTTTAGCTCTTATAAAGTTAACTGCGTGTGTTATGGACATGTTCCATGTTCAGGGGTTTGCTATACAACGATTCCTGATGTATGATGCAGTGATAAACAGTTAACTCACCTGCACAGTTCTCCTCCCGCATCTTTCCCAAATCCTGGCCACCAATCCACTCTTTTGACCGCACATTGCGAGCGCACCATCTGCCGTTAGTCCCACAAGTTTATCCCAAGGTATCCTCATTTGAGTTACACATTTGGAAACCTCTTCAAAGATTTCTTTTGCTGCATTGATTTTAATCCCAAAAGTTCCTCCGTAATAGACAGATTTGAGTCCACTCCGCGGATGAAGACTGACAGCTGGTCAGTATCACATGTGTCGCTGCTCTCTTCCACAGCAAGGGAGAATGTAGTGAAATATTTTCCCTTTTCCATCAGCTGTTCATGTAGATTTGTGACAAGATCACATACATTCATGATCAGGTACTGTATTTCTGCTAAGGCTCACATTTAAAAAATGCTTGCCTTTTATCTGGGTACATGACGGTGCAAACTTTAATCATGCACTTTTTAACAAACTCTCCCTCATTAAAGGGCCACGCTGATTTTCCAATCTCTCCTCCTACAATAAAACTAGCCTTTACAGCAGCCTCACTTTGTGAAATGGCTTTTGTGAACATAGTCTGTCATGAAACCAAACTTCTTTTCATCTCCTCTACTTTCGGGTGCTTTTGCACTATGTCCAGGTCCTTGTACTTGTCGTGGTGTTTAGTTTCACAGTGTCTTCTTATGTTATATTTTTTGGTTATGTTATATTTTTTGGTTATAGCTACGTTGGCTCCGCACACATGACAAACAGGTCTGGCCTTTACATTTGTGAACAGATATTCTGCTTCCCACTTTTCTAGAAAGCTTCAGTTTTTTCACTTTTCATTTGGCTGTTTTAGGGAGGGGTGGCCCGATGTGACTGGTAGCATGAGGTCGCTAATGAATGTCAACAGAGGAAGGGGCGCTTGTGGGTCCTGATTGACACTCCAACGCACTAGCAGAGCATTCTGGGATTTGTTGTATTAACAGTGCTTGCGCTGTCTACCCGCAGGCCAGCTCTAGTAGTATTTGGTATTTTCAGACCAAATATAATTACACCGCGGGTCTGAATTTGACATCTATGGTCTACACAGTTGCTGTATCTTACCTTCCCATAAAATCATTTGCAAAAAGGAGCTTCAATTCTTGCAAACTGCATGGACTAGCACCACAGTTTACTACATTATTATTCATATATTGGCTTTTTTCTGTGGTACATCTGCAAAGCATGAATCACTTATGGCACTGTTGCATAGGTACTCCAGACTTCAAATGTTAGGAGTGCTTGAAAACATCTATGAGAACCAAATGATGTGATGAAAAAGAAATACAGTGATCCCTCACTATATCGCGCTTCGACTTTTGCGGCTTCACTCTATCGCGGATTTTAAACGTAAGCATACGATGTGTGGCAGAAAAGTAATGAGACTGGCAACACTGCAAGCGATCTGGCAACGCTGCGCAGTTGTCCTTGATAGAGCACGTGTATCAGTACCCTCCCATAGCTCAGTGCAAGTTTCAACTCCTTGCGTTAACTACGTTGATTTTTGTGACTGCTATTAGCGAAGTTGTGTTTTTAGTTGTGCGTCACGCAAAATGGAACAGCGGAATTTGGAGCACCGTTGTGCCATTAAACGGCAAGTGTGACGTTTGAAAAGTTAAAACAGGCCTAAGGGGAACATTCTTTATCCCAAGCTCAAGTTTTTCGCTGGCACAAATCATTTTTGGAAGGCAGAAAACACGTTGAAGATGAACATCGTTCAGGGAGGACTTCAACTTCGAAAACCAATGAAAACATCGAACGTGTGAACACTCTTGTGAGAGCAGACCGTCATTTAACATTAAGAATGTTGAGTGAACAGTTAAATTTGAACAGATTTACAGTTCATCAAATTTTGACTGAACATTTGCACATGCGAAAGGTCTGTGCCAAAATGGTGCCGAAAAACTGCCTTCTCCATAACAGAATTTTTGACCTCAAAAGACATTCCTGTGGTTCCCCAGCCCCCTTATTCACCTGACCTCAGTCCGTGTGACTTTTTCCTTTTTCCTAAACTGAAAAATGTCCTCAAAGGACCTCATTTCGGGACTTTAGAAAACATCCAAAAGAATGTAACGGACATGCTGAAGACCATACCGGTTGATGACTTCCAGCTGCTACCAACAGTGGGAACAACTTCTCCATCGGTGTGTAGCTGCCCAAGGGAACTACTTTGAAGGGGATAACATTGATGTTTGAAAAAAATAAAAACTTTGGTAAATAAAAAATCAGTCTCATTACTTTTCTGCCACACCTCGTATCTAAATAGATATCACAGATTTTTCGCTGGTTCGCGGATTTCTGCGGACAGTGGGTCTTTTAATTTATGGTACATGCTCCCTCAGTTTGTTTGCCCAGTTGATTTCATACAAGGGACGCTATTGGTGAATGGCTTAGAAGCTACCCAATCAGAACATGTATTACGTATTAAAAAAAACTCAATGATATACGATATGCTTCCTGCACGGTGCTTGATTGTTTGCTTTTCTCTGTCTCTCTCACTCTCTCTGCGCATGACGGAGGGGGTGTGAGCAGAGGGGCTGTTTGCACAGAGGCTGTTTGCCTAGAGGATACGGACGCTCCTCTAAAAAATGCTGCTTTATCGCGTTGCTTCAGCATACTTAAAAGCCCAAAAACACGTATTTAATTTTTGATTGTTTGCTTCTCTCTCTCTCTCTCTCTGACATTCTCTGCTCCTGACACGCATTCTTTGAAGAGAAGATATGTTTGCATTCTTTTAATTGTGAGAAAGAATTGTCATCCATGTCATGGAGCACAGTTTAAACTTTTGACTAAAGGGTGTTATTTCATGTCTAGAGGGCTCTAATAATGTTAACAGTGTAGGAGAGTTTATTAGGGCTTAAAATATATAAAAATAACCATACAAACATATGGTTTCTACTTCGCGGATTTTCATCTATCGCAACCCCTGCGATAGAGGAGGGATTACTATACAAACCGGATTCCAAAAATGTTGTGACACTATACAAATCGTGAATAAAAACTGAATGCAATGATGTGGAGGTGCCAACTTCTAATACTTTATTCAGAATACAACATAAATCACGGAACAAAAGTTTAAACTGAGAAAATGTATCATTTTAAGGGAAAAATATGTTGATTCATAATTTCATGGTGTCAACAAATCCCAAAAAAGTTGGGACAAGGCCATTTTCACCACTGTGTGGCATCTCCCCTTCTTTTTACAACACTCAACAGACGTCTGGGGACCGAGGAGACCAGTTTCTCAAGTTTAGAAATAGGAATGCTCTCCCATTCTTGTCTAATACAGGCCTCTAACTGTTCAATCGTCTTGGGCCTTCTTTGTTGCACCTTCCTCTTTATGATGCGCCAAATGTTCTCTATAGGTGAAAGATCTGGACTGCAGACTGGCCATTTCAGTACCCGGATCCTTCTCCTACGCAGCCATGATGTTGTGATTGATGCAGAATGTGGTCTGGCATTATCTTGTTGAAAAATGCAGGGACTTCCCTGAAAGAGATGACGTCTGGATGGGAGCATATGTTGTTCTAGAACCTGAATATATTTTTCTGCATTGATGGTGCCTTTCCAGACATGCAAGCTGCCCATGCCACACGCACTCATGCAACCCCATACCATCAGAGATGCAGGCTTCTGAACTGAGCGTTGATAACAACTTGGGTTGTCCTTGTCCTCTTTGGTCCGGATGACATGGCGTCCCAGATTTCCAAAAGAACTTCAATCGCGACTCGCCTGACCACAGAACAGTCTTCCATTTTGCCACACTCCATTTTAAATGATCCCTGGCCCAGTGACAACGCCTGAGCTTGTGGATCTTGCTTAGAAATGGCTTCTTCTTTGCACTGTAGAGTTTCAGCTGGCAACGGCGGATGGCACGGTGGATTGTGTTCACTGACAATGGTTTCTGGAAGTATTCCTGAGCCCATTCTGTGATTTCCTTTACAGTAGCATTCCTGTTTGTGGTGCAGTGTCATTTAAGGGCCCGGAGATCACGGGCATCCAGTATGGTTTTACGGCCTTACGCACAGAGATTGTTCCAGATTCTCTGAATCTTCAGATGATGTTCTACACAGTTGATGATGATAGATGCAAAGTCTTTGCAAATTTTCACTGGGTAACACCTTTCTGATATTGCTCCACTATCTTTCTGCGCAACATTGTGGGAATTGGTGATCCTCTACCCATCTTGGCTTCTGAGAGACACTGCCACTCTGAGAAGCTCTTTTTATACCCAAACATGTTGCCAATTGACCTAATTAGTGTTTATTGGTCTTCCAGCTCTTCGTTATGCTCAAATTTACTTTTTCCAGCCTCTTATTGCTGCTTGTCCCAACTTTTTTGGGATTTGTTGACACCGTGAAATTTTGAATCAACATATTTTTCCTTTAAAATGATACATTTACTCGGATTAAACGTTTGATCTGTCATCTACGTTCTATTACAAATAAAATATTGACATTTGCCATCTCCACATCATTGAATTCAGTTTTTATTCACAATTTGTTTAGTGTCCCAACTTTTTTGGAATCCGGTTTGTACTTTTATGTGTGCATTAGTGCCTGTAATGGACAAATGCATAAACAAGCTAAATCACGTCATTATTTTTTCACCCAGCTAAGTTGCTTTTTGCTCCTTCTGGTATAATTAATAGATTTATTCTCATAAAAGAAAAAATATTCTTTAATCCAAATATTATTAAAAAAAAATTAATAATTCTGAGCAATCCAGGTACTAGATTTGCATAGGTTTCTGGAAGCATGACAATCAAAAAAAAAAAAAAAAAGTGTTGAATTTCTTCTGGTTAAGAGTGACAAAATGTGCAATTAATATGTATAGCTAAAAACATTTCACTTAGAATTAACTTGGCTAAATTTTATTAAGAATTTTATGTTGGATTTTTCCTTTTGTAATACAGGATGAGTCTTAGAAATTAACCAATATTTCTGCCAGTTCATTATATCTTTAATAATGGCCCCCCCATAAAGTATATAATTTTTGGATTAACATGATTTCTTAAAGACATGTGAATCCTGATAAAGTGCCAGTAAATATACCAAGAAGGCTTAGGGCAATTGTGTGATAATTCTTACATGAATATAAAACTGAATATAAATATTCACTGAAATAGTGTTCAAAATAAATTCAAGAAAAGATACAGTGAAGCCATAGTTTAATATAAATTTGTGGTAATGGATTACCACAATCAATGCCAGTTAAATCCAAAATAATAATAAACATTGTTCTTAACCCAAGTATTTAAAAATAAAAGCTAATTTTTATACAAAATGCACCTATTATTCCAAGTAGTCAGTTTATTTTATGAAAAGCAGTGTGAAAAACATAGTTTTACTTGTCTAGTGTTTCAGCATAAGAATTTGACAAACGACCTGGGAGCGTTTTACATTCTAATTCACACTGAAGAAGAAAATTAAGACCACCACATCTCTTACATGAGAATAAGGGTTCAAATTTGAAATGCACTCACTTAACTGCTAAAACTAATAGCTTAAATTCTGTAAAATAAGTTTGAGTGTTTACAGGGAAATAACTAAGTTGGCAATGTTAAAAAGCTGTCCAGCATTAAAGTCATTAGCAGCAGAAACATGTTTTTTATTTACTGTGATAGCACATTCTTTATAGATTACTTAATAATAAGCATATATATGCCTGCAGGACTTTATCAAAATTATATTTTTTGATGTGTTGGTTGATAGGTTAAAATGGATGATCCTTTAAACCAGTTAGTTTGCACCAGATATGGAGAGTGGAGTAACATTAATAAACTGACCTTTCTCCTGGAAAAATTGAGTGACAAACTGTTTCCCTCTCTTCTGTTGTTTAAGCCTTTCTTCCCTTTCATTTTTTTGGAACCTGAAATTTGGTTGCAATATTTCAGTTAAGCAAAACATAGATATACCTAACATTGGCTAGCCAGCTTGTGGATTTTACTGTTCTATGATTCAAGTTTGTGAGGACCAAGCTGAATCATTCTGGCCAAAACAGAGGGAGAATATAGTATAGAGACTGCCTGAATTGACGCTTTTACCAAAAAAAAAATTGTTTCTAAATTATAAATAAATTATTCTTTTAAATTTAATTTAAATATCTGGCTGATAAAATTGTGTCCAGTATTTTTGAGGGCCTCTGTCAGACATAGGTCCTTAGATTAATTCTAAATGGCTGCAGCAGTCATATGGTCACTAAATAGTAATTTTTATTCAGTACATTTTTATGTACATTTTTTATTAAATAAAATACATACATTAAAAAACTTTCTGTACATAAATAGATACATTTTTTACGAAATTGTATTGGTAGGCAAATGTGACTGGATAGGGGCCCTAGTCACCCTGTGGTACCAACCATGCCCTAAGCACTTATTCTCAAAATTATTCTCAAAAGAAACTACAGAAGATTACACCCCTTGTAGTGCCACGAAAGGTGACTGGTAATGGGGTAAAGACCAAAGCTGCACTTCTTTTAAGATGGCCAAATCTCACAAAAATGTTTTCAGGAAAACAACATACTGTTTTACAATATGTAATTGGCAATTTTTTTTTACCCCCTTTGGACACCATTTGAAGCCACAAGAAAAGACACTGAATTTTTTTCTTATTTCCAAATTTCTGTTTCTGTACTTAGCTGCACATTTTTATTGCAAATTAATACCATGATTGTGAGAAAGCTTCAACTTTCTTCAACTAATTTGCGGCCCATTATGCGTCCGTGATTAGAGTGGAGCCCAATCCATGACTGACTCCCACTTTGTGCCTAGTGTTGCTGCAAGTTGAATTAGGCGTGTTCAGCAAATTAATGGATCAGTGTGAATGAGTTGAGTCTCTGCAATAAGCTAATAGCAAATTTTATTCTTTTTGATTACATTTTATGCTGATAATTAACCTTGCAGGAAAAAATGCTTTTTTACATACTTTCTATATAAGAAGAAACACAAAATGTTACCCACTAAAATACTTTTTGGAATCATCTAAAGCACCTTACATACTGTATGTTCCCGTTTACTTTTAATTGGACATCAATATACTCATTTGCTACAATAAACTGAAGTCCCACTTAACTAAGCATGAATTACTTTAGAAACCTGCAGTCTCAAAATTCCAGAAATTCAGATTTGATTGTAGGCCTGGTCATTGCCTATGTGGGTTTTCTTCTTTGTCCCATAGATGTATGTTTTAGGTTTATTGGTGTCCATATTGTGAATAAATTTTAACTTGAAAGACTGATGTGTGATCTTAGACAAAGTCATACTTTCTGCCTAATGCCACCATATGACAAAGTTATGGAAAATGCAGTTTATGAAAATGGGATAAATTAATGAATGAAGACATTTATTAAAATTGATGAGGGGAACTGTTTCATATACAGTAACTGTGGTTGGTACTGCTAGGCAGGCTTTTAGACAATGTTTCAAAATGACCTTTCAGTTTTTAGTCCATCATTCACCTTTTTGTCTTGTCCTCAAAGTGTGTAAAACCTCTCACTTGCTTCTCCCTTTATTCACCACACTGTGAAATTTTTCTAAAGTAGTTTACCTACGTACCAATGTAGAGGCTCAAATGCATTAAATACAGGGGAGAAAATGACTGTATGGTGTTAATCAATCTATCTTTGCAGACTCTTGTGCTTTAACTTTGTTTAGTATATCCTGTAAGATTTAAAATCTGTCTTTGTCCCTACATATTTTAAGAGTGGGTGGAGAGCATTTTCATTTTTATGAAATTGATTGCTTTGCCTTCTATTCTTACGGGGATCATTAAACAGTTTTCCTGTTGACCAGTCATCATTTATAATATTTACTGTGGCCTTCAGTGTTGGCCTCTCAAAGTAATTTTTTCTTTTCCTTTTTGATTGCATAATATGTGATGTTGACCTGTTTTCTAAATGTAGAGGTAATCACTGCTATTGCGGATTGACACAGTAGAGGCATTAGGTGCAGCTGAGTGAAAATTAGATAACACTCCTCTATTTGTCAAGCTGTCCAACTGTCTGTCACTCACAAAGTTCTTAAATTACAAGCCTTGCTGCAAGAACATATTGATTTAAGATTACAGATGAATGTTACCCTCTTACACTAACTGTGAGCCATCCAGGATGTTTTGTCTCTACATTTACTCATATTCTTTGAAATCATTATGCATTAGAGGCTTAGTGTGTTATATATGTAGTGTGTGTATAATATATAATAAAGGCCTTTTCCTATTTGCCAGAGTGAAATATATGCCTGGCTGCCCAGTTTAGCTGTGTGCACCCCAAGGCACAGTGTAACTCAGCAGATGTTTCAAAGTATTGTGAGTTCAGAAGAAAGCAGCTTGCATGAACAGATGGTGTCTGCTGTATTTTTCTTTTCATTTTGCTCCACCCTAATTATATATTTTCAGGTTACATTGTTCGTACACATTTAAAAAATATTTGAAACAGATCGGAGAGCTAATTCTTTTTAATAACCTGTAAGCAAAGTAAAAGGAAATCTCACATTTTTCTTTGCTTTTTTCCTTTAGTTTTAAATTATGCATTGTGTTTATTTACTTTTTTACTTTGTAAGTACATATTTTATTAAATTCTCTTTGCTGTAACTGCTTTTCTGTACTTCAAGACTGCTTGCCAGCTGCTGAATTTTACTGTGCAACTAATGAATAAGTGCTAGAAATAAGATGACCATCTAATGTGAAATAATACCCAATTGTTTGTACATTACCTCACATATGAGCAGTCTGTTTTTTGCATGCATATTATATATTGCTTGCTCAAAGTGGGTCAAGCTTGGGGTGCAATTCATTAGGGCACTTGGAGAACTGCAGCAGATTAATCTGTACATTTTCCAGGAAGGATTATTTGATCCAGATAACATTTATTTTGAAGTAGTATCTTGATTTAGATGACAAAGTTATTTTGCAGGTCAACCAGCTAACTATGAAAACATGCGTAATAACTAAAAAAACTTGATGGGGTTATTAATACTGTATTTTAAAGAAGTAAAGAATGTGCCCCATAGTGCATGCTGTCATCCTCTTTTTTTGAGCTTGTAAAATCACTGATATATTTATTTTTATGTGTGTAACACACACATGACTCATGAATGCAATCCACTAGAGTACCCAAAGTGTCTTGGATGTTTCTTTTTTAAATTTAGTCAGAGGCCTCTAATATCTAGTTAATTAAAGAACCACATCTGCGAATAATCTAACCAATAACAAAAAAGAAGGAGAAGACAAAGCAGCCTAGAAGTGTGTCTGCAATCCATACTCCCTTGATAGTGGCAAAATCCAGTCTTTTATAGTAGTTGCTTGGAAGCTCCTTTAAATTAGCCAGCATGTTATAGAAATAGCACAATAATGAGAAGGTATTGGGAGATATGTAGTAATTTTGCAGTAGTGTCTTTTGCATTGGAGTTCCTATGCAAACATTGCTACCACATAGATTCAAGAGAATTGCTTTCAGTTTTGTCCAAGTCTGTGTGTGTTTGGATTTTTTATGTTGTTCCTGTGTCTAATTGGATTTTCTCAGGGTAATTTTAGGTGGATTAGATTCAACCCAGTAGAAGTATGTATGTGTATAAATGTGCCCTGTGATGGATAGGCTTCATGTAGCCCCCAGGACAACAAAATACCCAGAACCAGATAAGTGAGTGGATTATTTCAGCATCCATAGAATGCTATATTTGAAACTGAGGCTTGAAAACAGAAGAGTATTAATAGTTAATTTATTGGAATTTAATACATTATTTGTGTGTGTGTGTGTATCGGATTATATTTTTTACATGTACTGCTGTTTCTCAAATAGGTTTATGCTACTTCCTTCATACAGTAATATACAGTGCATCCAGAAAGGATTCACAGCGCATCACTCATACAGTAATATACAGTGCATCCAGAAAGGATTCACAGCGCATCACTTTTTCCACATTTTGTTATGCTACAGCCTTATTCCAGAATGGATTAAATTCCTTTTTTTCCTCAGAATTCTACACACAACACCCCATAATGATAACGTGAAAAAAGTTTACTTGAGATTTTTGCAAATTTATTAAAAATAAAAAAACTGAGAAAGCACATGTACATAAGTATTCACAGCCTTTGCCATGAAGCTCAAAATTGAGCTCAGGTGCATCCTGTTTCCCCTGATCATCCTTGAGATGTTTCTGCAGCTTAATTGGAGTCCACCTGTGGTAAATTCAGTTGATTGGACACGATTTGGAAAGGCACACACCTGTCTATATAAGGTCCCACAGTTCACGTCAGAGCACAAACCAAGCATGAAGTCAAAGGAATTGTCTGTAGACCTCCGAGACAGGATTGTCTCGAGGCACAAATCTGGGGACAGAAAAATTTCTGCTGCTTTTGAAGGTCCCAATGAGCACAGTGGCCTCCATCATCCGTAAGTGGGAGAAGTTCAAAACCACCTAGACTCTTCCTAGAGCTGGCTGGCCATCTAAACTAAGCGATCATGGGAGAAGGGCCTTAGTCAGGGAGGTGACCAAGAACCCGACGGTCACTCTTTCAGAGCTCCGGAGGTCCTCTGTGGAGAGAGGAGAACCTTCCAGAAGGACAACCATCTCTGCAGCAATCCACCAATCAGGCCTGTATGGTATAGTGAGTGGCCAGAAGGAAGCCACTCCTTAGTAAAAGGCACATGGCAGCCCGCCTGGAGTTTGCCAAAAGGCACCTAAAGCACTCTCAGACCATGAGAAACAAAATTCTCTGGTCTGTTGAGACAAAGATTGAACTCTTTGGTGTGAATGCCAGGCGTCACGTTTGGAGGAAACCAGACACCGCTCATCACTAGGCCAACACCATCCCTACAGTGAAGCATGGTGGTGGCAGCATCATGCTGTGGGGATGTTTTTCAGCGGCGGGAACTGGGAGACTAGTCAAGATAAAGGGAAAGATGACTGCAGCAATGTACAGAGACATCCTGGATGAAAACCTGCTCTAGAGCGCTTTTGACCTCAGGCTGGGGCGACGGTTCATCTTTCAGCAGGACAATGACCCTAAGCACACAGCCAAGATATCAAAGGAGTGGCTTCAGGACAACTCTGTGAATGTCCTTGAGTGGCCCAGCCAGAGCCCAGACTTGACTCCGATTGAACATCTCTGGAGTGATCTTAAAATGGCTGTGCACAGACGCTTCCCATCCAACCTGATGGAGCTTGAAAGGTGCTGCAAAGAGGAATGGGCGAAATTGGCCAAGGATAGGTGTGCCAAGCTTGTGGCATCATATTCAAAAAGACTTGAGGCTGTAATTGCTGCCAAAGGTGCATCGACAAAGTATTGAGCAAAGGCTGTGAATACGTATGTACATGTGATTTCTCAGTTTTTTATTTTTAATAAATTTGAAAAAATTTCAAGTAAACTTTTTTTTACGTTGTCATTATGGGGTGTTGTGTGTAGAATTCTGAGGAAAAAAATAAATTTAGATCATTTTGGAATAATGCTGTATCATAACAAAATGTGGAAAAAGTGATGCGCTGTGAGTACTTTCCAGATGCACTGTACATTATGGAGGCTGGCTTTTTATTATTTTTATGTGACCTGTTCCTGAGACTGCTGCTTGTATATACACACTGGGAACATTGTTTTTTTTTACTGAAATAGCTTTGGGAACAGTACCGTACTTTAATAAATTACCAAACTGGGAAAACAACATAAAGACAATTGTTCGGTTTGGTGTTTCAGAGGAAACACAGGAAATGGCAGCAAAGAGTAAGTTTTGGGTATTACTTAAATGTTTTATATAAAAAAGTCCTTTCCACAGATGTGTAGCCAGTTAAGCACAGTGCCAAATGGCCTTTTTATTTTGTGTTTTAAAAAGTGCATTTCTCAAAACAGACATGGTTGAAAGAGCAGATTGTTTACAACATGTTGCTCTGAGGTTAACTAATGTCTTCTGAGTAGAAACTTTTCATGTGGGATCTTTAAGTGTAAAAAATGAGCAGATCTTTCATCAACAGTGTTTTACCAGGAGAAGAGTAGCAAAAAGTCCTTATTTAGTTATAATTACAAAACCAATCATACACTGGCTTTGTCAAACCTAGAGCTACAGGGAGCCAGAATCTCTGCTGAGACCACCATATACAAGACCATAACCAACACCAGATGTGAAGCCAGTCCAGACTTATTTTAATACTATGTACATTTTTTGTATTAGACATAGATTGCCAATGGTGATGGCATGTACAAGTACAAAATAATTGTTTGACCCACTCTGTTTTGCTTTTAATAGGATTTATTCACAATTATATTCACAAGTCTTTTTCCAGTGATGTATTAAAAAAAAAAGGCAAATCTACTGTGATTCAAAGTAAAACAGATCCCTGCACAGTGGTTTAATTCTACTTACAAATATAAAGCACAAAACATTGATTGCTCAAGCATCAGATGCAAGGCAGGAACAATCCCCCGGGAAGGGCTCTAGTCTATTGCAGAGTAAACACACATACTATAGGGTCAATTTAGCAATGCCAGTTCAGTTAAGTTTATTCAGGTTGTGGTTTACAAAGTTCGGTACAGGATTAAGTGTTGCATTGTCATAACTCCCCAGCTGCTGCGAGCACTGAAATGAGTAAGTAATGTATCCTCGCCTCAAGATAACAGGACCAAGAATCTGTGATAAAATTATTTTTCCTAGTTTCCTTCCATTATCCAAAAGATACTTTATAAATACGAAGGGCATGTAACTTTTGTTTTTTTCCGGTTGCGGTTATGCGGTTGTGCGGTTATGATGTCTTCGTTGGAGTCCATGGTCATACAGTGTCACTAGTAGGATTTGAACCCACAACCACAGGGTTTAAAGTCCAACTGGCCTTAACCACTATGACATAATACCAGCATTTCTTATTGACACCCTTTCATTCTTTTCTCAGGGTCACCATTTCATTCACTTCTCAAAATATTTTATTAATCACCCCCCTCATGTCACAAGTGTGCTTCATTCAAAAGTTACATCAGTGCGAATGTGGCAGGTTTCGGTTACACAATAAAACCATATAATTTCAGACTCAGGACTGGTTACTTTATCCTGTTTATGTGGAAGATTTGCTCATTTGTGAAAGACAGCCCCATGAAAAAGCTGCAATCACAAAAAAATCCATGTTCTAAAGCAATTTTGAATGAAATTGTTCTGAAGAAAAAGTTGTACAAAGAGCAATGCAGTTTGTTTTCCATTCATCACAGGATATGAGCCTAGCTGACATGTTCTATGATGATAAAAAAAAATCTGCCACTATTGTTTCTGTCCTTTTCAGGTCACTCAAAATATTCTATACATATGTTACAACTCCAGGATACTTTCTGCCTTCAGCCAGGACAATCCATTGTCAGGAATGAAAGCTTGCTTTTAAGTATCAAGTTGACTGTTTCAGTTTTCATCCTTGTCTTTTTTTATGATTTTAAATGCAAAGTCAGGCCATCCTTCTGGTGTTATACAGGTGATCCTGGCTGTCATTTAGTTTCCTTGCTATTTATTTTCCAAAATACCTGCTGACCGTGTGAAGAACATAGCCCACCCTCAATGGAAAGATGGCATTTTTTTTCCAGTTCACTACCAAAAAATACCTTCAAGGTAGCAAAATTCTACCGTTGATTGTAAGGGAAATGCGGATGTGCTGCTGGAATCTGTGTGTTTCATTTTGACACAAGACTTGATGCCAGCATAATATAGTAACAATAGATCTTGAAGATGTTTTTGTTAAAAACGTTAAATGTCTGTGGTCTAATATAATGTCTGCAGTTTTTGAAATGTTTGTTCTGTAAATCTGGCATTTCGATTCCATCTTAAAAATGGTCATATTTTAACACTTTTTTTATTTGAACTGGGAAAGGACCTTTAGCCTGCAGCAGACTGTTCCTTTCATGTTTGTGCCTATTTAAATCTTGTTTTCAGATACCTTAGGTAATATTTTAGTGAACACTTTACTAAGAATTGCATTTCCATAGTTTGTTTATGTATTTTTTCCTACAACATCTATATATAAAATTAAAGACTATTTGGTGTGTGGACTTTACATATTAATCTCCCAGTTACGTTTCACTGTTTTTTCTTAATTTTTACACAACAGTAAAAAAAAAATTAGAGACTTTTGTTGCCCTGTGATTAAAGAATATAGGTATTGTGTGATGAGCTGATGTCCTCTATAAATCCTTCTAAATTCTCGCGTGCCACACAAGTGAGCTGTGTCTGCCAGATGAGGTTTTGGCTTATTGAAGGCCTAGACAGCACAATGAAGGATGATAAATAAGCCAACAAAAGAAGGGAAGCCTTTCACCTCTAATAAATCAGGCAAACACTGCACATTATGTGTGTGTAGAGATGTTTGATGATCGGCTCGGCAAATAAGTTAATGTGTGGGAAGTGAGCGATGAACAGCGCTGCTATTTCAAGACAGTAAGTAATCAGACTTCTTTAGCACTTGATCCTTGACATCACTATACAAAATAAAGTTACAACACACATTGACAAAAGACATTGGAGGAGGGGGTAAGATCTATTGGTTTTATGCCTTTTATAATTATATAATTTTATAATGGACAAATTTTTCTTTTACTGCTCTTGAAAAGCAGAATAATGAGATTATTCAAAGGATTAGAAGTTCTGTTTTGAACAGTGTGTCTGGTTGTTTGCAGCTTATCCCAAAGAAGATGAGTAAAGGGACTACTCTTTTCTCCTGTGGCCTTATGGGTAAGTAAATCCTAATTTTGCCCCACCCCTACCCCATTAGGTTTGGTTAAGATTTATTAGGCCTTGCACCACTAAGTGAATTTATTTTTAATTTTTAAATATCCTTCAATTTTTTCTTCAGTTATTCAATTGTGAGATAAATTGAAATCATTCCACAGTTTCAAAATTGTACAAAAATTAACATGACAAACATTAGCAACATATAGCATACCTCAACTACACATCATAACCATATGTGGCATGTTTCAACAAAAAGGTAATTGTACCCATTTGTAAATTAAATCCCTTTATCTTAATTTTTTTTTTATAGAATTGTGATTATTGAAAAGACTAAAGCTTTATAAATATAGGTAATGTTAAGAAAATGCACTGATTAATAAAATGAGACACAACTGAATAAAGGCTAAGATCAGAGCAGGACAGGCCATAGATTAAAAGGTGACAATTTGCATTTTTAAATGGAATAGATTAGAAGTGTGTCTTTAGTTGATTTTAAAATACTGAGGCCAAGCTCCACCTGCAATGCTGATCAGGTTATTTATGGTTAAAGCAACTTCCCCTTGACTCCAGATTACTTTGTGACCTGGATTTGAACAGTTTTTGAAGTTTCATCGTTCTCCTCATGTTTGTGTATTTGTTTTTCTCTTTCCTGTCCAGGTGTACAGGTTTATTTCCAAAACCTAAATGTATGCTTACTACTTTGACTGTAGACTTTTTAAATTGACCCATTACAAGTTAGTGTCCTTTTAATTGTCCAGGACGTCGGTTCAGGTTGGTTAATGATTGATGCCTGATGTAACCAGTAAAGGTTTTAGTTTGTTATACATAATATTTTCAGATCTGTTTAATCTAATCAGGGACACTGGGGAAATTTCAAACTGACAGTTAATGTATGAGGGACGTTCAAAAAGTTTGTGCACTTTTTTTAAATTAAGAATTTCAAAAACAAATTGCATCATTTTTCTACATAGTCACCTTTGTTTTTGATGCAATATTCCTACTATCGTACCAACTTTTTAATACCCAATTTCTACTACTCCTGCCTTCAACTTTTCCAATGAAAATATAAAAGTGTGGAAGCTTTTTGAATGTCCATTGTAACAAGTGGGTCAGAAAATGGAAGAATGAATAAATAATGAAAATGGTAACAAATGCTACTAATTTTTACACCATATAAAAGTTACAATTGAAATTACCATGCATTCATTAGCCAGTATTTAACAATTAGGATCGTCTTAATTTGGAGAACATAAATTTATATGGTACTGTTTATATCAAATGATTTAAAAAACGTAAACTACCCAATCTCTGAACTGTCTGGATTTATTCTAATGTAAAAGTAGAACTCTTACACTCCCCAAGAGAAGCTGCTGACCCTAATGAGTATTGGGTTAAGATAAAGGGTGGCCCAAGAGATTCTACCATATTATGTATGATTGTAAATCCACCTGTGAGGATGAAAAATGACTTCCCATATCATAAAGCAGAAGTGCGGTTATGATGTCTTCGTGGACCATTGCAATGTATTATCATTGATAGGAAGGTAATGCAGCAGATTGTGTTACAATGAATACAGGTGAAAGTCATGCTGGTAAATGCTTACTTGTGCTTTGCAAATAGTCATGGTTTATAGCACCACAGATATTATTCTATGTAGCATATGAAGTTTTATATGACAGGTACAAAATATTTGGTTAGATTATATGGGGGAGAAATCCAGGTGCAGTTGTGATGGCTACTGCCTTATCAATCTAACATCCTCACTTCAAATGTTGTGTCCACTTGTTGTGCGCATGGGTTTTCTGGTGTGTCCTTCTCCATAGCACTTCCCCAACCCCAAACAGGATGTGTGTTAGGCTATTAGGTGATTTTTTAAGTGACCTTTTGTCAGTGTTACTGTTGCTATGTGAATGAATAGCAATGTGGAATGGGGTGTATAATTAGGTATCTGAATTGCTACTTACTCAGTTGTTTTTCTTATCGTCTATCCTTGATCGGCATACTGTTTTTAATGAAATTGTGGCGTTTATGGATAGTTTCTTGTGGGTTTTTCATAGGTGCACTTGTTTTGTTATGACAAACCCACACAACCACCAGCCATTGTTATTATTGACATTGTATCTTACACTATTCTTAAAATTTGCTTCTACTCAATTTTCCATTTTTCCAAAAAGTAGTCAATTGAATTAAAATCCTTCAGTGTGATTTTAGCTCAGGCTTATTTACCAACTTTGTTTTTTGATTTGAAAGTGATAATTTTGATTAAATGGTTGGATTTTTGTAAGCTTTTTAGCTGTCACTGGAAAAGGTGTGCACAATTAGAAAGATATTTGTGTAAATGTCATTATGCTCTTTTTCATCATATTGATAATCTAACAAAACTTGGGCCATCTTCCCTTTAAATTAGTTTTGTTATAGCCATTGTTCTACATCCTTGTTCTCTTTCAGATATGTCCATGAGAAGGTGTATTGTGAACCAGTTACTAAGTTGCGTATTTCCCACAAATTCATGGTATTTTTGCTTACATGTTTGATGAATTGGTGACTCCAAAATTACATTTTATGAGAGAGTGAGCCTTGTAATGGACCGGCACCCAGTCTTGGGTTAGCTCATGGCTCGTGACTTGTGCTGCTGGAACAGGCTCTTGGACAGTCAGTACTCTGTACTGGATTGAGGTTTGATAATGGATTGATGGATGTATAATGGATTGTGCTACTGACAGATATTGTCATGGCCTGCACACTAAGTTCCCACTGTCCTATCTCTAAAGATAATCCTCAAGATTGTAATACAGCGACTGTGCTCCTTTTCACGTCAGCATTTCTGCACAGATGCCTCCCTTAACTTAAAATGCAATTTCTCTTCTACTTTTGATAACACTTGGCTGCTGACAGAGTCCCAAAAGCATATTATGACATTTAGGATCTCTAAGCAAAACATTTGTGCCATCTTCTTTTACAAAGGTTTGTAGAAGAGCACCTAAGGTCTTAGTGTGGACTCCTTAAGTTTCTAAAACACAGATGTAAGAGGATAAAAAGAACCCTTAAGTGCAGACGTCCTTTTAAGTATTTGTATTTCACAGCTTATTTTGTTAAAGTCACAAGTTTTATTAGTATAGGTAAGTTCCCATTTAGATGTAGCAACAGTGCTAAATAGATGATAAAACAGTGTCAACAGTTGTTTTCCAGTACTTCCATCACAACCATTCCAATGTCAAAAAGGTACATATTTACTTAACAAAAGATAGTGCAATCTGGCTTTTTAGCTCATTATGTTGTCATATTGTAGTTTTTTATAACTAATTATCTTTATCCATTTTGTTTTTTAGTTGAGTACCTTTGTTCTCTTCATCACTGGTTGGTTGAACAACAAGCATTACCAGGACTGATTTTAGTGAAATGAGCGGTGCGGAAATCTTGGTATAATGTCATTAATGAAACTGTTTCATCCATCTATTATCCAGCCCGCTATATCCTAACCACATGGTCATGGGGGTCTGCTGGAGCCAATCCTAGCCAACACAGGGCGCAAGGCAGGAAACAAACCCCGGGCAGGGCGCCAGCCCACCACAGGGCACACACGCACACAGACACACCCCAAGCACACTAGGGACAATTTAGAATCACCAGTGCACCTAACCTGCTGGTCTTTGGACTGTGGGAAGTGAACCTGGGTCTCCTAACTGTGAGGCAGCAGTGCTACCCACTGCGCCACCGTGCCGCCATGAAACTGTTTTCTTACACAAATTCAGGTTGGAAGAAGGACTATTTTGCATTTTTTTAGTAGGCCCCATTTCTTTTACCTGTCATATCTCATCCAGGTACATAGATCTGCAAAGTGATTTTCTCCAGTTCCAAGCTGAGCTGTACTTTTTCTTAACAAACTCTGAAAATGCAGCTTTTGAGCACAGTTATGTACCAGGCAAACACAGGGAGAGCAAGCTGAGTACTGCACCATCAAACTGCCTGCAGATGGTTATAAGATATGCTTTGCTTGTAATCATGTTATCTTGTAAAGGATTGTGCGCACAAATGCGGTAGCATATTAAAATCATTCTTGCACAAACAGACCAAAGAACCATTTTAGAAGCTAAAACTTTCTTCGTGTAGCAGCTGACCTCCTTCTTTTGACTGTGGCATTGTGGGCAAAAATGTTTAAAATTAACAGATGAGAAAAGATTTTACTTGTGCTTTTCCTTTCAACCTATGCTACCTTACTTTATCTTTGAAAAATGTGTTTTATTTCTTTGATTAAAATAGTGCTTTCATGTGCTTTTAGCTTTTGAATTTAATCAGATTTTAGAGTGCCCAATTAATTTAATGATTAAATGATCTGCTTTACTTAAAATCTTTTTTTATTTGTTTGTTACTTTGCACTTTGAGCTACTTTTTTGTATGAAAATTTGCTATATAAATAAATGTTGTTGTTGTACTTGTACATTAAATTGAAATGAAAAGGTAAGGAGTGAAAAATATTATTGTATTTTGCTAATTCTGTTCTCGGGCGGCATGGTGGCGCAGTGGTAGCGCTGCTGCCTCGCAGTTAGGGGACCTGGGTTCGCTTCCCGGGTCTTCCCTGCGTGGAGTTTGCATGTTCTCCCTGTGTCTGCGTGAGTGTCCTCCGGGTGCTCTGGTTTCCTCCCACAGTCCAAAGACATGCCGGTTAGGTGGATTGGCGATTCTAAATTGGCCCCACCTGTGTTTGTGTGTGTCCTGTGGTGGGTTGGCACTCTGCCCAGGATTGGTTCCTGCCTTGTGCCCTGTGTTGGCTGGGAGTGGCTCCAGCGGACCCCCGTGACCCTGTGTTCGGATTTAGCGGGTTGGAAAATGGATGGATAGATTCTGTTCTCTTTTATTACCCCCACCCCCCAGATTGTGAATTCCACTCAGGCTTATATACCAACTCTTGTTTTCTGATTTAAAAGCAACAGTTCATAATAAAATAGTTGGAATTTTGTGTGCTTTTTAGCTGAGAAAGTTGGCTGTTGTATGAAAAGTATCTGTGAGAATGTTGATATTCATATCATGTTGATAATTTAAGAAAACACGTCATCTTCCTTTAAATCAATATATTTGTATTATAAAATGATAAATTGGATATGGGTGTACTTTTGTAAAACGAAGTGTCTTGAGGTCAAGCTGTGTGAATTGATTTTAATGATTAAACAAGTCTGTTTTGCACACTTTGCATTTTGTAGGGTATCACTTCAGCAAACTAGACTGAACTGAAATCTGATTAAATGTCACAGCTGCCATGGTAGGATTCTTCCATTTTATACAGGTGGTGTAAAAGTTTTGCCTCATTGCCCATTGTATGATTCTTGAATTAGATTTTAGCATCTTTATATTTTTTATAGTATGCTTGTTTGTGGTCCTTTTTGACCAAGAAGTTGGGTGTGGCATTCACGTTTGATGAGAAAACCATTACTCAATCAATATTTCATTATAATATCAGCTGACATTTTTCTAGATCTCTATGGCAATATTTTCCCTTCTCTGAGTTAAGCCACACCACTTATATTTATGTGCATCACATATCTTTTGGTAATATCTTTGTTTCCTGTTCTACTGAGGGTGATGCTATAAAATATAATAAAGAAATGAAATGGATTACAACTTCCTGAACCATGCCTAAATTTTCTTCCTGAAGCATTTTCCTTGAGACATTGCTTAAATCACCCACCATCAGAACATTTACAACACTTACAGAATGTCAAAAGATAGGTGATGCAACCAATTTTAATGCACAGATCACACATCCTGTTTTTTGAGGCTGGCTGAACACAGAGTTGCGGCTTGTGGAAATTTAAGTACTGTATGGTATAAATATTATTATTGCATGTTTTATATTTAAGTTAAAATACTTAGTGCCATGATTTTAAGTTAGTTACTAAAACGTCTTGCTACTTCCCAAAAGAATACTGTTTCAATATCTTTGTTCTTATGCAGTAGATTTAAACTTGTGTCAGAATCAGACCAATACATTGAGTTAGCAGTCAAGAGCTTGCTTGGGCAAAACTCTTGAACAGCTTGATATGTGCAGTTTTTGCTTATTTTGACTTTTTCTTAATTGCTACATACATTGACCGATCAATATATTCACTTCAGCCCTTCATATTGTTTATTTTTGTAATTGGTTATGACAAAGTATAATAGAGTCATTAAAATATACAGAGCACCCAAACACTCTTTTCTGATTTATTCATATTGTATGTGTAATGATCAGTATGCAGTAGGATCACTTTATTAGCCTAGTATTTTAAACCAGACAGGATTTGCTGTTTTCCTTGGGCTGCAAGGTAGTAGCATTGCTCCCCCCTCGTGCCCCCAACTCCACCTCTCTCTCTGTCTTCTTCTGGAGACCTGGGTTTAATTATCCTATGTTTAAAAGGAGTGTGCACATGCTCTGCTGGAATTGCCTGGGTTTACCCTTGGGCTTCTGTTTCTTTAAACATTGCAGAAACATAAATGTTTAGTTTATTGGTCTCTCTAATTTTGCTTGGTTTAGATGAGAGCATGTCTATCTTGTAGCCCTGTGTTGTGTTCAGTAGTGACAGAAGAGCATCACACTCTTAGTGACCTTGTAGTAGAAGAAGCAGGTTCAGTAAATTGGAAGGTGGACAGATTTCAGACAACTTCTTTGTAGAAGCCTGCTGCTTCAACCAGATTTCATTCTAATTTCACAGTCTGCCTCTTCATACCTTGAATTTATCCTGTCACAACCATTTAAGTCAACAGTACAGACCAATCACAACATTTTATATTAATTGGTTAGTGCTACTGACATGGATGCCTTAATATATATGCTTTGAAATTTCAAATTTAGGTAATTTGTTCAAGAGCTTGTACATTTCATTACTCACTTTCCAAACAAAGTAAAGTAAAATCAACATTTTTTTATTGTATGAGTAATTTATATTCCATTCAAGTCTGTTTAAAAATTGTCAAATTTCTACTTATTCTTTATAAGATTTCTCCTTTCCAGAAGTAAAACAAGACTTCCGTGTCCTGAGTAACGAATTTATCTATGATAAAGTGAGGCAGAGTAAAGACAATTTGATAAGCAATTGAGCAATATGGTTTTTGAGATCTGCAATCATTTCCTTTGTAATAGGTCTCAAAACTGCTGTGCTCATCTTGTTCTTAATTCTGCACACATATTACAGTTTTGAGTTCACATTGTTAGTGCTTGTTCACTTTTCCTTCTCAGGCAATGTTCTCTGCACCTTTGTTATGGTGTAAAAGATGAGGGGGTAATGATATCTGTACTTGTACAATTTATGGTATGAGCCTATATTTAAATAAATCCCCACTTAATCTGTAAGCTTCCTGTTTTGCTCTCTCCTTAACAACATAATTCTTCTAATCATTGTTTAATGCCATGTTAGTTGCAAGTATTGGCATGAATGGGTTTTGCACTCTGTTAAATAGTTTAACCATAATTGGCAGGGTAGAATATAAAGGTACAATTCTGTTGTCATAAAATTTCACCTGTATAGTGTGCTTAGTGTAACAGAGTATTGTTCACATTTAAGTAGGGAAATGCTACTATGTTTGGCCTGCAGGCTTCCTACTTTCCATGCCTCATTTCTACATATGGCAGCTATAGCAGCCCTTGTATCATTGGAAGGTAGAGCATCTACATCATACACGATCAAAGAAAAATAAAATGGCTCTTAATAATGCAGCACAGCTAATTTATCAAGATAGACATACTATAATACATAAGCACCTTAATAGTCAACTTAAACCTGGCCTAGGCAGGCATGTTCACAACTAGCTCTCTACGATAGCAGTGTCTGTGGTACAGAAAATCTAGATTCAGGCAATCTAGAATCAACATTATTTGTTATTAGAAATGTTTCATTTTACAACCAACATCAGTGCTAGTAACATTATTATTTGTTTAATCGGGTATAATCACTACCTCTAAAACATTGATCTATCCCACTAAAAAAAAAAAAATGGTACATTTTCAACTCCACAGATATTCTTAAGAATATAGGAATTTTGTAAGCTTATGATTGGATGGGAAATTAGCCATGTAGTCTAATCCCAAGATAGCTTTGTACTAAAATACTAAACAGGATGTCTTTTTAATATATAGTTGGGAGATTCCACTATTGGGAAGAACCAGGATCAGTCGATACTTATATGTTACACTTCACAGAGCATATCATCAGAGAGTTTTAATTATTCAGAACAAGATTTCAGTTCAAAGCAACCAGGTAAAGGGGCAGATAATTTAATTCTATCCATGATAAATTATAAGAAAGTAAACAGTTTATACAAATGATTGTGAAATCAGTAGTAAGAGAGGAAAGATGTTTGTTTTTAACTTTGTTTAAATATGAAGGCCTGCTGAGCCTAATGGACATATCTTAAGAGGGAGTTTGATGGGCAGTGCCATAAAACTAAACAGGTATTCACAGATGGTTGTAGTAATGATTCTTTAGCATTATGAAAATGCTAGTGTTGAAGGGTCTTGCATTTTGGACAGGCATGCAATTATGGCAAATTATCTAGGATGTTGTAGCTGACAGTGTCCCAATATTGCCAACTGGAAAACTTGGATGCTAGTTTTGGTGACAAGAGCTGTCTGAATGGCAGAGGATAAGAATACTATTCAAAGGCTGATTTCAAAGTAGAATTTCTTTATTATTGTATAAACAGATGCAGGTTAGAATACCAGAATCATACACTAGACATTCTTCTCCTTACTGTTTTTTCATACCACTGTATCATTATTTTTAATTCGCAATGTCATCAATTGTTTTCTTTCTCCATCCATAATGTCTTGTCTACTTCATTGTAAATCCTAGGTCTTTGTTATATTAAACACCAGATTCATTATTTTTTATTTATAGATT
This sequence comes from Polypterus senegalus, assembly GCF_016835505.1. Taxonomy (NCBI): domain Eukaryota; kingdom Metazoa; phylum Chordata; class Cladistia; order Polypteriformes; family Polypteridae; genus Polypterus; species Polypterus senegalus. The sequence goes on along the minus strand of NC_053154.1, from coordinate 226,600,419 downwards.
TTACTGTTTTTTTAAACCCTAGATATTTTTTCTAGTTGTTCTCTCCCCAATATTGAAAGTGACAACTGTGACATATGCACACTTGTACTTATGACGCACACAGCATAACAATGGCACTATCCATGCCATTCCAAATGACATCTGTATAATGCTGTGAGTACTAAAGTGTAAATAAACCAAAGGAGAATTAAAAAGGTCAGTACATCAAAAGCAATCAGTAAGTAGAAACAAGATGTATCATACAAAAAATCGAGCCAACTGAGAGCAGATTTGTTCATTATGCTGGTCTGTGTCAGAACTCTGGCGGTAGAATTTTTGATCATGTTGTAATCTGTTAATACTACACATTGGTAAGTGAATTTAATTAAACCATGCATGATTTCAGATGCTATACCAGCATGCTGTAGATGTAGACACATGTCCTGATTATTACAGATGTGATTTTTTTTATACTGATAGTGTCTTCAAGGCTGGTGTTGGTGGGTGAATATGAAAAGAAAGGTTAGGATCAGATGGCAGAGAATGATCACCAGAGTTGAAGAGACTGTCAGAATTTCAGTTTGGTTGAGGTGATATTAAGAGGGGCTATTCTTAAAAAATACAGAGGTCTAGAATGAGGTCAGTAATAAGAGTAAGAGAGTTAACTGTGTAAGTCCAAAAGACACGAGGAGCATGACAACTTTTGAAGTTGGAGTAGCAGGATTGCAGCCATCATGGGTATTAACAGCCATGTTTGCCCCTAGATAAAATGGAAATAGGCATGATTGCAATTTGTCGGTTTGTTAAGCTGTCCTGGTGAATTACTAACATTTAGGTCCATGTGCACTAGAGTGCTGAACAGTTTGGAAGAGTCCAGATAAGTTAAAGATAAGCTGAGGTGGTTTGTCTTTTTGTTTCTTTCCTGTTTTATTGATTTTATTATAATCATTCCATACAGATAGATCTATTTTTACAAAAAACAGGATTGAAAACAAAATAACCCAACCCCCATTCCTGAGAGAGAGATCATGGCCATCGGAGTAAAACTTTAAGCTGCTCAAAATACATAAATTGATGAGTTTAATAGGCAGATAAAAAAAAAGAAATGCGAAGAGAATTATTTCCTCAGTGCTTTAAGAGCTTATTCTAAAATATTATTGATTAGATCCATCCAGGTTTTGAAAAAGTTCTGCACAGATCCTCTAATTGAGAATTTAATGTTTTCGAATTTCAAATAGTATAAAACATCAGTTACCAACTGACTTAAAAGAGGAGAGTTAGGATTCTTCCAGTTTAGCAAAGTTAGTCTGTGTGCCAATAGTGTAGTGAAGGCGATCACAGCTTGTTTGTTCTTCTCCGCTTTAAGCCCATCTGGAAAAACACCAAACACAGCTGTTAATGGGTTAGGAGGGATTGTGACACCAAGGTGTCCAGAATGATGTTAATTTGGAGCAGGCCCAAAACATGTGTCCCAGTGAGGCTGGGACTTGATTGCAGCGTTCACAGGTTGGATCTGGCCCTAGAAACATTTTGGACAGTTTTAAGCGAGACAGATGTGCTTTACAGTATATATAATTTGAAGTTGAATAATTGTATGCTTTGCGCATATGGAGCTTGAGTGAATTCTCTGCATTGCTATCTTCCACTCCTTTTCTGATATGTTGAGTGATAGATCTTTTTCCCATTGTCCTCTTGGATCTTTATAAGGGAGGGACTGTAAAATAAAATATATTGCAGAAATGCTGTCTTGAGTCCTCCAAACTGAGCAATATTTTTTTCAGCATGGAGGACGGTGCGAGATGAGGAAAATCGTGCAGGTTCTGTTTGACAAAGTTCGTAATTTGAAGATAGTGAAAGAAATGTGTTGCTGGAAAGTTAAATTTGGAATGTAATTGTTAATAGGGTACAAAGATGTTGTCTATATAAAGATCTCTAAGCAATTTAATCCCTGATGTTTTCCAGATATTAAAAACTGCATATGTTTGCGAGGGTTGAAAAATGTGGTTCTCATGCAGAGGTGCCACAGATAAAAGATTCTCCATCTTAAAATTCTTTCAATATTGGTTCCATATTGAGTGAGTGAAGCACAATTTGGTTATTAGTATATTGGTGATAACTTGCATTTATTGGGGCACAAAGCAGGGAATATAAAGAAGTACTTAAGGATTTTATTTCTATTGCTGACCAAGCCTGTGTATGTTCATCTATTTGTGTCCAGGATTTTATAGCTTGTATGTTTGCTGCCCAGTAATAAAACTGAAAGTTAGGTAGATCCATGCCACCTTCTGCCTTAGGTCTGAGGTTATGGTTGAATCTAATTGTTTAAAAAATGATTTATTGATGTACTGTATATTGGAATGTTTTGAAATAAAAAGAGAAGCTTAGGAAGGATATTCATCTTAACAACGTTAATTCTTCCAGCTAGAGTGAGATGAAGGGTTGCTCACCTATGCAAGTCTTGCTTAATTTTTTCCATACAGACGGCGAAATTATGTTTACTGGTGATATTTACCCCTAGATATTTAAACTGATCTGCTATGATAAAAGGGAAGGTGTCCAATCTGATATTGTGTGCTTGAGAATTCACTGGAAAGAGCACACTTTTATTCAAATTAATTCTGAGACCAGCGATCTTTTGAAATTCTGTAAGTACTGTTAGGACTGCAGGCACGGTATTTTGTGGGTCTGATATATACAGTACCATATCATCTGCATATAGAGACATTTTCTGTTCAAGTCCTTCTCTGATAATCCCCTTTATCTGATAAGCATTTCAACAGTGAACTGCCAGTGGTTCAATGGCGACTGCAAATAGCAATGGTGACAAGGGGCATCCTTGTCTGGTACCACATTATAGTTTAAAGTAGTCTGAACAAATGGTGTTAATACAAACTTCAAGATTGGTATCTAGTAGTTTGATCCATGCACAAATATTTGGGCCAAACCCAAATTTCTCTAATGCAGCAAAAATGTAGTTCCATTCGATCATATCAAATGCTTTTTCTGCATCCAACGATGATAATATCTCTGGGGTGTTTGACTTTGCTGGTGAATATATTACATTAAACAGGTGTTAGGGATTGGAAGCTTAAATGTCGGCTTTTAATAAACCCAATTTGATCTTTTGATATTACCAAAGGCAGCACTTTCTCTATCCTTCTAGCTAAGACTTTGGAGAGTATCTTAACATCATTATAACCTTACTTTGTTTAGGAAAGGCGGTGATTAATGCTTGGTGAAAAGTTTGAGGTAGAATTTGATTGTCTCTAGCTTCTGTAAATGTTGCTAATAAGAGGGGAGCTAGCTGAGTGGAGAATTTCTTATAAAATTCTACAGGTTAGGTATCAGGGCCTGCTGCTTTCCCGCTTTGAAGTGACTTTATAGCATCTAGTAATTCTGACAGCGCCAAAGGTTTATCCATTTCCTCTGAACTAAAATGATCTATTTTAGTATCTGTAATGTATCTAGAAATGCATTTGATTGTGTCTTGTCTTTTTTAAACTCAGTAGAATATAAGGATTTATAGTAGTCTCAGTGTGCATTATATTTTTATTGTCAATGATTTTATCTTCGTTCATGTTGGTAATTGCTGGGATTGCATTGCGAACTTCTTGCTGGTGGATTTGTTGAGCTAAGAGCTTATTAGCTTTCTCTCCGTGTTCATAATAATAATGTCTTGATTTAAAAATGAGTTGTTCAGTTTCTTTGGTTGTTAAGAGGTTGAGCTCTGAATGCAGTGCTTGCCTTTTCCTGTGAAGAGCCTCACTTGGACACCTGGTATGTTCTTGATCTATTCTAGTAATTTTGCTGGTTATCTCTGATAACTTATTGGTTTCTAATCTATTTCTGTGGGAAATATATGAAATAATCTGTCCTCTTAAGAAGACCTTTAGAGTTTCCCAGAGTATTCCTCCAGAGACCTCTGAGGATGTATTTGTCTCTAGGAAGAAACTGATTTGTTTGGATATAAATTCTGTAAAGTTGTCGTCTGCTAATAGAAGTGGGTTAAGACGCCATCTGCGAGATGAGTGTGTGGGGCCTAATGATTTTTGCTCCAAGATCAAAGGGGCATGATCGGAAATAACAATAGCGTCATACTTACAAGATTTAATCGTAGGCAAGAAATTATTATCTATAAAGAAATAATCAATTCTTAAGTAGCAATGATGCACTGGTGAGCAGAATGAATATGTTCTTGAGTTTGGGTTTAGAAATCTCCAGGGGTCTGATAAGTTGTGGTCTGTTAAAAACTGTGTAATTGTCTTCACAATGTTAGATGTCATCCCCCCTGTGACAGGAGACCTATCTAAGAGTGGATTTAAAACACAATTAAAGTCCCCAGCCATTATAATTTTATGAATATTAACATTGGGAATGGATGTAAATACATTTTACATGAATTCCTTATCATCAACATTGGGTGTATAAACATTTATCAAAATCATTTTACAGTTAAATAAATTGCCCATGACAATCACATATCTCCCTTCAGGATCCGATAACTGCATCTGATACCACAAATGAGACTGTTCTGTGTATAAGAATTTCCACACCTCTAGTTTTCTTTGTAAAGCTGGAATGGAACATTTGGCCAGTCCAGTCTTTTTGCAGCTGGAACTGATCATTGCCTAGTAAGTGGGTCTCATGTAAAAATAATATTTTAGCATTTAAACATGTTAGGTGAGAGAATACTTTCTTTTCCTTTAACTCGTGATTCAGGCCTTTAACATTCCAGTTAGTAAAGTTAACTGTCCCATCACGGAGACATTGATTCTGAATTTTTTATGTCATTTTATAGTCTTAACTGGAAGTGAGACAGCTTTAACCTAAATTTCCAATTTTCCCACTAGATATCGCCATGCAGCTTATTGTTACGTTGGTAGTTAGCATTATAGGGATTAAAATTATAGATTAGATATAGCTTTCTCTCTTTCTCTCCCCCCTTTCCCACTCCCCCCATTTTGCCTCCCCATGTGAGGTTGGACCCCACTTCACAAAGTCCCGTTCCTCTGACATACCTAGAGACAGAGCACGTCCAAAACAAAACAAGTCCACCAGCAGCGGCATTTGGGGGTTTAAAAGTAGAGATATCTATTGCCGATAAAGTCTAAATACTATAAGCATAAAATATAATCATAACAGACTATAAGCATAAAATATAATCATCAACTGGCTTGAAATATTAAAAGTAAATCCAGGGAGTGGTGTTAAAAAGTGGCTCTGGATAAACATAGAATACCCTAATGCAATAATAATAATAATAATGAACCAAGGGTATGATGTTAAACAGTCTCCTTTAGAATTGCTAAAAACAAACCAAAAAAACCCCTGCTTTAATTTCTTCCACACATACGCCTACAATTATAAACAAAAAAATGTCCAAGAAGAGAAAAGGATGTATAATTATGGTACCCATATCATTGCAAGCAATCAGACAGCAGGTAATATCTTCTTGCCATATCATGACAGGATGCGACTCACTTTCGTATTTCAAAGAAGCGTTTGGATCAGCTTTCTTAATTCCTTTTCTGCTTCATCCGTGGAAGAGAAGATGTGATATTTGTCTTGAATTTCCACTTTCAGTTTGGCAGGATACAAAAGACTGTATCTGATATCGGCTTTCTATAACTGCTGTTTAATGTTTGCTGCACGTTTAGCAGCTGTTGATGGTGAGAAATCAGGGAAAAAACGAATGTGGTTATTTTCAAATATAATCTCTTGTTTGTGTCTGAGATGTGCCATTACATCACGCTTAAATTGTAATCTCTGGAAGCGGACAAATAAAGACCTAGGTCTAAAGGTATTTGATCCACATATATGATAAGCTGCCGCTATCTTGGTACCTGATTTAAAGTCCTGTCCAATTATTTTTGAGAATAGTTCAGCTATGAATTTCACTGGGTTTGGACTTTCATGATTCTCACGATTCCCACGATTAGACCTTCGATTCTAATATTATTCCTTCTGCTTCCATCTTCCAGAGCCCCAAGTATGTCTCGAGAGTTTTTTGCATTTAGAACTTGCAGCTGTAGCTTTTCCATTGGTGTTAATGCCAAATGCTCAGATGTTTTAATTCGAACTGTGAATGAGTGCTTAATGTCTTCCAGCTGATCGGCAAGTTCTTTCAGTTTAGACGCATTTACCTGAAAATGTTCCTCAATTTTTCTCAGCATATCTCTACTTAAGACTACATCAAAACGATTATATATATGTTTTTTCAAGTCTTTATATTCCTGCCGCATCTCTTGCGCAGCTCCAGCCGCAGCTACTCGTTTGTCTTCACATTTGTCTTGAGCAAGCCATTTATTTCTTCTCTTTATATTTTTCTGAATGTCTTTCTTGAGCTCACTTATGGCTTTGGCCGTGGCGTGGCCAATGTTGCAATCATTTCCTTCAGTTCGGACATATCATTTTGGCTTTCGTGCACCACGAGGATTACATGAATGCGCGGACTGCAAGGCCATCTCTAGTTCCAAGGGATCTTCTGGAATCTGCGAGCTATCGTGACCTGTATCACTTGCTCCTTCGCTCCCATTTTTGCTCTTGTCTGGAGATGTTGTAGTGGAGCGGGTTCCTGGGAAGTCTGTGCTTTTGCCTGCCTGTTACAGGTCAGTCTCTGAAAGGCTGTACCTTATACTGGTGCCTACCTAGACTTGGGTGTAGCTTTTAGTTTCTTTTCCATCTCTTTCTGACCACTTTTCTTGTTACTCATATTTATATACTCTAGTAGAAACTCCTCGAGTTGGGTAAATACAGGATACCTTGGGATAATAAGAAATAAGAGAACAATAAGCTGCTGCTAACTGAGTTCCGCTTCAGACGGCCATCTCCCGTAACAGACGAGACCAATGTGCTAGCTAGGAATTTTGCATCTGAAGCACCTAAAGGCCATGTCAGATTCTGTGACATTTCTAATAATTTTTAGTTGCAGAATCATTTGCATAGACTTGGCAAGATGAAGGTCACAGCACACCTGATTTGTACTCTTTCTAAATTGACACGCTTAGGCAACAAGGTGTGCATCGGCAGTCATCAAAGTTGACATCCCCTTAGACCAGAAGTCTTGTAATGTGACAACGGCTGTAAAGTCACTAGTAGACAGCCTTTTTCTTATTGTGATCCTTGGCTCCAGAAATTACCAACACATGACCTTTTGCACATATTTGACTGTTTGTACAATGGTGGCACTATACTGTATGTGCAAAATACAGGTATCACCAGTGTGTGTGTGTATGTGTGCCATTTAAACAGAAAGAGGAAGTGGCCCTTTTAGAAACTGTGTCAGACACAGTCCATTGATGAAAGGAGTTTCCCAAGACTGGCATTAAAATTGAGAAAAACAGATGGGCTACAGTCATTGAATCAGCTGAGTGTAATAGTAAAAAAGTATCACAATTTGAAGTTCTTAATATGTTGTAATTGATGTGATGTAGCAGATGAATAAGCTACTACTGGTCAAAACTGTTTATTTATGTTGGGGTTAAGGAACTTAAACCCTGGAGGCTGTTGGAACAAGAACTTATTTGATATGAAAAATCTTAGTTTAAGTAAAAACACTACAAATTTTTTTTTGTTTTGTAGATTTTTTTTAAGGTTTACATGGCATCGAGTATCACAACATTATTGTTGATTAGGTGATTCTCTTATTGGCAGCAATTAACCCATCTATAAATGTTGTTTCAGGTGAAGAATGTTCAATCAAACAATGCTAAGAACACTTCAATTAGTGTTAGAAACATGGCAGTAAATTTAACTTAATGCACAGGTCTGCCCAGCCCCCAGATGTACATGTAATTGACGATAGTTTTGATTCAAGTGAATTGCAGTAACTGTAGAACAGAGCCGAGCTGACATGTGCCATCAGCTTTTTATAGTCTTTTGTAGATGAACTTGAGTTACACCAAGGTTGAATGGTAGTACTGAATTACTAGGTAGATTAAAAGAAATAGTACTTCTGTGTGTGCATTTGGACTATGGGGAAAAAAGAGAGTCCTTGAAGGAAAGACATGAAAATACAAATTTATTGGCAACTGTACATTGCAGAGTCAAAGGTGATTACTTCTATTTCATTGAATCACATTTCACATTAGTGTAAGTTAGTACACAGTGTGCTCCACTTGGATAAATGTTTTTTCTGCCCTAAATACAAATACTATATATGGCCATATATGATAAGCCTCTCTATAGGTGCAGGTGGCTAAAACAAGAATCCTACTGAAAAATAATAGGCAATCTCTGCCGATTATGTTTTCTTTATTCTCATTATTGTTTGTATATCTTTAATTGTGTAACTTGTTTTTTATCTATATGCATTTAAATGTGAGCAACATTCCGAGTTTACAAGTGAAAGTGCTATGTAGGAATGAATGTTTTAATATTCATTTCACCACTTTGAACCAACACCTGTCATTTTCTGACCTACTTTTACATGCATTTATAAAATATATTCTAGGTGTGAAGATTACCTTTCCTAGTTTGCCACTTCACTGTGCAGATTAGGTAAAGCAGTACTTTCCATTGTAGCGGTTGTCATTTTGAAACTGTTAATTGGGTTTTGCACGAGTTTTTACAAGCATCCGTCTTGTTGTGTCTGCACTGTTAGCCTGTGGTTTGCAGCAAGAGCAGAGAAGAGCTTCAGAAGTACATGCAGCTAACAAATTGGATTTAGTGAGCTTCCAGCTGCTTAGCAGTGTGTGGAATTTGCACAGTGTAAGGTAAAGGAAGAGTCCAGCCCTCTGCCAGGCAAGCTGAGCTTATTTTGCATGTTATGTTTCCTAAATCCATCAACTTGAATTGTGAACTATGTTGTGTTTTATTGAGCTTCAGTTTGTGACTGGCTAGATTGGTTAGTGACAGGAAATTTAGTTCTATACTGTGATGTACTAGCATTTTGTTCAGGGATGGTTCCACCTGGTGCTTCTGAGATAAGCTCTGTCTCCTTGTAAGTATGTATTTGAAGAAGTGGGCTCAGATAATGAATAAAATGATAAATGGAACAGAACCCTTATATCTGGCAGTTTTTAAATCGTTTAGTGTGAAGTAAACCCGTGTTTCCTTTTGTATGGAGTCTTCCTGCATGGTGGCAGTGGTAGCTCACCTCAATCAGATGTAAAACCTACATATGATTGGTCTGTAGTCACTAGCATAATATTCCTACTATGAGGCATTTTACACAGGTGTTCTGCAGAAAATGAGATAAGATTAGGGACCAAAAAAGACCTGGCATTACCTGTATAGGTGTTTTTTATCACACTTATAACCCTGTATTTCCTGTTACAAACACTAGCATCTGGTGCATTTTATAATGTCAGTGACCTAACATAATGATTCTACAAGAGTTATGCAAATCTGTTGACAATGTATTGTGGAGAGGATGGGCAATGGTAGTTACAATGGGACTTTGCCATAGTTTATCTTTTTCTGCATCTGTTATAGTTCACCTTTTCTCATTGTTTGTCAAGTTCCTGGCTTTTAAAGCACATTAAGTTAAAAATATGGCCTAGCCCATATGGGCTTTATATTTTGTAATTGTAGGCAGAGGACAGAGTTTAAGTTAGGGTGAAGTAGTCTGTTTTGTTGGTGGGCTGATGCACCTCAAGATGGCAGATACTGGTTAGCTTGTGATAATCTATAAAATGTCGAAACAAGTTCTCTACGCTCCAGCTGGCTCAGTGTGTTTTGAATTTAAGGTTGCAGGACTGTAGTTCTATCAGAAAACGTTAGATTTGAACGAATATATGTGCTTTTGTAACTTAGTTTTTGAGGTATCTGATTTGTCCTTGCTTATTTGAAGACAATTTCAGCAAAAACATAAATGTTAATCAACGATTTGCCAAGCATCTCACTATTTGTCAGTAGTAGTATTATTGATTTGTCAGTAGTGTTGCAACTCCAGCTTTTAGTCAAGGCTACACAAGTGTTCCATGTTACTGTGCTATTTTTGTCGCTCTTTCATTTTCCATAACATTTTTTTATGCTGCCTTTACACAAACCGCCCAACTTTTTGTCCTGTCACATAAACTTTTCTGCTGCATCTGTCTACTTATCATATTACATGCTACCTGTTCTCCATAAATCACATATTGGCAGCACAAAATTAAACCTACTGCAAGTTTTTTTATGATTATTTAAAGTATAGTTGTGCTGCACCTTGTCTGGACATAAACAGTCGACCACATGCTATAAGTAGAGTATTAGTCAAATTTGTGAAACACAGGTTTCTTTTTCAATATTTACAATCTTGTTTCGTATTATTATTTTAAAGGGATCATAACAGCAGGTGATACAGTTTATAAGGGAAGCTTGCAGATTGTTATAGAACAAATTTCTCACAAGTTAGAATTCCCTACTCTGGTATGGACCATGCAGTTTCCTAGACACTTTAAGGGGTGTGCATTATTGGCTAGCAGTCGTAAATGGAACAAATTGACAGTTCCTAGTGTAGCCTCATATCATTTTATGGCACATGTTTTCCCACAATGGCCTGTATGGGAAGGCAACCATGCACAGAGCTTCTTTTTAAGGCTAACTCACTCCATGTGTGCAGTTTTCTTATACAAATGCACATTAACGTTTTTCACTCCACCACAAATTAGAATGGTCGCTGTTACACTGGAAGCTTAATGTGACAGGTACACCATATGGCTAGGATTACTCTTTAACACCTTAACAATGTTAGTGTAGGGTTTGATTTGTAAACTTTAATCACAATATCTAATTCTGACGCTTTTTCTTTTTGTGGGCAGAAACTTTATAAATCTATCATTTGTTACTCATCAGGCATGACTCTAGACTCTGGCAGCATGTTAGGTTTCCGCCTGCCATATATCCTGACATTTTTTAACTCAAACCAAGATGTCTAATTTAACCATGAAGTGTAAAAGTAAAAGAGCGAGCCTGCTTCCACCATTGGGTTGACTGCAGCAAGACTCTGAAAGAGTGAACTTTTGCACAAGAAAACTATCTTTGGTCGACAGCCTTACCAGACACTGGCTGAAGAAGTTCTTTGTTTAGCAGCAAGGCTGCTTGTAAACCTGATGCTCTGAATTTTCGCCCGACTGTCGTCATCTAACTCAGTGAGGGTATTGGACAGGGTTGCTATGAGCGAATTCCTCAGCAGAGACAGCTGTTGAGCTAAAGAAATCTATCTAGATCTTGTTTATCTCACTTTACAGATGGTTTAGCGCCAATGAATGCAGGTGGTTCACTAAACTAAATTTTATTTTAAAATAGAAAGATTGAGGAAGGTTACAACTATTTAGCAGTTTCATTTCAGAAAATGGTGTTACTTATAGAGTATTTTGGTTTTGAATAATCTCACAAGAAGAATAAAGAAGATGCAACCTACATTCCATTTTATTAGTTAACTTTATTAAAAAAAGTCACTTATCTTCTGCCTGCTTGAAGGCTTATGTCACTTACACTTCATATTTGTCTGCTTGTGTGTCTGTCTGTTATTAGGAAGAAAATTTGTATTCTTTTGCTTAGTACTTTTCTAAATCTTTCTGTAGCATCAAAACTTGTTCTCCCAGTTGTGACCAAACTGATGACTGTTTTCAACATTTAAGCCAATGCCAGTGGTGAAATTCCAACATTCAAAATGTGGGTTTTGTTTCTGTCATTGGTGTAGGCTGCCTGGTTATATACAGTATGATACTCATGTGACCCTATATTAGCTTTGCTACTGTAACTGTGTGACTCTGCTTTTAGCACAGTCCAATCACTCCCCCTGTTGAATTCATCAACTTGTTGTTCAGGTGATATTGTATCTAGTTACTGTATGTTATGGATTGTCTATGATATGAAATTTATTAAATATTTTGTAGGTAATGGAGTGGACCTCACCACTTGTAACTGATGTTATTGTTATAATTTCATACTGGATGATTGATTATATTTTTGTAGATCTGACATGTAATTGTGGATTTTTTGAAAATATGGTAATACAAGTGAACAAATATCCTTGCCTTGTAAAGGGCTGCTGTAGTTTCACTCACTTTGACAAGATCGAACACGAAGTTCATTCTGTAGAACTTTCATAACTTTTCAGCAGAGTTTTGCTAAAATGTTAATAAACTGATGATGTACATTTGCCAAAAGCCAAGTAATTTCCATCAATAAAGAAGGCACTTTATTTAGCATCTTTTTATGCTATAAAATTTTCATTTTTATGCTGAAGAAGAGAGAGAAGAAAGGTTGGGAGCATGTGCTAAAAGCGCATTGCTGCACCCACCACACAACAAACCACCTGGATTGTTACCCGAGTTCAGCGGGTAACATCTCAGTGCCACACTGGAACAGTGTGAGGTTTTTTTTACAGTGGTGGTAGTGCCAATCTTGCCACCAACCCCCAAGTTTTCCCTGTAAGGAGAAGTTTAACCCTCATCTCCCTAAATTAAGTAGGTGAATGGCCAAAGAGCAGCTGTCTTGGTGGTGTTATGTTTTTCAAACAGAAATATTGCAATTAATTTAGAAGGCTGTGTATGCAAATAACTTCAGATATGCATGAAAAGCAGAAGCAAATGAAATGTTGTACCAGTGCAGAGTAAATGAAAGTAGTGCATATTTATTTTATGTGAAAAAGTTTTTATTGCAAAGTAACTGAGATACCAGTTCTATATGTGGGATACTGGCTTTTTTAATATCATTTTTAAAATGGAATTTTAAATCATTTTAAAAGAAATATTAATTTGGCACTAAACTACAGAAACAGCCCATGGTGTAATGTTTATGCAGGTCAATGTCTCATCTTTGTTCTTAGGTACAGCTATATCATTTCAGTGTTCAAAGCAGCAAGAACATACAGTGGAACCTCGGTTCACGACCATAATTCGTTCCAGAACTCTGGTCATAAACCGATTTGGTTGTTAACCAAAGCAATTTCCACTTTAGGATTGTATGTAAATACAATTAATCCATTCCAGACCGTACAAACTGTATGTAAATATATATTTTTTTAGTTTTTAAGCACAAATATAGTTAATTAAACCATAGAATGCACAGTATAATAGTAAACTAAATGTAAAAACATTGAATAACACAGAAAACCTTGAACAACAGAGAAAACTAACACTGCAATAGTTTGCGCTATATTGCTAGGAACTGCTTGCTAAAAACACTTATTTTTTAATGAGTTTTAAGCACAGGGAAAAAAATGAACATTTGAAAGGTCAATAATTTAATAAACCACCAAGAAAAGTAACATTGCCACAATGCACGCTATGAACCGATAGCTGTAAACAGAACTGAAAACAAAAACAAGCCTTTTCTACCTTATGCGTCCAGCCCTTCCTCTCTCGCTCACTCGCTCTCTTTCCCGAGCCTGGAGCGCCTGTGTGTGTCTCTCTCTAGCGCGTTCCTGTGTGTGTGTGAGTGTGTGTGCCTCTCTCTCGCAAAAAGTCAATAATTATCACTGCAGCAGAACCATGCATAGACAAATAAATAACAATGATCATAGTTCTTGCATGAATATAAAAAAGAAAAAGTTAGAAAGCCAACATTACAGTGGAACCTCGGTTCACAAACGTCTCGGAACACGTACAATTCGGTTTACGACCAAAAAGTTCACCAAACTTTTCGGTTCACAACCACAGACTCGGTATACGAACAAGCCAGTTAGTTTCCCTTTCAGTTTGTGCGCGCCGATGATTTCTGCACGTGTTGCATTGTTCTTAGTCAGATATGCAGGCTTGCACGTGCGTGCATGCTTTCGCTGTGAATTCTTTGTGCTCTATTTCGTTTCCCTTCCGGATCATACGTGCCGATTTACTGCATTTAAGCACGTGTTCAGCTTCTCCCTGTGCATTGTTCTCAGTTAGACATGCGTGCTTTTGGTGTGAACTCTTTGTGCTCTACAGTATTTCGTGTGCTTTTGCAGTTAACCATGGCTTCTAAGCAAGTGAAGAGTGGTGAGAAGAAAGGTTTGAAGAAAATTGAAATCGATGTAAAGAAAGAAATTATTGAAAAGCATGAGCGTGGCGTTAGTGTTACTGATCTTGCCGCCGAGTACAAGAAGTCAAAATCTACGATTTCGACTATTCTAAAGCAGAAAGAGGCCATTAAAGCAAGTCATGTTGCAAAAGGAGTTAAAGTGTTAACCAGGCAGAGGCCTCAAGTGCTGGAAGAGGTGGAAAAACTGTTGCTAGTGTGGCTGAACGAGAAACAACTTGCAGAGGACAGCGTAAGGGAGGCAATGTTATGTGAGAAAGCCAGGAAGATTCATGGTGATTTACTGCAAAACTGTCCTTCTACGAGTGCCGAAAGTGAGGAATTTAAAGCCAGTAGAGGATGGTTTGAAAAGTTTCGCAAGAGAAGTGGCATTCATAGTGTGGTAAGGCATAGAGAGGCTGCTAGTTCAAACGCTGAAGCTGCGAAAGAATTTGTGATAAATTTCACAAAATTAGTGGAGGACGAAGGCTACATCACGCAACAAGTCTTCAACTGCAGAGGAGCTGACGACAGAGGAACTCATTAAACTCCAGCAGGAGCAGCTTAGGTTGCTTACTGAGGAGCAGTCCTCCTCCGAAGAAGAGGAAAGGGCGGATATAAAAAGTGATGCGATAAAAGCCATCATGGAAAAATGGAACGAGTGCCAGGATTTTTTTGAGAAGAACCACCTTGACAAAGTGGTTACGAACAGAATGATAAACATGATAAACGACAATGGCATCTCACATTTGCAGAAAATTTTAATGCGTAGGAAAAGGCAAGTCGCATTAGACCGCTATTTCGTGAAGTCTGATCCACCAGCTAAACAGCTAGACCCAAGAAATCACACCAGAGAAAACACCTGAAGGAGAACATTCCTCCCTTGCTGAGCCGGACTCTCCCTCAAAACTGTAACCTCCTCTCCACCCAGTTCCTCCTCACTTGCTTCATGCCAGAACTCGACTCATGCAAGGTTGTTTATATTATGGATTTTTCAAATGTTCATTTTTCGGTTCGAATCGTGATTTGTTGCAATGTTACTTTTCTTGGTGGTTTATTAAATTACGGATTTTTCAAATGTTCATTTTTTCCTTGTGCTTAAAACTCGTTAAAAAAAGTGTTTTTAGTGAGCGGTTTGTAGTGTGATTTGTTGCAATGTTACTTTTTTGATGGTTTATTAAATTACAGATTTCTCAAATGTTCGTTTTTTTTCCCTGTTCTTAAAACTCATAAAAAACTGTGTTTACAGTGAGCAGTTCGTAAGGCTATAGCGCGAACCCTTGCAATGTTAGTTTTCTCTGTTGTTCAAGGTTTTCTCAGTGTTATTCATTGTTTTTACATTTAGTTTACTATTACGCTGTGCATTCTATGGTATGATTAACTATTTGTGCTTAAAAATCTTTAAAAAAATATATATATTGTATTTGCATACAGTTCAGTCTGGAATGGATTAATTGTATTTACATACAATCCTATGGGGGAAATCACTTCGGTTTGAGTTTTGGAATGAATTATGGTTGTGAACCAAGGTTCCACTGTATTATAAACTATTAAGAATCTATTCCCTGTTTTAAATGATAATTTTTAAGGTTGTACCACTGCTGACTATAATGCTTAGTATAAGATTTAACAGACCTGAGAGAAATATTTTTTATGATGGGCATGGTATGAGGGTATTATTTTTGAAAGGATAGTATGAATGGTCACATATCTTAGGTACTTTAAAGTATCTATCTATCTATCTATCTATCTATCTATCTATCTATCTATCTATCTATCTATCTATCTATCTATCTATCTATCTATCTATCTATCTATCTATCTATCTATCTATCTATCTATCTATCTATCTATCTATCTATCTATCTATCTACTTGAATTTTGGCATTGGAAAGTTGCATGTTTCTCCTTGTAGACATCTAGGATGTATTGAGTTAGACAAGGAATAAAGTAGTCAAAATTAATCAGTGCAGTTTATTTATCTTCTATTGAATAATCTTTTTTTTAATAACATTTTTCACATAAGCTTTACCATTCATATTAACAGTTTTCTAAATAAGTTTGCAAATTGTTTAGAGCATCCCAGTTTTAATTTAACAATTCAATGACAGTACGCACTCTGAAATGTTTATTGTTACCAACTGATAATATGTTGAATACTGGAGCCGTCTCACTCTACATCCTTTTTCATTTTTTTTTGGTACTTTTCAATTCTCCAACAAACATGTACTTCACACTATCAGCTGATTTAAAATTTATCAAACCACTTTATGATAGTGTTATGAGAAGCAATTCTTCCTTACTAAGTCACATTAAAATTAATAGGAAATGTTTTTTGCACCTTTGTTAAAGATTTAGATTGAGTGAATACTGTAACATAGAATATGCAGTGAGGCACCAACCAGTTGTCCATTGTCACTGTAACTGAATTTAGCATGTACCACCACACTGTTGATCCTCCACAATGCCCTGAAAATCATTACATCCTTGTGTGCACCCTTTATTTTCATTTCGACATTTCAAATTAGTGCCATAGTCTCTACCTCATCTACTTGTCTTTCTCATTCCCTCCTCTCTCCCCCTCATATAAGAGTCTTTGCTGTCAGACATCTCAATTATTTCATAGGTTGTGAGAAGGATGGTGGTGCCATAGGGAATATATTGTATTCTTACCATAGAAATAAATGCTGTCTGTGATGCATCAATGGTTGTGTTTATAGGCTTCGCCTAAGATCACATACTACTTTGATAAATAGTATGCCAAAAAAGGGCAGTATACCATTTGACACAGATGTTGTGTTTTGACAGATTTGGTTAGTCTTATTAAACAGTCATCTGGCATCTTATCACAAATTTGCATGTGACCAATTGTTTAAATGAAACGATGATATAGAGGAATGTACGCCAGCAAAATAGCTGTTTCGCAAAGTGTGTTTTTGATGCTGTAATCTATACTGATAAAAGGCAAAGCCCTCACTGACTGACTCACTCACTCACTCACTCACTCACTCACTCACTCATCACTAATTCTCCAACTTCCCGTGTAGGTAGAAGGCTGAAATTTGGCAGGCTCATTCCTTACAGGTTACTTACAAAAGTTAGCAGGTTTCATTTTGGAATTCTACACGTAATGGTCATAACAGTCGACAACGTCCCCCATGTTAAACTATCTTATTTATGGCCCCATCTTCATGAAATTTGGTAGGTGGCTTCCCTGCGCTAACCGAAACGGATGTATGTACTTATTTCGGTGGTATGACGCCAATGTCAGCCGCCATATTGAACTTTCCAACAGTCTTTGTTACCTAAGGGCCCATCTTCAAGAAATTTGGTACGCGGGTTCCCAATGCTAACAGAATCCTACTTACGTACATATATACGTCCATAGCCTGCAGCTCAGTCACCGTGTGAGGCGGCATTGGGTCCCCCATCCCCACGCCTCCCACGTTGTTGGCTGCCTACCTATATAAGGCCGTCCATCGCTCCAGTCTCTTCATTCCCTTCCGTGCTTCACCACGGTATTCATGTCTCCCTGCTGATAACTGCAGCCTTTTTATTTAATCCACGGCTTCTTTGCTGTTTTATTGTTCGTTTATTACGATTATAGTTATTGTATAGGTATTTTAGACTTAGTTTACATTGTTCAGGTACCCATTTCCTTTATTGTTCCAACCGTACCCCCATTAACCTGTCTATCGAGGTGATCACCATCGATCAAAGAACTGTCACTTACTAAGTGGTTTCCATGCCCGGAGATGGCGCCTGCCTTTTCCATTCTCTGTGTTACATATTGCACGGCCATATCAGGCTCACTCTTGATATCCGGAGGACCATTGTGTCTTATGTATTGAATGACTGGGACAGGTTCAAGGTGTGGACTGATGACGGTACAGGAGATAATTATACTACACAGGAACACTATAAGAGTGAAATGCTTAAGCCCTACACCTATGCTTCTGCATGTGAGTTGATGGCTGCTGCTGAATTGTTCGATTGTCGCTTTCAAGTGTACCGAAATGACCAAATATTTTACACCTTTGGAGAACCGCCAATGCCTCTTAAACATGTTAGATTCACAGGTGACGATTTCAGTAGTGGACACTTTGATGTTTATGAATGTTTCAACTCTCGAAAGCTGGGTGCGACACTGCCGCCAAATACTCGCAGAAAAATCCACAAGTTAATAGACATGCTGTCGCTAAATACTTGGTGGCAAATCCACAAGTTCATAGACACGCTGCCGCTAAATATTCACAGGCAAATCCACAAGTTAATACTGGGAATGTCTGTTCCTGCCTTGTGCCCTGTGTTGGCTGGGATTGGCTCCAGCAGACCCCCGTGACCCTATTCGGATTCAGCGGGTTAGTAAATGGATGGATGGATGTCTGTTAAACATCTTAGATTCACGAGTAGCGATTTGTGTAGTGAACACTTTGATGAATGGAACCTGTTATCTTTACAACCGTTGACAAACACGAAATGTAACTTTAACACAACACATCCTCCAGATACGAACCTGATTGAAAGAAAAAATGATAATCAAATCCTTGATGACGGCAACACTCATAACAGTGACAAAACAATTACATTGACAATCATGTGTACGTTATTTTTAAAATGTTTTCTTTTTTCATAACTTCTTTAATACACTACGTCTCTGCTGCGAAGCGCGGGTATTTTGCTAGTTGGGTTATAAAATAGTGTTGCATATACAGGTACTGTACTTATAATGTATATGAGGTTTTAGTATAATTCTCTAAAATGGTGAACTAGATAAAGCAAAATCTTATCCTGAAGTGCATTATGGTTATGTGCTCATATATGCAGGTATGTGATTGAATACTGACAATTTTCTTTACAGGCAAAGGCTTTACATGAGTATAGGTTGCCTAGGGTGTTTCAACAAAAAATGTCAAGTTTCAATACATAGCAGAATCTGTTGCAAAATAAAATCATTCCTTCCTGGGTAGAGTCTTGATTGTGATGAGCATGTTGGTGTCAAAAGTTAAATGAAAGCAAATGAGTTGAATTCAAGAATGGAATGATGCTTCTTGGTTATAGGCTGTGGAATGGATTGAGAAATAAAAGTTAATCTCCTCTTTCATTTTTGGTAGCTTGGTTTAAATCACTTAACTTGTTTATATTGCTAACAAAGTAAAAATAGTGGTGCATATAACATTTTGAAATGCTAATTGTAATGTACAGTTCTAAATAAAGTTAAATTATTAAAGCAATTCCATTGTTTCCTAAATTGTACAGTAGTTTTTACAAACTTGCAAAAATACCTTACTTTGCAGTGTAAATTCCAACAATATATGGCCTTTTTAAAATGTGGTGCCATATGCCTTTTTTAAATTGGTCTCTCAAATATAGGCTCCATTGATTATGGAAAAAATGCATTAGATCTGATTTTTAGAAAGTACCACTTGTTTATTTTGTCAACAACACATTAATTTGTTTTCAGCTTTATTTTGTAATATTTACATCCTGCAACTGATTTAAAGAGACTTGCTTTTCAAGTAAATATTGTTTTGTTTTGTTTTGTTTTTTTTTGTTTGAAAGAATGCTGGTCAATTGATCAGTGTTCTGGCTTATTTAATGATTTAATTCATTGAATTTGAGGGTTGTATCTTGAAGTACTGGGCATAAGACAAAAGCCAAGTTATTTACTTTGTTGCCCACACTCTTCCGCAGGATCACTTTAGAGTCTTGCACAGTTGACCTGACCAGTAGCTGTTGGGGATGTAAGAGGAAACCAAAACTCCTAAAAGGGGGAGAACACACAAAGTCCATGCTGTGACCAGGCCAAGATTTTTAACCCCATCTCCTTGAGCTAGGAAGCAAGAGCAGTAGTCACTAACTTTAATATAATTTTTTGTGGTAAATGAATTTTTTCAATTAAGTTTCTGTTTCCTTGAAACTTTAATTTTGGATAGGCAATTAAGGCTGTGGCTGTGTAAGAAACAAATCCTCTTAAGTGAGAGTGGCTGGTCATCATTCTATATGCAGTCTAGATTTTTCAAATCAAACTGGTGTCATCTATGAAAGATGCCCACTTCTCCTGGAGCTGATTGGTGGTGAATTGATTAACTGTAGATCCTCCCAAAGATATTAGGCAAAAAGACCAGAAGAGGAGCAGTAGCTGTTTTGCTGTGCTTTCACAGGAATTGAAAAAAGCACTCCAGAGAGCACTGAGCTATTTTTTAATCCTGCCTCATGTGTGTTTTAGAGACATTCCTCTGTGTTTCTCAGCAAAGCAGATCTGAGTCTGTAGGCTCCCTGCCACTAGGCAGGAGAAGCTATTTTCAGTTCTTTTGTCTGCTGACCTGACCTCTGCCTCCATTTGTTATGAAACCAAATATAGATTTGAAAGCAGTAGCTCAGCTGGCTTCTCTGTTTTCCTAAATGCTGGGCCTAAAGCATGCCAATGGGTATAATGTGTTGTAGTTGTTATTTGTTTGATTAAGTCTGGAAGTAAGTGAAGACCTAATTCTCTAGTTACTACCAAGTTACCTACTGTTTTCTTCAATTGTTCTTGTGAACTGCAGCAATTACTATATACTATAGTGGTCATTTTATCTGTCTTGGGCTGCACAAATTTTTTTTTTCAAAGCCATCAACAACTATTCTAATTTTCATAAGGTCACAGATA
This sequence comes from Polypterus senegalus, assembly GCF_016835505.1. Classification (NCBI taxonomy): domain Eukaryota; kingdom Metazoa; phylum Chordata; class Cladistia; order Polypteriformes; family Polypteridae; genus Polypterus; species Polypterus senegalus. Next base: position 226,579,862 of record NC_053154.1, on the reverse strand, counting down.
CAATGTATCCATTTTTACTATTTAGTAATGATATACCAAACCATCTTTAGAGTCTTAAGAGAATTTTACCTACTCTAATAAGAACTACCCAGTATTTCCTCTGAGATTCAGCTTTACTTGATGAAAAACCTGAAACCTTAACGCAACTCCTAAAATTGTTTTTGTTCTCAGACTGAGATTTTTGATAGCAATATCAATTTGGCAAGTGGGCCACTGATCAGCTGGTTTATTTGGTTAGTGTCCAGAGCCAGAAAATAAGCAGCAAGCAAACATGCAAGAAATATAAGAAATGGTTTAAATGACTACTAGCCGTTCTGCCTGACACAGCTCACCATTTCCTGTTTTCTTAGTGTTTCAAAAACAATATCCAGTTGTGATTTGAGCATTCTGGGTTTGATTTTTTAAAAAATTTTTTTAGCCAACCATAAGCTGTTCCATGTGTTTATAGTTCTCAATGTGAATAAATAGAGTACTTTGCAACTTTTACGTGAAATTTGCCCTTGTCTAGATTTCATTTTCTATCCTGTGACCTTGCTGAAGAACTAATTTTAAATTAACAGCTGGAATCTCCCTTGTGTATTCCTGACATCATTTTAAATACATCTTTTCTCTTCCTAGTCTCTACTTGCTTTGGCTCATTCAGCCTCGTCATAGGAATCCACAACCCTTTGTCTGGTAGCTCTTCTCTGGAATTACTCTGATATTGCTACCATATGACATTCTTCTAATAAAAGAGATTGAAACTGTAGACAGGAGTGCACATATGGTTTTACATTCAGATTATACTCTGACATATATGTATCATCTGCAGTTAGCTGTGTGTGGTTGTCTTCCCGTCTACATCAATCATAGTCACATATGCAATAAGAGGAACTTTTCAGTTTTATTTTTGCTAGTCATTCATTACCTGCATCCTGTTACATAGCATTGTGATCTGACACATGAGATGTACTTGTTTGTTGCCATCATAAGAGTGAAAAAAGAGTACTGGCAGAATCTGCACTATCCTGACATAGGAATTGTGACGAGTAGTTTGGCCTAGAGGCTATAGCTTTGGACTTTAATACCACAAGGCTACCAATTCAGTCCTCACCTCTGACTTGTTTTGTTAGCCTAGTAAGCCACTTAACCTGCCTGTACTCCAATTGTTTAATGATTTGTGCAGTAATTATAGACATTTCTATAAAGAGTAGGATATTGTCGTTTATTCTGACCAGTAGGACATGGCAGTGTGAAATGGCTGTTTAAAGCTTATTATTTCAAACAATTTTGAAAGTAATCATATCAGAAAACAGAGAATACATTTTTGAGTTAAATTTGATAAAAAGTCACATGTGAAGGTCTGCTTTAACAACTGTGAGGTAATTCATGTTCCAACATTGCCAACAAAGATTGTCTTTATTGTTATTGTTTTTTTCCAGTGTTTAAGGATTATGTTGCCATATGTACCAAGTTACAATGGAAAAAAGCATTAAATCCATAAGTGTTATTACAGCAATAAATGAATAAAAGACAGCACAAAATGTGCAATAAAGTAATGCAGTACGCACTAATTAACAGCAGTACATTATTTCAGCAGTAGCAGTCTGAGCTACTCTTTTTCACCTCCACAGTGTTGTCCCAGCGTCCAGTGATATAAAACCTGAGGACAGTTAATAAAATTCAGGAATGCTCATGATGTATAATTCTTTTTTGAAGGCCACAGTGAGATTTTATGCTCACATTATGCCAGGTGCTGCTGCAAGTGAACAAGATTTAGGAGTGCTTTCACATTCAAAGCAAAACACAACATGCACCAGCTGTATTGCTATACATATTTAAACTCCACTGTGCAGATCAACTTTTTTTGAACCCACTTTCAAGGCTAGTTGATCATGGCAGAGTACCCTATGAAATGCCAAGATGCACACATCTTTTAATCATTTAGAATGCAACAACAATAATGTAAATACATTGGAACACAAGGTAAGATTTGATGACTTGTATCAAAATAGCAAGTTGGTATCCGATAACATGTACAATATAAACATGATGGAGCTGCTGCTTTTTGATTTACAGGCCATCTCATGATCCACTACTTCTGTTTACTAGGACCTGGATTTTTTTTTTTTTTTTTAGCAATAGGCTTGAAACAGCAAGTGATTACTAACTAGACAAAAATTAATCCTCAAGCAAACACAAATTATTTTTTTTCTTGCTACCTTACCATGTTGGCTGCCATCTTTTGTTCAGTTGTTTCAAATACTTGTGTCCATTGTATGTATTGCTTTGTGAAAATGATTTTAAGTTTCCTTCTTTGTTTTAAAGGTTTATAGTTTTAGCTGAAGAGGTGAATAATGCCCTGCCACTTGCATTGTCCATAAACAACATGCAGATGTCATGTTTGCAGATTTACTATATTTTTATGATTTGCATATTGAAACAGGAAACACGTAACACTGTGTTATGAGCAATTAAACCCAAATTGAGGTTAGGTTTAATTTTTGCTCATGAACTCGATAGCTTTAAAGCCATTCTCTCAAGATTGTTTTGTTTTTTTGTTCTGTTAACAGAAAGTGAGGCATGGGGAGAGCTGAGTCGAAGGTGTCCCTTCCAGTCAGAGCCACCAGGGGCCAGCCTGGATTCTTTGTGGGATGCCATGCCAGTCACCTGTCAGGAGGGTTCAGCATGGTCACGGGAGACTGGTCCATGCTCATTATCCAGCTTAATCCAGGACCTGAGCTTGAGTGATGCTAAGGGGAGCCAGACAACTGCACCGCCTAGTAAGCGGCAGTGCCGTTCACTTTCCCTCTCTGAAGAACTGAATTCCTGTCGCACAATATGGCGGCCAATAGGCTCACGCATCTGGACTCCTGTGGAGAAGCGCCGTTGCCATAGTGGTGGTAGTGTACAACGCTGCTCTAATGGCTTCTCAGGCATCACTATGCAGCGAAGTTCCAGCTTTAGCCTACCTGCACGCTCCAACACTTTCCCTGGCACTTTTCCTCGTGTGTGTGACCAGGTCTGCATCCCACAAGACTTTGGGAGCCAGACTTTTCATGGTTTTCAGGAGTCATCAACCATCACTGGCTCTGGAGCAGAAAGAGAAGAGGTAGAGCCTCTGAGATCCCTGTCTTTGTCTCATGAGCAGATCTCCACCTCAGATTATCAGAGTCCTTCTGCTAGGAGTACTCCAGACTCCACTCCAGAACTGGAGCGCCGTGTGAGATCGGGAGGGCTCTCTAGGAGTCGCTCTCAGCCTTGTGTACTCAATGATAAAAAGATTGGAATGAAACGCCGTAGGCCAGAAGAAGTCTTGGAGCAGAGACCATCCCTTGACCTTGCTAAGATGACACAAGTAAGTACAGTACACACCCAACATTCATGGGGGTTACGTTCCTAGAGCACCCGCGAATTGTGAAAAACTGCAAATTTTGGATGTGGTTAAAAAATTTTCATTTTCATAGTTTAAACCCTAAATATGCCCCCAAAACACTTTAATTTGATTTCAAACTCGGTTTAATACATTACCTAAAAATAAAAAGTGTAAAGTTAAACCTGTATACTGTACTGCTATGTCTCCTGCAGTGCTAGAATGTACTGATGTTACCGCTATATGTACTGTAATTCATGCAAGCACGTTTTCATTGCCAGAAGCCTTAGACGGTGCAGCTCGTTTCAGCGGCATCTTGGGGCTTTAATCATTAATCTGCCACATACTTGGGGGTTAATGCATCCCTGAACGGCAAATACTTTTTTGCTGCACTTTGAGTAAACGTCACAATTAACAAAGAAAAAGTGAAATTTTAATGGAACACACTTTTTTCATGCAAAGAGCATCACAATTACTGCAACACTGATCATTTTACACACTGCTAATGAACTGTAAAAACTATTTAAAAAAACTACTGAATCAATATTTACAAAGTGCAACTGATGCCATGGATGTAAATCACTGAGCCAACTGCGCTTGAACTGGCTGCACGCAGGCACACAGAGGTAAGCGCTGATGCTTGCAGGCTAGTCTTAGTGCAGCTTGGGTCGCAGAATTGCATAGAAACACAGGAGATTGTAAAGACAGGAACTTTATTTAAACACTTCAAACAAATATGTCTCTTTCAGAAGTAAAAGGAGCTCAGTATGCAGTTATTGATTAAAGAACAGACAAACATCCTAGGGGAGCACAACCCCCAACAGGAGCAGAGAATGTCTGGGGGAGGAGAGAGAAACAAAGCAATTAGCCAAAAAGGACAGGTGCTGTTCTTGTGCGACAGTTATCGATTAAAGAATAGCAAACATCATAGGGGACCACAACCCCCAACAGGAGCAGAGAATGTCTGGGGGAGGAGAGAGAAACAAAGCAATCAGCCAAAAAGGACAGGTGCTGTTCAGGCTGCATTGTGTGAGAAGCTTCAATCGAGAAGACGGTGATTTATTTATTTTTATGGTTGAAATTCCAGCCTTGACCCGATGCGCGCACTAACAAACAGAGACAAAAACAAAGCAAACCGGTAATCAAACCGCAAATAAAGAATTTAATGAAAACAAATGAAATAAGAAAACAACGATACCACCCCTGTTCCCCTTATGGCGATTACACATTAAATACAACAAAACACACACACAGTAAATCATGAAAAAGTTCATGAAAACGTCAACGGATGAAATGTAATGATGAAAATAGATAGTCCAGATATCCGCACGTTGAATGGGAATGTACAGATAGTCCTACCGGTAGTTCCTGAAATGGTGAAGATGGGTGGACGGGTTTAGGAGTGCTCCTTTCTTTGCAGGATGGCCATGAATCCACTTATAGTCCTCCTGTACACAGGCAGATGGCAGACAATCCAGACACACGAAACGATCCAGGACAAAATGAATAAGTATAGGTAATCCAAAAGAAGGCAGACAAACAGGAACTTGAAACACAAATTACAAAACCTTTTTTTGTTTTGCTTTTGGCCACCTTCCCCCTTTTTAAAAGCTGTGCTGATATCCTTTGACCTCAACAGCCCCAGCACCCTCAGCAGAAGACCAATCAGAGCCACTGCAGGGACTACTGGGAGTTGCAGTTTCAAATTCTGTTGGCTACTTTCACCATCCCAAGTCGTGGTTTTCTCTACAGCTGTTCTCTCTACAGTACACTATTACCACGAAAAAAGCCATAAAAATTGCAGAGGATATTTGCGGTTTCCACTAACAATTATTAGTTAGGTTCTAAAGAAAAATCCACTAATGACTAAGGCCACGAACTCTGAACCGCGACATTGCAGGGGTCTTCTGTACTGGAAAGCTGATTCTAAATGGTCCTTACCACTCTTTAACAAAAAAATTTGCTTGATGACTTGCTTTTGAAACATAATATTATACTGATTTGTTTGATTGATTGATTCTTTTATAATGTTTTCAAATGGGAGAGGAAAGTTGACTGTCACTGTTAATGTAATTTTTTTTAAATTATTTCCATGTCTGGAGAGATCATTTCATCTTTGGTTCCTTTCTAATAAGGATCACAGGATAAACTTTTTAAAAAGTGTTCTGTTCTTTTCATTAATTACACATTTTGAAGGCTGTGAAAGCAACCCGGCTTTTATGTGGCCTGAGATTAACACAGAGGAAACAGATGTTCAGCCTTATCACTGCATTAAAATAGGCCAAGTTATCTATTTGAATTTAAAAGCTGTTACTTGGAGAGCATGTTCTCACTTTGCTGCACAGGAAAATTTTGCCTGCAAGTTGAGGTCCCTGCAGACTTGGCTTGCACAGAAATCCTTGTTCACTTTCTGAATAAATAAAAGTGAATGGTCCTGCAGACACATTTTGTTTTAGTATACTGACTAACAAGACATGGTTACTCAGTCTCTGTTAAGAAAATGTTTTTCAATCAATAGTATTTGTCAGCGTCTGGTATTTCAGTTCATCTGTTTACAGTGGTGAGAGAAAATCGGAATCATTTAGAGCAGGGGTGCCCACACTTTTTCGGCTTGCGAGCTACTTTTAAAATGACCAGGACAAAATGATCTACCTACCTTATATATATATATATATATATATATATATATATATATATATATATATATATATATATATATATATACTAATAAAAGGCAAAGCCCTCACTCACTCATCACTAATTCTCCAACTTCCCGTGTAGGTAGAAGGCTGAAATTTGGCAGGCTCATTCCTTACAGCTTACTTACAAAAGTTGGGCAGGTTTCATTTCGAAATTCTACGCCTAATGGTCATAACTGGAAGGTATTTTTCTCCATTAACTGTAATGGAGTTGAGCTGGAATGACGTGGGGGGCGGAGTTTCGTGTGACATCATCACGCCTCCCACGTAATCACGTAAACTGACTGTCAACGCAGTGCGTAGAAAACCAGGAAGACCTCCAAAAAGCGTTTAAGAAAACATGCATTATATAATTGAGAAGGCAGCGAAACAATAAGAAGCGAGCGAGTGACATATACTACCATATTCATGAGTGCTGCTGCCTCGGAAAGAAAGCAAGGTGTAAACCTAAACTTTAAATTAAGTTCATAGACAGGCTACCGCTGGCGTTTCACATGCCCACAGGTAATGCGGGATACAAGTTTAATGAGAGGACGAGGATATAAACGAGTTTGATCACTTTGTAACTAAGTTAAAATTGTAGGTGAAGGGGTGTGCTTATGCAAATTCCGAGAGACTGTGTTTGTGTGGGATTGACAGTTAAGGCGAGTGGGGGAGTCACGTCATCATCACCTCCCCATTTACCTCATTTCGCTCTGAGCTGAGCTCCGCGGCTAACGCCGTCTTCCGAAGCAACTTCGTCAGCCTGCCACCAAATACTCACAGAAAAATCCACAAGTTAATACACACGCTGTCTCTAGAGTTTCTCCACACTGAATCCTCCAGGCACTACTTACAAAAGGTTACATTGACAAACGCACAGCTGAGAAGCTTCGATGCATGTGCTCCATAACGCGTTAAAAAATAATGCATTTAATCACAGTTTCAATTCCAAGCAAAGGGAACTTCTGTCAATGCATGATTTGCACAGAGACACAGGAGGTCGTAGAAACAAGAAGGATTTTTATTCAAACACTGCAACACATGCGCTTAAACGTGCTCCATGAGAAGTCAGAGATGACAGTTCCGCTAGGAGCAGAGAGAGAGAGAGATAAAAGCAAGCAAACAATCAATTTTCAACTGACAGGCGCTGCACAAGGCTTTTAAGTTAGCGGAGTATAGCGCGAGGTTTGCATTTCGCGTTATAGCGCAAGTGAGAAAGTAATAGTGATGTGTCGTTCGCGAGCGAGCGGCTCTAAGTGCCGATGCTTTCAAGTGAGCGAGAGGAGCCGATGTCCGTCGAGCAGAGCCGAAACTTCGGCCGCTCCACATCGGACTAGGATCATACCATTATGTGAAAGAAGGAAAGGGGCAGACGCTCCGAAGACAGCGAGTGTTGGTACAGGCCAGGTACACAGAGCAACACTGTCGCTCTGTGTACCTGTCGCTGCGACAGACGAGGAGCCACATTTAAATGCAAGCGCATCGTGAAGAAAAAAGAAGAGTAAAGAAATGAGTGAAAGCCAAAAAAGAAGCAGCATCTGGCTGCATTTCAGTGATATTGGAGACTTTAAAGCTAAGTGCAGAATATGAAAATATCCGTTAGAGCAGGGTCAACAACAAACCTGCACAGACATATAAGATCCACCCACCCATCCGTGCAACTGGAAGAGACTGTGCCCAACCAAAGGGGAACTTCTGTCAATGCATGATTTCATGGTACACGATTACATTGATCAGTGCTTCCCAAAACCTCAGTATGTAAAGACGGCGTTGGAATATTTCGAAATATATAATGTAAGCGCTGGAATATATAAAGTCAAATCTTGAATATATAAAGTCAGCGTCGAAATATATTGTCACGCTTGGGTCACAGATTTGCACAGAGACACAGGAGGTTGTAGAAACAAGAAGGATTTTTATTCAAACACTGCAACACATGCGCTTAAACGTGCTCCATGACAAGTCAGAGATGACAGTTCCGCTAGGAGCAGAGAGAGAGATATAAAAGCAAAAAAGCTTTTAAGTTAGCGGAGTATCGCGCGAGGTTTGCATTACGCGTTATAGCGCAAGTCAGAAAGTAAAGAGCAATGTGAGGGTAGTCTGTGTTTCAGGGTTCTGGTTTGCCCAGGGCGTCTGTATCTTCTTGGGTGCGATCAGCCCTCCAGCTCACACCCTCCCCCTCAGCTTTATTCACATTCTCGTGAATCAAGCGACTCTCTGTACCAGGTTCATTTAGTCGTGATAATACGTCTGCGTTGACGTGTTCAGAACCTGGTCGATGTTTTACTGTGAAACGGTAAGGTTGTAAGCCCAGAAACCATCTCATGAGGCGAGTTTGTATCTTTCTGTCGGTATAACCATTGAAGTGGACCATGATCAGTTACCAAAGTGAAGTTTCGTCCCCACAAGTAATAGCGAAGCCCTCCACCTCACAATATAAAGTAAGCGCTGGAATATATAAACACAAAACTTCAATATATAAAGTCATCGTCGGAATATACAAAGTCAGTGCTGGAATATCCATCCATTTTCCAACCTTTTGAATCCGATCACAGGGTCACGGGGATCTGCTGGAGCCAATCCCAGCCAACACTGGGCACAAGGCAGGAACCAATCCTGGGCAGGGCACATGCATCATTTTCAAAACATTAACCGAACAGTGTTTTTAATTAATTTTCTGAATACGTTTTGTTAACTTACTTCAGTTCAGAGTCGTTTCAATCAATATATTTTGACTTTGACTTTATATAATCAGGAATGACTTTATATATACTGACACTGACTTTATATATTCAAGTTTTCACTTTATATATTCGGCAATGACTTTATATATTCAAGTTTTCACTTTATATATTCTGAGCCTTGACTTTATATATTCAGAAAATCAATATATTTGCCTGTTTAGCACCCCATAGTATATGTGTGTGTGTATATATGTACACATGACAAAACAATTACGTTGTCAATCATGTTACGTTATTATTAAAATGTTTCCTTTTCTTTTTACTTCTCCAAGCTGCCAAGCGGGTATTATATATATATATATATATATATATATATATATATATAGATATGACAACAACACTCATATCAATGACAAAACAATTACATTAACAATCATGTTACGTTATTTTTAAAATTTTTCCTTTTCTTTTTCATAGCTTCTTTTACACACTACTTCTCCGCTGCAAAGCACGGGTATTCTGCTAGTATATATATATATATATATATATACAGGGTGGGCCATTTATATGGATACACCTTAATAAAATGGGAATGGTTGGTGATATTAACTTCCTGTTTGTGGCACATTAGTATATGTGAGGGGAAACTTTTCAAGATGGGTGGTGATCATGGTGGCCATTTGGAAGTCGGCCATTTTGGATCCAACTTTTGTTTTTTCAATAGGAAGATGGTCATGTGACATATCAAACTTATTGGGAATTTCACAAGAAAAACAATGGTGTGCTTGGTTTTAACATAACTTTATTCTTTCATGAGTTATTTACAAGTTTCTGACCACTTATAAAATGTGTTCAATGTGCTGCCCATTGTGTTGGATTGTCAATGCAACCCTCTTCTCCCACTCTTCACACACTGATAGCAACACCGAGGAGAAATGCTAGCACAGGCTTCCAGTATCCGTAGTTTCAGGTGCTGCACATCTCGTATCTTCACAGCATAGACAATTGCCTTCAGATGACCCCAAAGATAAAAGTCTAAGGGGTCAGATCGGAGACCTTGGGGCCATTCAACTGGCCCACACGACCAATCCACTTTCCAGGAAACTGTTCATCTAGGAATGCTCGGACCTGACACCCATAATGTGGTGGTGCACCATCTTGCTGGAAAAACTCAGGGAATGTGCCAGCTTCAGTGCATAAAGAGGGAAACACATCATCATGTAGCAATTTCGCATATCCAGTGGCCTTGAGGTTTCCATTGATGAAGAATGGCCCCACTATCTTTGTACCCCATATACCACACCATACCATCAATTTTTTTGTTCCAACAGTCTTGGAGGGATCTATCCAATGTGGGTTAGTGTCAGACCAATAGCGGTGGTTTTGTTTGTTAACTTCACCATTCACATAAAAGTTTGCCTCATCACTGAACAAAATCTTCTGCGTAAACTGAGGGTCCTGTTCCAATTTTTGTTTTGCCCATTCTGCAAATTCAGTGTGCCAATCTGGGTCATCCTCGTTGAGATGCTGCAGTAGCTGGAGTTTGTAGGGGTGCCATTTGTGAGTAGCTAATATCCGCCGAAGGGATGTTCGACTAATGCCACTCTCCAGTGACATGCGGCGAGTGCTATGCTGTGGGCTCTTGCTGAATGAAGCTAGGACAGCCACTGATGTTTCTTCATTAGTGACAGTTTTCATGCGTCCACATTTTGGCAAATCCAACACTGAACCAGTTTCACGAAACTTAGCAAGCAGTTTGCTAACTGTAGCATGGGAGATGGGTGGTCTCGTAGGGTGTCTTGCATTGAAATCTGCTGCAATGGCCCGGTTACTGCATTCACCAGACATCAACACAATTTCTATCCACTCCTCACGTGTTAACCTCTGCGACATGTCAATGGCTGTAAACAAAGAGAAACTTGTAAATAACTCATGAAAGAATAAAGTTACGTTAAAACCAAGCACACCATTGTTTTTCTTGTGAAATTCCCAATAAGTTTGAAGTTTGATGATGAAGGCAGGAAAAAAATTACTTTAAATGCTTTTATTTAAAAAAAAAATACAAACAATAGAATTTGTATAAATAAATTAAAGCGACCCATTTGGGTTATATTTCAAATAAATTAGACTCTGAGTTTTTAAAACTATTGTAACAATTTAAATACACAAGTAACAAATGTAAACTTTGAACATGTAGCCGCAACAGCCTGAATATGACAAATAAAACTATTCAAGCTTAAAGTTTTTGGCTAGAAAGATTAATTTATCCACATTTTCTGCAGAAAGCACAGATCTGGTTGCAGTGACAATATCTCCAGCAGTGGAGAAGACCCGTTCACTAGCAACAGAGGTAGCTGGAATACAGAGATAACGCTTTGCGAGTTTTGCTATGTGTGGGTATGTAGCCTCATTGCCTTTCCACCAAAGAAGAGGATCAGCTTCAAGGGAAAGGCACCCTGAAGCTCTGTACTTACTGACCTCTTCTTGGACCTGCTCCAAAAGGGTTGGTTTACTACTTCCCCCCTGTCTCTGGAAAAGTTCACCAAAAAGTTCAGTCATTACAGACTTCTTAGCTGGAGGTGATCTGGTGGATGATGCCTCTGGAGATGATGAGGATCCAGCTCCTATCTCTGTGGCATCCTCAGTCTGCAAAAGAAAAAGTAATGTTTTGGGGCTAATTAATAATGTAATTAAAAATAAAAAGGGTATTAGATCATAATTTAATACCTCTTCTTCTGTGGTTGTCATCATTTCTGTTATGATGTTGCTGAATATCTTCTGTCTCTCATCATCTTCTATGTGAGGCAAGGCTTTGAATCGGGGGTCCAGGGCTGTGCATTTGTGCAAAAAGTCATAGCACACAGAGTATCTTTCTTGCAGGCTTCTTGTGACTGCTAGCTTGACCTCTCTCACAGCAGAACTGTCTTCTTGTTTTGGTGCCATAGAGCTGAGAACAGTAGTTTTCAAGGGGATTATCATGGACACAGACGCTCTGGATTCAGTGCTCATCAGGGTTGTGATTGTTTTTAGAGGTTTAAGTGCTTCAATCACTTCCTCTGCCATTGCCACTTCTTCGTCATTGAGTGTGTATATATCTTTGTTCTTGAGAGGTTTCTCAGTTAGTGCTGAATATATAGCTGCCTGCTGTTCAAGGTATCTCTGAAGCATGTCATAACTTGAATTCCATCGTGTGGGGACATCTTGAATGAGAGAATGCTTTGGAATATTCAGCATTTCTTGTTTGCTTTCCAGGATGTGCGCTGCTATGGTGCTTTTGTGAGAAAATGTCACAATCTTTCTTACTTTTCCCAATAATCTAGATATCTGGTTGATGCTTGTTACTTTTTGAGAGGCTAGATTAATGGTGTGTGCAAAACAACCAATCTGAGGGCCCAGTCCTGCTTCTTTTACAGCACTGACAATGTTTTTAGCATTGTCTGTGGTTACAGGAATTGTGGTCCCAGGTCTCTCCAGCTTCCATTCATTCACAGCCTCCTTCAGGTGCTCTGCAAGATTTGTGCTAGTGTGCTGTTCATAAACAGGTCTCGTTTGCAGAACGTGATTCCTCATCTCCCATTGTGGCGAAATGTAGTGGACAGTTACTGTTAAATAGCTCTCTGTTGCGCGTGAAGTCCAACTATCTGTCTAAAGTGAAAGAGAGGGCACCCGCGATAGCTCGCTGACGACATCACTTCTAGTTTTTTCATAAAGTGCTGGTACAACTTTCTGACTAAAGTGAGGACGTGATGGTATTTCGTAGCGAGGCTCAAGAACTTTAATCAAATACTTAAAGCCAGCGTTCTCAACAACTGAATATGGACGTAATCCCGTAGCTATGAAGACTCCAATACCATGTGTTATTGCTTTGGCCCGGTCAGAGTTGCTCGCTAGATGTTGTTTAAAAGCTGAAGTTATCGGTGTTACTGTTTGCACCAAGCTGGTTTTCTTTCTTGTAGAGGAAACATTCACAGATGGATGGTGCCGTTTTAAGTGTGTTAACATATTAGACGTGTTTCCTGCAGCGTACCCGATCTCCGTGGTGGAACAATGTCCACAAACAACTTTGGATTTATCCACTTGCCGTTGTCCATCGGTAACTTTAACGGGGAAGCCAAAGTGTTCCCAGACAGGAGAACGTAATGAGCTGGGAGGGTCTTCTAGCTCAGGCTTCTCGCTTGCATTTGCCATAACCCCATTTGTCACGTCTGCGAGCTACTGGCACGCCTCTCCCTCATCCAGTGTCCGACACTCAGAGGCGTCCGTGCGGAAACTCACCCAAGACTTTAGTTTCGCTTGGGGTGCTTAGATCGCACTAGTAATAGATTTAATGAGAAAAAATGCATAAAATATAACCGAAACGGTACACAAGTGGACCGAACCGAACATGCAAAACCGAAACGGTTCAATACATCCATGTGAACCGTTACACCCCTAATATATATATATATATATATATATATATATATATATATATATATATATATATATATATATATAAAATCTTCATTTGGATCTTGATCTTTGTCCACGAATGAATTAGAAGAAGAAGCACTAGATGGCAGTAGAGAGACAGCTAAAACATAGGCATTACATTAAGAATCTCCTCCAGGCTTATACTACTGAAGACTGTAGTACTCCAGTCACACCTCAAAACACAGACATTTAAACTAAACAAATTGTTGTGCTTTAAATTAACTAAAGAGATCTTCATTTAGATCTTGATCTTTGTTTGTCCGCGAATTCCATGCATGCATAGACCACCTTCCAGTTTAGTATGTTGTTGTTACTCACGGATGTCAACAATGTGCCGGAATAACGAAAGGGGTGGTGGACAGTGTTACGCTGGTGAGCTCCTGAGGCCTGGTTAGAGAATGAGATTGCCGAAGATAAAAGGTACATGCCTACGTAACATGAATGAAAGAAAGAGAGTGGGTAAAATAAATGACAACGTAACAGCATGTTCCGGAAATTATTATTGTTACGTTGTAGCCAGTGAGTGCTGCACGTCTCACTGTTGTACCGTGGCTTGCTCACATGTCAGTGAAGTGATCCCTATTTATGCTTTAAAGAGCCTTAATACCTACAGTGGTGTGAAAAACTATTTGCCCCCTTCCTGATTTCTTATTCTTTTGCATGTTTGTCACACAAAATGTTTCTGATCATCAAACACATTTAACCATTAGTCAAATATAACACAAGTAAACACAAAATGCAGTTTTTAAATGATGGTTTTATTATTTAGGGAGAAAAAATCCAAACCTACATGGCCCTGTGTAAAAAGTAATTGCCCCCTTGTTAAAAAATAACCTAACTGTGGTGTATCACACCTGAGTTCAATTTCCATAGCCACCCCCAGGCCTGATTACTGCCCACACCTGTTTCAATCAAGAAATCACTTAAATAGGAGCTGCCTGACACAGAGAAGTAGACCAAAAGCACCTCAAAAGCTAGACATCATGCCAAGATCCAAAGAAATTCAAGAACAAATGAGAACAGAAGTAATTGAGATCTATCAGTCTGGTAAAGGTTATAAAGCCATTTCTAAAGCTTTGGGACTCCAGCGAACCACAGTTCGAGCCATTATCCACAAATGGCAAAAACATGGAACAGTGGTGAACCTTCCCAGGAGTGGCCGGCCGACCAAAATTACCCCAAGAGCGCAGAGATGACTCATCCGAGAGGTCACAAAAGACCCCAGGACAACGTCTAAAGAACTGCAGGCCTCACTTGCCTCAATTAAGGTCAGTGTTCACGACTCCACCATAAGAAAGAGACTGGGCAAAAATGGCCTGCAGATGGCAGATTTCCAAGACGCAAACCACTGTTAAGCAAAAAGAACATTAGGGCTCGTCTCAATTTTGCTAAGAAACATCTCAATGATTGCCAAGACTTTTGGGAAAATACCTTGTGGACTGATGAGACAAAAGTTGAACTTTTTGGAATGCAAATGTCCCGTTACATCTGGCGTAAGAGGAACACAGCATTTCAGAAAAAGAAGATCATACCAACAGTAAAATATGGTGGTGGTAGTGTGATGGTCTGGGTTTGTTTTGCTGCTTCAGGACCTGGAAGGCTTGCTGTGATAGATGGAACCATGAATTCTACTGTCTACCAAAAAATCCTGAAGGAGAATGTCCTGCCATCTGTTCGTCAACTCAAGTTGAAGCGATCTTGGGTGCAGCAACAGGACAATGACCCAAAACACACCAGCAAATCCACCTCTGAATGGCTGAAGATAAACAAAATGAAGACTTTGAAGTGGCCTAGTCAAAGTCCTGACCTGAATCCAATTGAGATGCTATGGCATGACCTTAAAAAGGCGGTTCATGCTAGAAAACCCTCAAATAAAGCTGAATTACAACAATTCTGCAAAGATGAGTGGGCCAAAATTCCTCCAGAGTGCTGTAAAAGACTCATTGCAAGTTATCGCAAACGCTTGATTGCAGTTATTGCTGTTAAGGGTGGCCCAACCAGTTATTAGGTTGAGTGGGTAATTACTTTTTCACACAGGGCCTTGTAGGTTTGAATTTTTTTTCTCACTAAATAATAAAAACCATCATTTAAAAACTGCATTTTGTGTTTACTTGTGTTATATTTGACTAATGGTTAAATGTGTTTGATGATCAGAAACATTTTGTGTGACAAACATGCAAAAGAATAAGAAATCACATATACACACATACTGAGTAGACTTTATACATAAAATGTATGTTGTCGTACCTTGCATAACTGAATAACCTTTATAGCACAATAACAATTCAATACATTTATGGTCACTACAGTGATTGGATTTAATAATCATCATGTGGGAAAAGGCTGACTTGCATAAATAAGTAGAGCCGAATAATGCAGTCAAGGAACTTTTGAATTCAGCTGAGTGAAAAATGATGGCTGTCCGATTAACTGCGATTTTAGTTCCCTCTCCTTTCTCTTTCTCAGATCGCTTTTTGGAAGGACGTCAGTTTCGTAGTTTTTATGAACAGTTCAAAAATGCCTTTCCACATTTTCCTTCTTTGGAATAGCAGTGATAGATTGACAGATCAGACAAATTCACTACGATTGTGACATTGTGAGAAAAAAATCCTCTTCCAATTCCACATCCATCCCATACCCTCCCCAAACAATTTTTTTTTTTAAATCCCATTTTTTAGTTGATATAAATTGGAAAGCTAACTAGATCACAGTCAGAGTTTTGCAGTAGCTCGCGCGTTTGATCGTGAGTGCAGGATGACCAGTGTGTTAGAAAAGAAGAGATCTCAGACTGGCCGCCCTGTATGTCAATCAAGTGGCAAATGCTATAGGGAGGATATATGATAGACTAACGTTTAACAAAAATTTGTTTTTGACTGCAACGCAATCCACCTGCACTACCTTTGCACCCCTGCACCCCTGATTTAGAGCTACCTTTATTTATCTATTAATGCTCTAAAATATAATCTGTCCTACAAATAATTCCCAGTAATAAAATACATCTGTGATATTTCTTGTAAATAGCACATACAAATAAATACTTTTAATGTATTTCATATTACACCTATTGAATTAGCACTCTTTGTTGTAAAAATTATGAAAATACATTGTTTCATTTGCTTTAGCTGTTATTTATTTGCTTGAAGGTTTATTACTGCTACTACTCTGTGATCCCCACATTTGATTATACTTCACAAATATACCCTGACATTTAAGTAAAATTTCCTAGTGAAGCTTAAATAGAGTTCAACCCATTTTAATACTTCTGCTACTACACTTCACTGTCCGAATGAGGATTATTCAATTGTGCAGTATTTCATTTTCACTAAACTCTCTGTATGATTGTCATCTTGTCTGCAGAATATTTATCCAATAGCTTTCTCACTCAATCAGGTGTTGTATGTCAAAAGGACAAATGTCTGTTTTCAGAGCAGTGGCTTCTCCCTTGGTATCCAGACATTCTGAAATTCAGTAGTCCAAAAAAAAAGTCTGCATATCCGTAGTCCTTACCCTGGGATTCTACACAATTCCCAGGATTATTGTACACCCCGCAATTAAGTAAGTTTAATTGAAAGAATGGTGTCACATTTGTTCTGTTTGTACATTATCAGCTTGACTGTGAATTTCTGAAAAGCAAAGGTTATAGAAATATTATTTTAGCCTGGTTTCATGACCATTTAGTCCAATTTTTCTGAGATCTTAAGAAATCTATTTTGATTGATTCATTTATTATTGGATATGTGGCTCAAACCTTTTATCAAAGGCAACTGGCATTTACAGTTGTGCTTGAAAGCTTGTGAACCCTTTAGAATATATTTCTATATTTCTGCATAAATCTGACCTAAAACATCATCAGATTTTCACTCAGTTCCTAAAAGTAGATAAAGTGAAACCAGTTAAACAAATGAGACAAAAATATTATACTTGGTCATTTATTAAGGAAAATGATCGAATATTGCATATTTGTGAATGGCAAAAGTATGTGAACCTTTGCTTTCAGTATCTGGTGTGACCTCCCTTTGCAGCAGTAACTGCAACAAAATGTTTCCGGTAACTTTTGATCATTCCTGCACACCGACTTGGAGGAATTTTAGCCCATTCCTCCATACAGAACATCTTCAACTCTGGGATATTGGTGGGTTTCCTCACATTAACTGCTCGCTTCAGGTCCTTACACAACATTTCGATTGGATTAAGGTCAGGACTTTGACTTGGCCATTCCAAAACATTAACTTTATTATTCTTTAACCATTCTTTGGCGTTGTCTTGCTGCAAGACCCACCTTCTCTTGAGATTCAGTTCACGGACAGATGTCCTGACATTTTCCTTTAGAATTCTCTGATATAATTCAGAATTCATTGTTTCATCAATGAAGGCAAGCTGTCCTGGCCCAGATGCAGCAAAACGGGCCCAAACCATGATACTATTCACAGATAGGATAAGGTTCTTATGCTGGAATGCAGTGTTTTCCTTTCTCCAAACATAACGCTTTTCATTTAAATCAAAAAGTTCTATTTTGGTCTCCTCCGTCCACAAAACATTCTTCTAATAGCCTTCTGGTTTGTCCATGTGATCTTTAGCAAAGTGCAGACGAGCAGCAATGTTTTTTTTTTGGAGATCAGTGGCTTTCTTCTTGCAACCCTTCCATTCACACCATTGTTGTTCAGTGTTCTCCTGATGGTGGACTCGTGAACATGAACATTAGCTAATGTGAGAGAGGCCTTCAGTTGCTTAGAAGTTGCCCTGGGGTCCTTTGTGACCTCGCCAACTATTACACGCCTTGCTCTTGGAGTGATCTTTGTTGGTCAACCACTCCTGGGGAGGGTGACAGTGGTCTTGAATTTCCTCCATTTGTACAAAATCTGTCTGACTGTGGATTGGTGGAGTCCAAATTCTTTAGAGATGGTTTTGTAACCTTTTCCAGCCTGATGAGCATCAACAACTCTTTTTCTGAGGTCCTCAGAAATCTCCTTTGTTCTTGCCATGATGCACTTCCACAAACGTGTTGTGAAGAGCAGACTTTTATAGATCCCTGTTCTTTAAATAACACAGGGTGCCCACTCACACTTGTCATCCCATTGATTGAAAACACCTGACTCTAATTTAACCTTCAAACTAACTGCTAATCCTAAAGGTTCACATACTATTGCCACTCACACATATGTAATATTCAATCATTTTCCTCAATAAATAAATGACCAAGTATAATATTTTTGTCTCATTTGTTTAACTGGTTTCTCTTTATCTACATTTAGGACTTGAGTGAAAATCTGATGATGATTTTAGGTCATATTTATGCAGAAATATAGAAAATTCTAAAGGGTTCACAAACTTTCAAGCACAACTGTATCTTATGGTACGATGTGTAACAATAACAACATTTATTTATTTATATAGCACATTTTTATACAAACAATGTAGCTCAAAGTGCTTTACATGAAGAAGAAAGAGAAAATATTGTATTGAAGTTTTGACTTTATATATTGCAGCGCTTACTTAGTAGCCTATATTCCGACGCTGACTTTATATATTCAAGATTTGACTTTATAGATTCCAGCGCTGACTTTATATATTCCGAAATATTCCAATGCCGTCGTCGCCGACTCAGTTTTCCCTGTAATTTGGTGGACAGTTTGCAGGGCTGGATGCAGTTTCTTTCTTATTGTCCTCTGTTGCAGATTTTCTGTCCTTTTGTCACCAATCTGCAGCAGCAAGTAACTACACTTTTCCTTTTCCCCCTTTGTCTTGAAGTGGGCCCATGAACATTAGCTGTACATGCAGTTTGAACTTTTGCCACGTGTCTGGCAAATTGACTCCGTGCATTCAAGGTGAAGGAACTCTGATGATATCCATAACTATTTATTTTAAGTAGTTTTTTACTATTGACATATTATGTTTTGCCACTTTATTCTATTAAAAGAATGGCTTGTTACATGTGTGCTGTTTACTTCCTTCATCTATATCCCATAATATACACAACACCCCATAATATGCATTTAATTAATATTATATACAAGTTATCAAAAAAGTTTTAAAAAACAGTTGTTAGTTGCAGCCCTACAACAAATATTTAGGTAAACGTAGAAGATTGCACACAAAATGTTAATTTGATACACATTCAGATAAGGAAGAAATTCCTGTGGTGACATGGCATTGCAGGAATAAGGTAAAAAATTACAACTCTTTCAGGAATCATGGCACATGCCAAAATCTAATTCCTTGAGGTCAAAAACTCCAGTTTAGATGCACAGATGTCCAAAAGAACACTCTATAAAGAAAGAAAAAAAATCATCAGTTCATCAGACATGTTCTGTTTAGCTAATTGCTAAATTATCTTGGTGTCTCATTTAGTCCTTCTTGTGACTTGCACCCATAACATTCCAAGTGAAAAAGCCAACATAATCAAAAAAGAAGTGTCTCTCTCAGCTTAATTTAATCAAAACGTACCGCCTCTGGAGTAAAGCATAGATGCTCACTAAAAATTGATTGATGAATCTTGTATTATAGGGTGGAAAACCAAAAATAGCTAAAAAGTACATACTACATTGAAAATACTTTACTGTAGATAGCGTAAACTGTTAAGATTTAACCTGGGTTAGATCTTGTGTCTTTTAAATACTTAAAATTAATGTGTTGTACAGTAATCCCTCGCTATATCAAGCGCTTCGACTTTTGCGGCTTCACTCTATCGCGGATTTTATATGTAAGCATATCTAAATATATAACGCCGATTTTTCGCTACTTCACGGGTTCTACAGACAATGGGTGTTTTTACTTCCTGTACATGCTTCCTCAGTTGGTTTGCCCAGTTGATTTCATACAAGGGATGCTATTGGCGGATTGATTGAGAAGCTAACAAATCGGAGCACGCAGTTAAGTTCCTGTTTGCGAAATGGCTCAGCGACGGAGCGCCAAATTCGATTCCGCGGCATTAACCAGGAATTCTTGTCTCGTTCATTCAGCATCAACGTGTTTCGCTGTGTAAAGAGTTAACTTTTGTGCTCTTTTGTGTTTTATCTTTGTGCATAGTCAAGCCCTTCATTATGGCTCCAAAACGATCTGCTCCTGCTACTGCTTCAGGGGCCGTGCCCAGGTGCCAACGGAAGATGTTAACGATTGACGAAAATGTAAAAGTTTTGGATATGTTGAAGGAAGGGAAAAGCTACTCTGCTGTAGGACGCCATTATGGCATCAATGAGGCTACGGTTCAGTTTATTTAAAAAGTAGGAAAGGAATATAAGATCTATGGCCGCAGTGTCCTTTTAACCAGGGTGCAAAATGAGTTGTAAGCAGATGTAATAAGGCAGTAGTCTGGATGGAATCTGCTTTAGGGATTTGGATTGAAGACTGCCGGAAGAAGAACAACAGCGGTGCTACGCAGTCGCCTGAAGAGGCTCCTTTAGAAGAGCTGTAATGCTCTCCTTTGTTGTGTAGTAAAACTTAACTCCTCATTATCAGACAAGTCATCGTGTCGTTGGTGAGAAACCATAATTAATTTTCTACTTACAGTACTAAGTACATGTACGTACGTTTAGTGTACTACGTTTAGTGTATTACTGTATACAATTTTTCTTGCATTGTACGTATTTATTGCTGGTGGCCTGTCTATCGTAATGGCCATAACATGTGTGATATCGGAGACACTGGATATCTTTAAAATAATATTTAGGTTTTACTGTATATAAACAGTGTGTTTACATACTTAATTTCAATGAATCTTACCTAATATCTAAGAGAATATAAAGGGTTTATGCTGTATAACTGTGCGGAGAATATTTATAAACAGTGTGGGAGAGTTTCTAAGGACTTAAAATATATAAAAATAACCATACAAACATATGGTTTCTACTTCGCGGATTTTCACCTATCCCCCCCACGATCAAGGAGGGATTACTGTATGCATAGAATTTGGCAAAATTATATATTTGCCCATTTAAGCCAAAAAACAAAAAATGTTACCAAATTCCACTACCAGTTAAAAGTTTTAGAACCTCAGTTTTTCTAGTCTTGTTATAAATTAAATGAGACAGAGCATTATTACTCTTAGAAGTACAGGCCTTTCATTTAGAGAAACTGCAATAACAATCAAAGTGTTAGTTAGTACAGTGTCCTGCACAAACCAAAGGCAATTAGAAACTGGAAGAAACTGTGATAGGAATAGATCTGGCTGACCCAAAGTCATATCCCAATCAGAAGACAAGTTTCTGAGGGTTACCAGCTTGCATAGTAGTAGTCGAAAAATGCAAGTCTCAGTTTCTACTGTGAATAGGAGACTTTGTTCTGCAGGTTTGACAGGGCAAGTGGCAGTAGGAAAGACATTCCTCAAAGGACAAAATAGGGCCTTGGAATACTGGCAGTAGACTGCTGCAGATTGGAAGAAAGTGTTATTGACTGGTTAATTAAAATTAAAAATCTGTGGTTCATTGCACAGCATGTTTGTATACTATTAAATTGATGAAAGGATGGCTCCTCAACCTGTGACACCAACTTTTCAGACATGGAGGAGTTAAGGGTGAAAGGTCCGGGGTTCTTCTGCTGGAGGTAGAGTTAGTGACTTGCACCGATTGACTGGCATTCTGAACAAAAACGTTACAATAGTTTGGCAGTTATTTCAGCAAATAGTGGCTACTTTGGTTAATGAAAAAATGTAAGTGTACAAAATTTTATTCAATGATTCCTTGACTTATTTTTTATTTGCCATTGTTTATTTGTTCTGTGCCTCGAATTCATGAAGAATTAAGGTATTTAACTGTATGTATTTCCATAAAAATTGTAAAAACTGAGGTGTTCTAAAACATTTGACTGGTAGTGTATCTTTACCATTATTGTAGGGGAAGAATTAAAACCCTAATCAAGGTATACATTTAGTTCTGTGTTTCAACATTCTGCCTTTAGCATGAATAAAATCTGTAGACAAGTTCAGCAGAGTGAATTTCCATAGTGGACAAACAAAAGCAGGGGTGCTGCCCAGGGTACAGTGCATCCAGAAAGTATTCACAGCGCATCAGTTTTTCCACATTTTGTTAAGTTCATTTTTTTCCTCAGAATTCTACACACAACACCACATAATGACGTGAAAAAAGTTTACTTGAGGTTTTTGCAAATTTATTAAAATTCAAAAAAACTGAGAAATCACATGTACATAAGTGTTCACAGACTTTGCCATGAAGCTCAAAATTGAGCTCAGGTACATCCTGTTTACCCTGATCATCATTGAGATGTTTCTGCAGCTTAATTTGAGTCCACCTGTGGTAAATTCAGTTGATTGGACATGATTTGGAAAGGCACACACCTGTCTATATAAGGTCCCACAGTCTACAGTTCATGTCAGAGTACAAACCAAGCATGAAGTCAAAGGAATTGTCTGTAGACCTCCGAGACAGGATTGTCTGAAGGCACAAATCTGGGGAAGGTTGCAGAAAAATTTCTGCTGCTTTGAAGGTCCCAATGAGCAAAGTGGCCTCCATCATCCGTAAGTGGAAGAAGTTCGAAACCACCAGGACTCTTCCTAGAGCTGGCCGGCCATCTAAACTGAGCTACCGGGGGAGAAGGGCCTTAGTCAGGGAGGTGACCAAGAACCTGATGGTCACTTTGTCAGAGCTCCAGAGGTCCTCTGTGGAGAGAGGAGAACCTTCCAGAAGGACAACCATCTCTGCAGCAATCCACCTGTATGGTAGAGTGGCTAGACGGAAGCCACTCCTTCCGTCAAAAGTAAAAGGCACATGGCAGCCCACCTGGAGTTTGCCAAAAGGCACCTGAAGGATTCTCAGACCATGAGAAACAAAATTCTCTGGTCTGATGAGACAAAGATTGAACTCTTAGGTGTGATTGCCAGGCGTCACATTTGGAGGAAACCAGGCAGTGCTCATCACCAGGCCAATACCATCCCTACAGTGAAGCATGGTGGTGGTAGAATCACGCTGTGGAGATGTTATTCAGTGGCAGGAACTGGAAAACTAGTCAGGATAAAGGGAAAGATGACTGCAGCAATGTACAGAGACATCCTGGTTGAAAACCTGCTGCAGAGCGCTCGTGACCTCAGACTGGGGTGACGGTTCATCTTTCAGCAGGGCAACGGCCCTAAACACACAGCCAAGATATCAAAGGATTGGCTTCAGGACAACTCTGTGAATGTCCTTGAATGGCCCAGCCAGAGCACAGACTTAAATCCGATTGAACATCTCTGGAGAGATCTTAAAATGGCTGTGCACTGACGCTTCCCATCCAACCTGATAGAGCTTGAGAGGTGTTGCAAAGAGGAATGGGCGAAACTGGACAAGGATAGGTGTGCCAAGCTTGTGGCATCATATTCAAAAATACTTGAGGCTGTAATTGCTACCAAAGGTGCATCGACAAAGTATTGAGCAAAGGCTGTGAATACTTATGTACATGTGATTTCTAAGTTTTTAAAATTTTAATACATTTGCAAAAACCTCAAGTAAACTTTTTTCACGTTGTCATTATGGGGTGTTGTGTGTAGAATTCTGAGGAAAAAAATGAATTGAATCCATTTTGGAATAAGGCTGTAACATAACAAAATGTGGAAAAAGTGATGCTCTGTGAATACTTTCCGGATGCACTGTATGTGTATCAAGTACATTTTCGAGCGAATCATAGCCTATGGTCTACCCGGTGTAAAAATGGAGAATCTGTGCAAAGTTTGTCAGAGATAGGCTCAACCTTGTGAATTTGCATACTGGACAAACATACATACATACATACACACTCAAGTGGGCTTCAACGTTGATACATACAAACACACTCAAGTGGGCTTCAACGTTGAAACTGAAGCTCGCACCATTCCCATAACAACCTTCTCCTTTAAAGGTAAAGACCGCCAAATCCAAACACATTGTTCCTGAGCAAGTCCAGAGAAGTACTTTGGGTATAAACTATGAGAAAAGACTGAAGAAGTTGAATCTTTACACCAAGACTGCTGTTGCAGTTAACACAGCTTTTTAGCCAGATGATGAGAGCACAGATGTTTCAGAATAAATTTTACACAAATGTTAATAGGTTTTTCTTCACAAAGAGAACTGTAGATGTATGGAGCAATTTCCCAACAAGTGTATTTGAAAGTAGATTTTTGGGGACCTTCAAATCCCAAGTGGTAAAAGCCTAATTGAATGTTCTAATCTGTAATATGAGCATGGCCTTTCTTACTTGTAAATCTCAAAGGAAGAAACATGTACTTCTCTTTTCTCAATGCGAGAGAGAGATGACATAGTGATAGAAGTTACTATTTCACTATTCATCTCTTTGATTATGGATGCATCCCACAAGCATTTCTTGAGGTAGTAAAGGCATTCAACTTGGAAGGATAGTGAGGAATCACTACTTTAGACTGATTCTACTGACATTAAAGTGCAGTTCTATTTATTTTTAGAATAAAAAGTTTCCATCTTTTCAACTTATTTTAAAATTTTCCCTTTTAAAAAATTCTCTTAATTAACCACATCTATTTTTTGTTGCAGCAATGTGAACACCATATCATAATCTGATTTTAAGACAAACTGCAGTTCATTAATTTTTTTAATATTTTCTCTCTCACCCATTTCATACTTCTATCTTGAAATGCAATTCCCAAACACCTGTATATAATTATCGGTATAAAATGCAGCTCTTTATGATTACAGTAAATGCAGGAGTAAACAGCACCACCCGTATCACTTTTTGTACGTAACTCTTAGAAGACGGCCGTGTTTTCATCTTATGCCCTTCTGGGTTTAGCCAATTAAGAGAGCACATTTCAAAAGTATTATTTTTGATTTCTGGACAGTGGAAGCCATGTATAATAAAAGATGCAAAATGTGATGAAACACTTACAAATGTGTGGTACAACCCCCCTGCAGCAGTTTGACTGTGATTGTTTAACACCCCCTTGTTATGAATAGAATTTACGAAGAGACATGCAGTTTGCCTTTTTCTTTTATGGGAATGAAGTTCCATATAGTGGTTCCCAATTAAAAAAAACTTTTAAATAATGAATAATTATGTTCTTGAATAATGTCATAATGCCATAGAGTCTTGGAAGACACTGTTTACTGCAGATAATGAACGATGTCTGCAGTTCAAGGCAGTTTACACCCGCTGTCCACTGTGGCTTGTCATCAAGGTTATGGGAGGCCGGTTTTCATCTTTCATTCCTAGGATGACTGGCATCACACTCAATTGCTGCTCAGAGTGCTGGGCTATAAAGGAAAACTTGAGACATGCCATGGCCATAAGTGTTTCGAGCATTAGAGCTTCCCTGGTAAGAAAAAAAACAAACACACAGTAGTCGTTCATTGTTAATTTCTAACCTCCGCAAACCAGCTCTCGCAATAATCTAAAATACTCAAAACAGTGTAATTCAGATTATATCAGTATGGTTTTGTGGTCAGAGATGATTATACACATAACAGAGATAAAAATTATAAAAAAAACTTGGGAAGTAATGTCTGCTGGAAACACTTTGTCAGTGTCAGTGTTTAAATAACGCATTTTCCACCATGAAACTTCCAGGCATAATTCAGATTTACAGTACCTTATGAATTTCTAAAAATTGCTATAAACAAAAAGGACATGTTTCATTATATTTGTCTGTTTGTTTTGTTCATAGTTTTTAAGAGCAATACAAATTGCTTTGCAATGCATTCTCCTGTGAAAGCAGAATAGAAAAATATAAAGCTTTTATATGTCTGCTTTATTTGGTTAGTATTTTCTTTAACAGACAACCCATAAAGCTTAATTAGTATGGATAATGCATGTCAGAATCTGCATTTGACAGCATTAAAGTTCAAAATGAATCATAATAATGAACTGTTTTTTGTAAAACATTGTTAGATTTTCGTCTTCTGTTTTAAATGTAATTTGTCTTTGGCACAGCTTGAACACATTTGGCCAGTTGGCTTAGTTTTAAAGGTGACATACAGCTGTTTCCCACTTGATTTTTATCTTCTCTGTTTGCACTTTTTGGACTAAAACAAGATCATTGTTGGGATGTCCTTGGCATCTGTTAGATTTTTTTTGGAATGTATGTTGCTAATTTATTAATAGACCTACTTTGAACAAGGCTGACTCCCAGAGGTGAATGTAATTTAAAAAACAGCTCTTTTAAAAGTTGATTATATTATATTATGCTGTCTCCTTTTGCGTTCAGAGAAGGTGCCTATATTACACATGGGGCTAGTTGTGCACATTTAATACTGATTACTTATGATAATTTAAATAAAGTGATACACATTCCTGAAATGTCACTTGTTAATTTCAATTTATTTTTGTTTAGCACTCTTTACTGAGTACAGATAGAGGTTTTGCTCAAGCTTCCAACTGTACTGTAATGACAGGAATAATGAAATCATTAATCATTTGTATGAAAGAACACAAAAATTCTCAATCCCAATAGTTTTTTTTGCTAAATTGCTTTAGGATTAGATTGAGGTGAATTATCAAACGACCCGTGTGCACCTATGTGTTTTGGTGTTGGAATGCTGAGAAAGCTGTTGGATTTTCCATGTTCTTTAGGGATTTTATTTTTAACAACCATTTAATCACACATGATACACACAAGTGATTTAGTGTCCAATGAATGACTTACATGTGAACCAGGTATCTCTCATGTGCCTGTGAAAAACATGAAAGTACCAATATTTCTTTGGCTCCACTACTGCTTGGGAGATGTTAGGGTGCTAACTACCTGGGTAGGTATAAGACCTTGATAGGTGTTAAAGATCAGAATTTGGGAAAACAGCCAAATACAACATAGACATTGGAAATTCTGTGCATTCTGACTTAGCTGTGGCTGATCTCTCTTGGCATCCAGGGCTATACTGTATTCCAGGAATCCAGGAGGGAACACAAGTTTCCAATTTGAATCTGCTCCACACCCCTTCTAATTACAAATAAAAGGAATTAGTTTTTATTCCTATTCTGCTATGTATGTAGCTATTGGCCAGATAAGTGTTTTTCTCCAATCAGATCTCCAGCTGGCTTTAAAGAGTCAAACTAAAAATGTTATTGTTAAGGAGAAGGAGTAATCTATTGAACTGGAAGTGAGACTTTTTTAGACAGAGACAACATTTATTTGTACTATGTAATTTTGTGTTGGTTTTTGAGTCTCCAGGAAACTTCTTCATTGTGGAGTGTGCTGAATTCTGCTTGTCCCAGAGACAGGCAAAGATATGAACTGGCATCATTTTGGCCCCAGGGCAGACATGTGTGTTTGTGTGCATGTGTATAAGTTTGCTATGTGCTGGCTCCTGCTCTGCGCTCCAGCACCTGTGATTCTCAATAGAACAAAATGTGTTCAGAAAGTTGATGGATTAATTCAACTGATTTGTTAAAAAAAAAAAAAAATAATAATTCTTATGTATATTCTTAAATTCTTACAATACTTTCCTATTTGATTTCAAAATAACTGATCTGTGAACTATTCTGTATTAACTTTGCATCTTTCTGTGCAATATTCTTGCATTTACGGATTTGTTTGAATTGTGTTATTTGCTCTTTAACACAGAAATAAACTAAAGCAGTTCATTCCCCATTAATTACACATAATTGATTGTTTCTTTTTTAAATGTTTTTTTCACAGTGTAGATTAGGTGAAGTTATTACACTCTAAAAGCTCCAGGCCAAAGTTGCAAATATTGAATGAACTGAGTACACATGTGTAGACAAGTGAGGAAAAAAATTAGTTGAGGACACGCCCTGAATCTGCATAAAATAGTCTTTAAACAATGGAATAAAATGTTATTGATTACAAGGCCAAGTGTTTAAACTAGAACATGAAAGCAATACAGTTTGAAAGGCAGGATTTTTTGGAGTCATCCTCTCTCACGGTAATTTTAGGGTTGTCACTATAGACCAAGGGTGTCAGAATCAGATCCTGGAAGGCCACAGTAACTGTAGGTTTTTATTCCAGCCACTTTCGTAAATAGTAACCAAATGCAGCTGCTAATGAAACCTACTTTTTGGCCTTAGTCTTAGTTGACTTGAATTTTTTAAGATTCAGAAGACTGAATTGTTTTTTTATCCTTACTCAGCAACCAGACAACAATGAGATGCAAAGTGATGACCAGGTGAATCGGTTCCTCTAGAGTTGCAATTTTTGCTTTAACCAGTTTTTTTTTTATTATTGTTTTAATTGGGAGCCAATTCTTGCTTTTAATGAAGCTGTTCTTGCCCGTTAATGCCTCATTCTGCCACACCAAACGATTTCAAATCTGTTCATTTCTTTTTCTGAGAGCACCATCAAAATATTTTGTGGGCCAGTGCATGCTTCAAAATCTTGTTTTCTGTTTCATAGTCTTCAAAATGACTGTTTGAAAACATTATGCTAGCTGTTAATAGCAAATTTTTTAAATAGGAGTAAAACACTCTTAATCATGCATAAACAGTGCTACTAATCACACTGTTTTGTATACAGAATTTGTGACTCATTATTATTAAAGCAAGCAGAGCACACCAGAAATGGAGAGAGGAGTGTAGAGGAACCACCTTCTCTGTAGAAAGCTGCTATTGAAGTTAAGAAAATTAGACAAGCAGTATCCTGTCATATTAGCACAACATCTAATAATACATTCTGTGATTGAAGGTGCCTGAAAGTACCTGCCAATGGTGTACCACAGATATATAATGTTTTTAAGGAATATCGTCCTTCCTGCTCGCTTATTCTATAACTGAAGGAAGGCGCCAAAAGCTTGGCTAAAAGTATTCCCCCTCAAGCTCCTGGACCAGAGTTCTGTTTTTCCTGCTGTTGAAGTGTGACCAGAGTGCCTTTGTAAAACCTTGGGTTTTGATATCTCTTGGGAAGGGGGTCAGTGAGTATGTTGGGCCTAAGGGGACCTCAGCAGCATGGCCCTCTTTAAATCTCATCTGACATATGGATATATTTAGCCTTATTTTTTATCACATCTGTGCAGGTGTAAAAGTTTTTTATTTTGTTTCTCATTGTCACAAGTTTTATTAGTATGGGAATATCTGGTGGACTCTGCTATGATGAAGAAGATGATTTTCTAAGACTATGACATGATGGGATGTTTACAGTGCTGCTTTGTTTTTTAGCAACCCCACTGACAAAAGGAGTCATGCAACTTTTCCTCTGTTCAACAGTGGACTTTTCATTTTTTTGTATTGTATTTAGTGTTATTACAGTACCTGCAAGTTAGGCTGTTACTGCTCAGATGGTTGTTAATTTTGTTTTAGTTCCTTAAAGCTGCAGTTTTGCATTTGTTTAATATGCAAACTACATATGCTGCTGTTCAGAGTCTTTTGTTTGACTCTTCACTTGCATTAACTTGTATATTTGCTGAGCCCTACTGTGTATGACCTTCACAACTTGACTTTCTTAAATTACCTACCTGTGTCAACTGACCTTAATCAGTGGTGTCAAACAGAAGTAGAACCAAGTGTTGAATTCTGTATTAACTGATAAATGTTGTTG
Organism: Polypterus senegalus; assembly: GCF_016835505.1. NCBI lineage: Eukaryota > Metazoa > Chordata > Cladistia > Polypteriformes > Polypteridae > Polypterus > Polypterus senegalus. The sequence continues at coordinate 226,550,252 of NC_053154.1, read as the reverse complement.
TTGTTGTTGTCTAAAGTTGCAGAAAAGTCTTGGGTATATGTCCTTATTTTTCATAACCTTAGCAAACAATGTGTCATCTAATTTGGGAGAGCAGCGTCACTTTTTCTTTTAACACTTTAAGTAATGCAACAGTTTGGTCTCACAGGTCAGAGATGGGACATCTCCTGAATTACATCTCACTTAGGGAGTCTTATTTCATTCATTTGATGATATCAGGACAAGAGCATGAGACACATGTATATCTTTATTGCTAACATGGACAGTTCCAGTGCGTTGCCAGAGACTAATGGTTATATTCATTATTTGTTTCGTGGGACCACAGTGAGCCTTACAGATTGAACAAGAAGAAATGTTTTTATGTCAAAAGATAATGCTTGCACATCTTGTAATGATACATGAAGTTTTGTTCATTCATTCATTCATTTGCAGACCCCTCTCATTCCATTATGGTGTCATATCAAACCTATCATGGCTGCATTTAGCACCGGGCAGTAAGGAACCATGAATGAGAGGAGAGCTCCAGTCAGTAACGGTTCACACTTGCTCACAAGCTTTCATTAATTAACACTGAGATAATTTAAAACCAACATGAACATCTCTGGAATGTGGAAGCAAATAGTGCATCCAGAGAAAATCCATGAAATCAACAGTGAGAATGTACCACCTCCACATACTGTACATGGTTCCAGAACAGAGGTGCTAACTACTGCTGAAATTGACACATAGTGGTAAGCCATCCATCCATCCATCCATTATTCAACCCGCTGTATGCTAACACAAGGTCACGGGGGTCTGCTGGAGCCAATCCCAGCCAACACAAGGCACAAGGCATGAACAAACCCCAGACAGGGTGCTAGCCCACCACAGAGTAGTAAACCAATTATTACTAAAATTTCCCAGTTTTGAAACATTTTTTAAAATCCCTTTTGTAATATTGCATATCTACATAATGTGAAATTCTCAATATACAGTATTATTAAATAATTTGATTAATGTACTTTGTGTTAAGATCTGTCCATGAACAGAATGAAATGGTAATGTGTACATCACTTTTCAAAACCCGCTTAAGCATGAGGCACAATGGCAGGAACCAATTCTAAAATTAGATGAAAATCCATTGCTGTGCAAATTTGCTCACACAGAGATATTTATAGTCAATTTAAGTTACACCTTATTGGGAAGAGAGCCCGGAGTACCTAGAGAAAAACAGCCCCCAGCATGGGAGCATACAAATAGCACTCAGTGATTTTACCTGGGGTTAGAACCCACTATCATACAGTAGGCAAGCAATAGCACTTAACCACTGGAGAACCTAGCAACATAAAGGCAAGCTGCATTGTAGAGATCATTCTATAAATAGCAGCATGCATTTAACATAGTGCTGTTAACATGTGGTATTATATGTTGAATAGATATTAGTTTTAATTAAAAAGTAAACATTCCTGTTTAAAAGGCAGTTCCAAGTCCAGAATTGACTGTAAAATTCTTACATGGACACAGCACAAACTTAAAATAAATAGTCCCATAGTAGCAGAAAAGTGTCCTGTAAATGCATAGTGCCGCTTGTTTATGAAGACAATGCCCTGTTGAATCCTCCGTCTTCATTTAGGAAAGGGATACATGAAAATTAAATACATCCATATGTGATGGGGAATAAGCAGTAGAGACTAGAGAAGTATAAGACTGAAAGGGAAGAGAACTTGATGTCCCTTGATGCAGCATTGTTCTCTATACTCACTCCCATCACTGTGACTGACTGACTAAATATCTGACTTATACATGCTTGACGGATCTCTTAGCTGGAAATCTGCTAATTGAACAAAATGGAAATCTGCTGATTGTACAAATCTTCCTTTGTAGTCAAGAGTCCAGTATCATAGTGACAAGTAAAATGCCTCTTATTAAATATATACCGTCCAATTTTGAAGCCCGTTTATTCCAAGTTTAGTGTAATTGAGGCCACTAGAACCTGTCTAAGATGCCTCAAGTATAAAACTGGAGCAAGTCCGAGATGGGCAACCAGTTCAGCACTGAAGAAATTTAGTACAGTGTTTGAAAAATGCATTATGAAGAATTTATCAGACCTTAATGAAGACAAAGAGAATGAATCATGGAAATTTTTGGAAAATTATCTGTAAGACTGACTGTCTAACTCGTGTTTTGTCAAATATCATACCTTGGTATTCTTCTGTGCAGTTCCCCCAGCAGTGTATGTTGATTTTTTTAGTTTCTGTCAGCAGCACTGTCTTGTTACTTCATATTGTTCTTATATTGAAATCGTTTTTAAACAGCTGCCCATTTTCCCCATGAAAAGTAACACACGCTAGTCTACAGCCAGAATGTGGTCTTGGCAATCCTGTAATGCCTCCGCTTCAATCTAATGAAGTTCTGTGTTTCAGAGGGCATGTGTGTGCAGAGTTTGCCGCTAGTGTTATAGCTCATGGCTCATTTTGAAAAGATCCTGTGACTGCCTTGTTATCCAGTGCTAGCTGTGATAATACAGAAGAAGAAAGGAGACGCTGTTGGTATGTAGAATATGATGTCTACCAGGCTTATAACTAATTCAGATAGTGACATGAAAGAGAGATTTCAAAACTGCTGTGATACAACGTTTATTAAGTTCTCTCCTGGATTTCTATGAAAAAAAAAAAGAAATCCTAAAAGTGTCATTTTAGTTAAATGAAACAAAACATTTTCCCAGCTTTTTTTTCTTATATAATAAATATATATTTGTGTGTGTGTGTGAGAGTGTGTGTGTGTAAAATAATATAAGTTAAATATAAAATTATAAAATAATAGTATCAATTTCCAACTATGATAGTGGCATGGCCTGTATTTGAACCTGTTTGTATGGAAATGGCATGTTTTCTTCATGTGGTTTCTTCAGCTCTTAATAAACCTTGTAATGGTATCCTGTTCAGTGTTGGCGTATAATTAAACAGGGTAGACTCTGGACCCCGCAACTAGTTTTGGAAAATGAATAACTATTTATACATGTCATGTATGTCTATTGCTTCAGTAAAAATAATGATGTAAAGTTTATGATCAGTTTTGCATTTGTTCGCTCAGTCCTTGGAAAGATGAGAATTACATGGTACAGAGATTTCCTTGTTGTTTTTTTACATTTTTAGGAAAAACAAAGAAAGCATGTTTCTGCAGATGTAACAAGTGAATTAATTCCCTTTTTTGCCAGGAAAATAGTACAGTGTTGCAAGTGCCAGTCTGCAGGCAATGCAGGAAGTAGGCCATAAACTGGAAACCAAAATATTTCAGTCACTATGTAAATACTGGATATAACCATAGAAACCGATACCTTGGAACAGACTATTGAACACATTTGCAGTATGCAAACCTTTTCTTGAATAGCTTCCCAGCAAGCTCTGGGAATGTGTTAATCCAGGAAGGGTTGACAAAGCTGATGCATAGGGAGATGTTGCCAGCCCACTCACTTCCTCTCACTTCCTCTGTCTTAACTGAAGTGTGGATTCACATAGGCCAGAATCTCAGCAGACTACACAGATGCCAGAGCAGAGTTTCAAGTGTATTTGGAAAAATGGAGACCAAGATCCTGGCAACCTTCTAGAAAAGTAATTATTTGGTGGGAGCGGCAGATGAAATTGGTCCAGTAGCCTGCTGTTTTTTTTTTAAGCATTTTTTGTCTAGATGGATTGCTTTCAAAACTTCAGCAGCTGTAGAAAGTGACAGCCTAGTTTATTCATGTAGGTTTGTGGAAAGCAGCTGTGAAGGGTACACTTCTCCTGTGTTGAAATTATTTAAAAAAGAATCAACTAGCAGCAAATGTGGTGACCTCACTGTCAGTTGTTCTCTATACTTTTGGAGAGGCCTCCTTTTAAGCTTTAAAAAACACAGACTGCCTGCTAGTTGGAAATGTCCCCTGAACGTCTTGCATTTATTTGTCTCAACCTCTGGCCTCTTCAGCTTTCTTTCACTGTGCTGAAATTTGTCACTCCAGTGTCCTCATTCTTGTGTAATGCTTAATTACTAAGGCCATTTTGTCCAGAATGTTCCTTCCTTGTTGTTCTTTGTGGACATACCATCTCATGAGTGTGAAAGTCAATATTAATCCATTACTGTTATCTTTTTATTGAAAATAACCTGTTGGGGTTATATGAACAATAATACCACTAGTGCTGTTAGAGTTCGAGCATATCATTCATTTTTCTTTTTCAGTTTACTGGAAATAATTCTGTCCATTCAAGCATTTTCCTGGTCAGGGATATAGAGGATTGGAGCCTAAATCATCATCACTACTGTTTTAGTAGCCAGGTTAGTCAGTTGCTCCTAAAATATTTTTCATAAAACTCTCTGCAGTACTGGGCCTCATTCTGGATGTGACCCAAATTTTTACTCATAAACTGACACAATCTCCAGCCATGATACATTTCGCCTCATTTCCTCCACCTCTATCATGTTGCATCTCTTCACCCATTATCCCCTGCCTTTCGTTTCTTAAGTCCAAACTGCCTTAGCCTGTTTTTCTGCAACATAACACCTATCACTTCCTAACCATGGTTTTTTCTTAAATTGGCATCACTCTAATCCGTGACACTCTTATCTTAAGACTCTTCTCTGGTTACCACCTCCATCCACAAAAAGCCAAGTCCAGAACTACCTTCAATCAATCAATCAATCAACATTTATTTATATAGCACATATTTATACAAAAAATGTAGCTCAAAGTGCTTTACAAAATGAATAGAGAAATAGAAGACACAATAAAAGATAAACATAAGTCAACATTAATTAACATAGAATAAGAGTAAGGTCCGATGGCCAGGGTGGACAGAAAAAACAAAAAACTCCAAAGGCTGGAGAAAAAAATTAAATCTGTAGGGGTTCCAGACCACGAGACCGCCCAGTCCCCTCTGGGCAATCTACCTAACATAAATCAAACAGTCCTCTTTGTATTTAGGGTTTTCATGGAAGGACCTGATGATGATGATGGTCACGTAGACTTCTGGCTTTCAGTCCATCAATGTTGGTGCATCATGATGCTTTGAGTAGGTGGTGGTGGCACAGGCCGCCACCACAAAGAAACCGGAAAAAGAAACAGAAGAGAGAGTAGGGGTCAGTATGGATTTTGGAGCCACTGTGAATAGTTATTATGAAGAATTGAACATACAGAGTATCAGTATTAAGTTAAAGTGAAGTTATAAAAGGCCATGTTAAAGTAATGTGTTTTCAGCAGTGTTTTAAAGTGCTCTACTGTATTTGCCTGGCGAATTCCTATTGGCAGGCTATTCCAGATTTTAGGTGCATAACAGCAGAAGGCCGCCTCACCACTTCTTTTAAGTTTAGCTTTTGGAATTATAAGGAGACACTCATTTGAAGATCTAAGGTTACGATTTGGAATATAAGGTGTCAGGCATTCCGATATATAAGATGGAGCGAGATTATTTAAGGCTTTATAAACCATAAGCAGTATTTTAAAGTCAATCCTGAATGACACAGGCAACCAGTGTAGTGACATCAAAACTGGAGAAATGTGTTGTGGATTTTCTTTTCCCAGTTAGGATTCTAGCAGCTGCATTCTGCACTCGTTGCAAATGATTTATGTCTTTTTTGGGTAGTCCTGAGAGGAGTGCGTTACAGTAATCTAGTCTACTGAAAACAAAAGCGTGAATTAATTTCTCAGCATCTTTCAATGATATAAGAGGTCTAACTTTAGCTATGTTTCTTAAGTGAAAAAATGCTGTCCTAGTGGTCTGATGAATATGCGATTTAAAATTCAGATTACAGTCAACGGTTACCCCTAAATTTTTTACTTCCGTCTTAACTTTTAATCCTAGTGCATTAAGTTTATTTCTGATAACCTCGCTGAATCCATTATTGCCAATTACCAAAATTTCAGTTTTCTCTTTATTTAGTTTGAGAAAATTACTATTCATCCATTCAGAAATACCAGTAAGACATTGTGTTAGTGTATCGAAAGAGTCGGAGTCATCAGGTGCTATAGATAAGTACAGCTGTGTGTCATCAGCATAGCTGTGGTAGCTCACGTTGTAACCTGAGATAATCTGACCTAACGGAAGCATGTAGATTGAGAATAACAGCGGACCCAGGATAGAGCCTTGTGGAACACCATATCGGATATCATGTGTCTTTGAGATTTGATTACCACAACTCACAAAGAATTTTCTACCTGCCAGGTAGGATTCAAACCAATTTAAGACACTGCCAGAGAGGCCCACCCATTGACTAAGGCGATTTCTAAGAATATTATGATCAATGGTGTCAAATGCAGCACTCAGATCTAAGAGGATGAGAACAGATAAATGGCCTCTGTCTGCATTTACCCGCAAGTCATTTACTACTTTAATGAGTGCAGTTTCTGTACTGTGATTTGTTCTGAAGCCTGACTGAAAAGTATCAAGAATAGCATGTTTATTGAGGTGGTCATTTAACTGCATAATGACTGCCTTCTCTAGAATTTTACTTAAGAAGGGTAGGTTAGAAATGGGTCTAAAATTTTCAAAGGCAGAGGGGTCAAGATTATGTTTCTTAAGAAGGGGTTTAACTACAGCAGTCTTAAGACAGTCTGGAAAGACCCCCGTATCTAATGACGAATTAACTATGTCCAGAATATTGTCAATTAGAACGCCTGATATTTCTTTGAAAAACCTGGTTGGTATTGGATCAAGGACGCAGGTGGAGGGTTTCAGTTGAGAGATTATACTATGTAATTCAGGTAAATCTATCCTATCCTAATCACTTTGACTATCCTATGTGCTGCCCTAACTGCTGTATATGCTACCTCGATATTGACATGTCTGTAGACACTTGTTACAATCCCCCTAAATGCAATGTGAGATATCAGTGTGAGATACAGTATGTTGCACTGTCAGTTAAATCTTAAATTAAATTCTTTTTCAAACAGTTGACCTAGGCTGTTTTGATGTTCTCCTCCCAAGGCTTGCAGTCATGTAAAGCCTGAAAAAACCAAAAATTAACAGTTGTATTACAATCTCCAAAGGACAGAAAAATAGATATATTTTAACTGATAGTCTATGTATAGCCTCTCCAAATACCATGTAAATTCATTTACTTATCTCTTTTTGACAGAGCATAGATTGTATAAAGTTAAATTGAGCTGCCACTTCAATCAGTTACCCACCCCTATATACATAAATAAACCTATACACATTCACTGCAAATTTTAACTTCAAAGGACGCACATGTACAGATAACCCCACAGGTATACATATAACTATACACAAAAAACTCTCAATATAAACTTGATACATGAAAGCATGAAAGATGCACCTTGATTAGAAACCCCACATACAATGTGTGTGTATGTATGTATGTATGTATATATGTATGTATGTAAATGAAATTTGGCTACAGTCAGTGTCACCACTGGTAGCATGAGGCAATACCTGGACCCTACAGAGGTTGCACAGGTAGTCCAACTTCTTCAGGATGGCACATCAATTCGTGCCATTGCCAGAAGGTTTGCTGTGTCTCCCAGCACAGTCTCAAGGGCATGGAAAAGATTCCAGGAGACAAGCAGTTACTCTAAGACCAGTATGGACCAGTATCTGCACCTTTGGGCAAGGATGAACAGGATGAGCACTGCCGGAGCCCTACAAAATGACCTCCAGCAGGCCACTGGTGTGAATGTCTCTGACCAAACAATCAGAAACAGACTTCATGAGGGGTGGCCTGAGGGCCCAATGTCCTCTAGTGGGCCCTGTGCTCACTGCCTGGCACCATGGAACTCAATTGGCATTTGCCATAAAATACCAGAATTGACAGGTCCACCACTGGTACCCTGTGCTTTTCACAGATGAGAACAGGTTTAGCCTGAGCACATGTGACATACGTGAAAGGGTCTGGAGAAGCAGTGGAGAACATTATGCTGCCTATAACCTCATTTAATATGACCGGTTTGGTGGTGGGTCAGTGATGGTCTGGGGAGGCATATCAGTGGAGGGATGCACAGACCTTCACAGGCTAGACAACAGCACCTTGACTGTTGTTAGGTATCGGGATGAAATCCTTTGACCCATTGTTAGACTATGCTGGTGCAGTGGGTCCTGGGTTCCTTCTGGTGCACGACAATGCCCGGTCTCATGTGACGAGAGTATGCAAGCAGTTCCTTGAGGATGAAGGAATTGATAACATTGACTGGCCCCCACACTTGCCTAACCTAAATCCAATAGAACACCTCTGGGATATTGCGTTTAGGTCCATCCAACCCCTCCAGGTTGGACCACAGACTGTCCAGGAGCTCAGTGATGCTCTGGTCCAGATCTGAGAGGAGATCCTCCAGGACAACGTCCTAAGTACAATTTGGAGTTGCTGCAATGAAATTTCGGCAAAATGGACTAGCCTGCCACATCATTTTTTCACTTTGATTTTCGGGGTGTCTTTGAATTCAGCCCTCTTTAGGTTGATAATTTTCATTTCCATCAAACAATGTGGCATCCTTTCGTTCCTAAACCCATTATTTTCCCCATTGACATCTGGTATATTTTTTAAGTGTTCCTTTAATTTTGGACAGTATATATATATATAATATATATATATATATATATATATATATATATATATATATATATATATATATATATATATATATTTATTTTATTTTATTTTTTTGGGGCAGTATATATAATATATATATACACACACACACTTTGCGTCTGTGCTGCTCGTGTTGTTATGGGGGTTGCTGAACGCACGCTGAGGGGATGTGGTCTGATCAGCTGCTGCTGCCAAGCTGATAACTATAATTATATATGCTAGCAAAATACCCAGGCTTTGCAGCGGAGAAGTAGTGTTTTAAAGAAGTTATGAAAAAGAAAAGGAAACATTTTCAAAATAACGTAACATAATTGTCAATGTAATTGTTTTGTCACTGTTATGAGTGTTGCTGTCATATATATATATATATATATAAAATACACACACACATATATAAACATATATACATATAAACATATCTACACATACACATATCTACATGTATATACACACATACATACATATACACACATATATATACAGATCTACATATACAGGGAGTGCAGAATTATTAGGCAAGTTGTATTTTTGAGGATTAATTTTAATATGGAACAAACACAGTGCTATCAGTCAATCCAAAATGTTAATAAACCTGAAACCTGAATGTTTCACAACGGAAATGTGAGTGTGAACATCATCAGGGGAATACATATGCACACAATTATTAGGCAACTATTAGTGTGCAGATTTATTATGCAACTAAAGGAAAAATGAAAATTTTCCCATCTCACTTGTTTATTTTCATCTGTTATAGTGAGAATAATAAACAAACACCTCAAAATTTACAAATAAACATCTCTGACATTTAAAAAAAAAAAAAAATCAATCAATCAATGACCAATATAGCCACCCTTCTTTCCAATAACAGTCATAAGCCTTTCCATTCATGGAGTCTGTCAGTTTCTTGATCTGTTGACGATCAGCTTTTGTGGAGCAGTGACTACAGCCTCCCAGACACTCTTCAGAGAGGTGTATTGTTTTTCTCCCCCGTAAATCTAGCGTTTAAGAAGTGCCCACAAGTTCTCGATAGGGTTTAGGTCAGATGAGGAAGGGGGGCCATGTCATTATTCCTTCATCTTTAAGGCCTTCACTGGCTGGCCACACAGTGGAGAACTTCGATGCAAGTGATGGAGCATTGGCCTGCATAAAAATCATGGTCTTTTTCCTGTATTGCTGTTTGAAGAAAGTGTCTTCGAAAAACTGGCAGTAGGTTTGGGAGTTGATTTTGAGTTCATCTTCAATGCAAAAGGTCCAACTAGCTCATCTTTAAAAATACCAGCTCATACCAGTACCCCACCTCCACGTTGGAGTGGAGCTCTGTGCCCATTACTGATCCACAGGTCCATCCATCTGGTCCATCAAGAGTCACTCTCATCTCATCGGTCCATAAAACCTTTGAAAAAATCTGTCTTCAGATATTTCTTGGCCCAGTTTTGACGTTTCAACTTATGTTTCTTGTTCAGTGGTGGTTGGGTTTCAGCCCTCCTTACCTTGGCCATGTCTTTGAGCACTGAACACCTTGTACTTCTGGGCACTCCAGGTAGGTTGCAGCTCTGGAATATGAAAGTACTGGAGGATAATGGGTTCCTGGTAGCTTCACGTTTGATTCTTCTCAAATCTTTGGCAGCTAATTTGCGTCTTTTGTTCTCAACACGCTTTCTTGCGACCCTGTTGACTATTTGCAACAAAATGTTTGATGGTTCTGTGATCACACACCAATATCTTAGCAATTCCAAAAGTGCTGCATCCCTCTGAAAGACTTTTTACAATTTTTGACTTTTCAGAGTCAGTTAAATCTCTTTTTGGCCCATTTTGCCTGAGGAAAACTAGCTGCCTAATAATTCTGCACACCTTGATATAGGGTGTTGATCTCCTTAGGCCACACCCTCCCTCATTACACAAATACACATCACCTGGCGTGCTTAAATCCAATAAGCATTCAAGTTAATACAGCTTGGAGTTGGAATATACGCATTAAAAATGATGATATGGTCAAAATACTCACTTGCCTAATAATTGTGCACACAGTGTATATACATATCTACATGTATACATATATATATATATATATATATATATATATATATATATATATATATATATATATATATATATATATATATATACATATCCACATATATATATATCTACATATACAGGTACATATATACACATACATACATATATATCTACACATATATATACTGTATATAGCAAAATCCCCACGCTTCACAGCGACAAAGAACTGCTTTTAAAATTTTTATTAAGAAGAAAAGAAAACCTTTTTAAACTGAGGGAAAATATACCAATAACTATCTGTTACGGATCTCTTTGTATACCACGTTGTCAGTTCAGCAGTCCAGTTGTAATATGACCAAGCTGTGTACTGAGATTACTTTTGAGAATGCAACGTATAGTTTTGTCTAGGAGGAAAGCAATATTGCCTCAAATCAATTGCAACCTTTTGTTGGGTGTGTCCCTGAGACTTATTAAATGTCATCGCGAAGCAGAGCCTTACTGGAAATTTGAGGCATTTCAATTGAAATGGGTGATCAGAGGGTATAACGGTGATGCGAGGAATACATTCAGAGTGTGGCGCTCTGCTGTTTTTTTGTATAGCTGCCTTCACACAGCTTCTCCGCTGCTTTATAAACGAACGCCATATAAGGCCGTCGTTTCTTCTTGCTTCGCGGTTCTGTACTGTTTTATTGTTCGTTTATTATGATTCTTATGGTTATTGTGTAGCTATTCGAGACTTACTTTACTGTTCAGGTACCCATTTCCTTTGTTTAATCCGTGGCTTGTACGCTATTTTTTGTTCGTTTATTGCGATTATAGATATTTATTGACTAGCAGAATACCCACGCTTCGCAGCAGAGAAGTAGTGTGTTAAAGAAGTTATGAAAAAGAAAAGGAAAAATTTTTAAAATAACGTAACATGATTGTTAATGTAATTGTTTTGTCTTTGATATATATAATCAAAATACCCGCGCTTGGCAGCGGAGAAGTAAAAAGAAAAGGAAACATTTTAATAACGTAACATGATTGACAATGTAATTGTTTTGTGATTGTCAGGAGTGTTGCTGGCATATATATATATATATATATATATATATATATATATATATATATATATATATATATATATATATATATATATACATACATACATACATATATATATATATATATATATATATATATATATATATATATATATATACATACATGTGTACATATATACACACACATATATACTATGGGGTGCTAAACAGGCAAATAAAGTGATTTTGTGAATATATAAAGTCGGCGTCAGAATATATAAAGTCAGCGTCGGTATACATAAAGTCAAAACTTTTTTCTGAATATATAAAGTCAAAACCTGAATATATAAAGTCAGCGTCGGAATTTATTAAGTCATTCCTGATTATATAAAGTCAGCATCGGAGTATATAAACTCACTCCTGAATATATAAAGTGAAAGTCAAAATCTATTGATTGAAACGACTCTGAACTGAACTGAGTTAACAAAAACGTATTCAGAAAAATTAAATTTAAAAAACACTGTTCGGTTAATGTTTTGAAAATGATGCATGTGCCCTGCCCAGGATTGGTTCCTGCCTTGCCCAGTGTTGGCTGGGATTGTCTCCAGCAGACCCCCGTGACCCAGTGGTCGGATTCAACGTGTTGGGAAATGGATGGATATTCCGACGCTGACTTTATATATTGAAGTTTTGACTTTATAGATTCCAGCGCTGACTTTATATATTTAAGTTTTGACTTTATATATTCCAGCGCTTACTTTATATATTCTGAAATATTCCAACGCCGTCTTTATACACTCGGGTTTTGACTATATATATTTGGTAATGACTTTAGGCTATATATTCAATTTTTGACTTTATATATTCCAGCGCTGACTTTATATATTCAAGTTTTGACTTTTATTTATTCCGACAGTGACTTTATATAATCAAGTTTTGACTTTATATATTCGCGAATGACTTTATATATACAAGGTTTGACTTTATATAGTTAAATGTAGTCATCATTGCGTAAGTTTTTCTTTACCATAGAAATTTAAAGACTAAATTCAACTTCCATTCCTAACAAAGATATTTCTGGCAACTGAATAGAAGCTACTTATATCCAAATTCGAGCTATTGAGCTGTCGCCTGCATGCCTGAATAAATCACCCTCGCTTCGCTCTTACTTTTTTACCGTTCATTTAATCATGTCTAGTGGCGGAAAAATTATAAAATGGAAGGAGGATTACACTGAGTATGGCTTTACCAAAATAATTATTGATGGCGAAACGATTATTCATAAAGCTTCAATTGGTGATCTGTTTTTCTGTGTTAACCTCATATTTTTTCATACTTCTTCTCAAACCAAGGGGGTGCGAGGCTAAAATGAATCAGGAAGCGCTGATCAATGTAATCAGTGTACCGGGAAATCATGCATTGACAGAAGTTCCCCTTTGCTTGTGATTAAATGCGTGATTTTTAACACGTTATGGAGCACATGCATCGAAGCTTTTCAGCTGTGCTTGTGCTAATAAAAGGAAACATTTTAAAAATAACACAATTGTCAATGTAACCTTTTGTAAGTAGTGCCTGGAGGATTCAGTGTGGAGAAACTCTAGACACAGCATGTGTATTAACTTGTGGATTTTTCTGTGAGTATTTGGTGGCAGCGTCACAAAGTCGTAACACTGCGTTAGCTGCGGAGCGCAGCTCAAAGCGAAATGAGGTGAATGGGAGGGGAGATGATGACGTGACTCCCCCACCCGCCTTAGCTGTCAATCTCCCACAAACACAGTCTCTGGGAATTTGCATAAGCACAGCCCCTCACCTGCAATTTTAACTTAGTTACAAAGTGATCAAAACTCTCGTTTATATCCTGCGTCCTCTCATTAAACTTGTATCCCGCATTACCCGTGGGCATGACAAATTCCAGCAGCAGCCTGTCTATGAACTTAATTTAAAGTTTAGGTTTACACTGTGCTTTGTTTCCGAAGTAGCAGCACTCATGAATATGGTTGTATATGTCACTCACAGCAGAGCCTTACTGGAAATTGGAGGCATCTGAATTGAAATGGGAGATCAGAGGGTGTAACGGGGATGCGAGGAATACATTAAGTGTGGAGAAACTCTAGAGACAGCGTGTGTATTAACTTGTGGATTTTTCTGTGAGTATTTGGTGGCAGCGTGACGAAGTTGCTTCCGCAAGACCGCGTTAGCTGTGGAGCACTTAAAGGTTTCTCGTTACAGCAATTTTAACTCCGTTACAAAGTGATCCAAAGTCTCGTTTATACCTCGTGTCTTCTCATTAAACTTGTATCTCGCGAATAAAGTATTTAGTGTTTTTCTTCAGTGCTCTTTGGGAGCTCTTCCTTCTTTTCTACGTACTGCGGTCACAGTCCATTCACGTGATTACGTGGGAGGCGTGATGATGTCACATGCAGCTCTGCCCCCCACGGCCATCAAGTTAACGTTCATTACAGTATATGTAGAAAATTTCAGCCTTCTACCTACACGGGAAGTTGGAGAATTAGTGATGAGTAAGTGAGGGCTTTGCCTTTTATTAGTGTATATATATATATATATATATACACACACACACACACATACTGAGTTTATCACTACGAGACTCTAGACACAATAGTCCTATGTCATATTGTCTATGTGGCATGGGGAGGATGTCAGAAGATGACACAAGAAGGAATATATTTAGATAATGTTATCCCGAAGGCGAAAAGGTTCTAATTTCACCCTCTGATGATTGGCTAGCCAACAAAAAAAAAAACATCTTAAAAAGGTGTGCTGGTGGCCACCTCACTAACTTTGTTCATGCCAACAGCAGTTGAGTTGTTTATACCTTTTCCAATTGGCGTTCATAGAACCCATCTCTTTACTTTCCTTAACTGCGAATAATGCCCAGACGTAGAGCAGCCATTCCTTCCTTAAATTACTTCCTTCTCTCCTTTTGAGTTTTGGTTGTCAGACCTGTCATTGGGTAATGACCAGAAACGTTTCTGACAAGACGCATGAAGATCCCACCCACAAAGCTGTTGTTAATCTCCCCCTTGTGGCTTTTAGTCCCATTCCAAGAAAAGGTCCCCCACCTGTATTTAAATGTGTGGAAGCCCAGGCAGTGACAAGCAGCACTCAAAAGACAGACAACGTACAATGCAAAACACGTGTATAAAATATTTGTCCAAACTGACTACAGGGCACATTTCCAGGAAAATATTTAACAAACAAGGTCACTAGTGAATACAGCATATTTGCTTCAAAAATGCATTGGTGGATTTTGCTGATTAACATTATATTAGGACTGTCCTTCCTATTTCACTAATTGGCTACAAACTATGTTGCTATGTAACCTAATGCATGTCATATTTGTCTTCTATCTAGAAGGGATGTTTTTGAACATGGACACACAGCACAGAGTTGGTCATAAACCAGAAGGTATTGCTGAGTTTTAATCCAAGAAGTATAGAAACATTGCACTCTATGCCAACAGTCTTATCATAATTAGTATATATTTTACTGCAGTTTTTTATTGTGGTATCTAAAAAAGAAATTATCAAAGCTTACCTAATTGTTAGAAAAGGTACTTTTTAAGTCATACTATATAAGTTTTTGCTTCCCAAAGGAAGAAATAAAAATCTCCCAAAAAAGTATTTATCAGTGATGTTGTCCCCAGCAACACACTGCTCATAGCTTTTTATTTTCTGGAGACGCAGCACGGTTTTACCCCATATTTGTCATGACACATTTTCTTAATGTTAAAAGCTAATGCAAAAATACATACTGTTACACAATAGTCTCTATTATGTTTTACTGCATACCTGAAAATTACACAAGCTGCTGAAGTGGCATACCACTATTGTCCTGGTTATTGTGTCACTGGATTTCCTTTCACTCCCTCATACAGGCCATTGGTGAGATTGTAACAATTATGTGCTACAGTGGTTGCTAATGGAAAGAATTTGCAAGACCTTTGCACAAGACAAAACTATCATTTTCCTCCACCCACAGCATAGTTTAAAACAACACTCAATGTTGTGAATGTTTCCTTCATAGCTGCTCAACAGGATGCCCTGGCATGTGGTTTTACAGTTTTTGCTCTTGATAAGGAAAACTTGCATAATAATAGGATGCTGTTCAATATGATGTGTAGATACTGTCAGACGGCAGCCTGGAGACAACCCATTGCTGATAGTAGCATTATTTTCTGCAGCTTTTAGAACATGCTAGGAGAATCTAATGAGTTTCTAACTCTGTAGCAGCCTTGACATTTTGTGGAGACTGCCTAGCTAACTACCTGATGAGTCATTAAATAAATAAGCCAGCTTTGCTTTACAGATCACCTTATGGTAAGCAGTAAGCATGATGCAGTAAATTGCATTGGATTTCAGTATGAACTGATCTGTTTCTCTTAAGAGTAGGAATTACAGTATATCAAGGTTGAAACAGAAGACAGATTTTTGTTACTCAAGTAATACTGGAAGAATGTTAGTTCGTGAATACAGCAGATAATTTGAATACTTGGACCCAGGGAGCTTACTATGCAGTGATTTAACACTTTCACTCATGCATATCTGAATGTATAATCTGTTCCTAGGGTAATGGAGTGCTCTAGCCTTGGTTGTAATGTATTTTCATAAATGTCATTTCATAGTGTTGTATAGCTTTTTTCTTTTAAGTAACCAAAAAAACAATCAGTATAGAAAGTCAGGTAACAGAACTGAGTTGCAGATATGCTGCCCAGACCTTGGCGACAATGAATAGTGGAAAAATAATGACTTCTTTTGCTTAAAATTAGAAGAGACCACATTGTGTCTGTGAAGAGAAACCTCAAGTCTTTTTTTTTTTTTTTAGAATTTGACAAGAATTCATTATTCTATTTAAATAAACAAGACTAATTTCTGTTTATCTTTTTGATTCATCAACATGTAAGAGGGTCTGCTGTATATTGGGATTCATTTAGCCCTCCAAGTATGGGCAGAGGAGGTTCACCAGTATTGATTTGATGTAACAGTAGTATTAATTGAATTCATATTGGCTTGGTATCTAATTCATTGTAATGTGTTTTCCTGATATAAAATAAGCTGATAGGCCTTGCCATGGAGAAAATATTCATTAGAGCTATAAACACCTTGTTGCTCAGACCCTATTTTGACATTCTAAGAGTATTCAGACCAAGCTGAGCAGAGCTGTGATTAAACTATAATGGTTTCATCTTTACTTCTGCCTTGTGGCAATGACCCATATTGCTGAAGTAACTTAAGTTTGACATCAGAAATGGTGCACTTAATATATAGTGTAGTGTCAGTGGTGAGAGCTGCAATGGATGGATTCTCTGCTCTTTACATGTCTCTTTGAGGTAGCTTGCTATCCTTAAAAGCACTGCTCACCTTTTTGCCACAGTAGCTGGAAAACTATGCAGGCTTGCCATTGTCACAAAGTGGACGCTTTAGTTCACCTTCACCCCAACAGATAAACACTGGATACAGGTTAAAAGTGCTAAGAAATATTTTTTACTTTCTTCTCAATAGTGCCCCAAAGCACCTCCACCACAACAAATAGGCAATACTGTAACTATAGTAATGTAACAATAATTAAACACTTCTCTCCTCCCAGCAACTCCGTGACACTCCCTCCAAACTTTGGCTCTCCTGCTGGGTCTCCACTAGTCCTTTATATAGTCCTTGACCCGGAATTGCTTCTGTCCTTCCATCCATGTGGTTTACCAGCATTTCCAGGTCAGATGGAGATTTGTATTTTCTTCAGCCCGGAAGTACTTCTGTCCTTCCATCCCCATGACTTGGGAGTACTTCCGAGCTATATTGGAAACAGAAGTCCCTGTGTCTCCCTGCAGCATCCCTTGACAGCACCCACGGTACCCAGCAGGGCTGTGAAGCTGAACTCCATCTCCCATGGTGCCCTGCGGGAATCTGGGGCACCGCTAAGCTGCATAGAAGTCGCCATCTAGCGTCCTGGGGGTTTCGGCCGTCCATTAAACCATTTATACAGTGGGATGCAAAAGTTTGGACAACCACAACCTTGTTAATAGTCATTATTTTCCTGTATAAATCATTGGTTGTTATGATAAAAAAATGTCAGTTAAATATATCATATAGGAGACACCACACAGTGATATTTGAGAAGTGAAATGAAGTTTATTGGATTTACAGAAAATGTGCAATAATTGTTCAAACAAAATCAGGCAGGTGCATAAATTTGGGCACCGTTGTCATTTTATTGATTCCAAAACTTTTAGAACTAATTATTGGAACTCAAATTGGCTTTGTAAGCTCAGTGACCCCTGACCTACATACACAGGTGAATCCTATAATGAGAAAGAGTATTTAAGGGGGTCAATTGTAAGTTTCCTCCTCCTTTAATTTTCTCTGAAGAGTAGCAACATGGGGTCACAAACCAACTCTCAAATGACCTGAAGACAAAGATTGTTCACCATCATGGTTTAGGGCAAGGATACAGAAAGCTGTCCCAGAGATTTAAGCTGTCTGTTTCCACAGTTAGGAACATATTGAGGAAATGGAAGACCACAGGCTCAGTTCAAGTTAAGGCTCGAAGTGGCAGACCAAGAAAGATTTCGGATAGACAGAAGCGACGAATGGTGAGAACAGTCAGAGTCAACCCACAGACCAGCACCAAAGACCTACAACATCATCTTGCAGCAGATGGAGTCACTGTGCATCGTTCAACCATTCGCACTTTACACAAGGAGATGCTGTATGCGAGAGTGATGCAGAGGAAGCCTTTTCTCTGCCCACAGCACAAACAGAGCCGCTTGAGGTATGTTCAAGCACATTTGGACAAGCCAGCTTCATTTTGGAATAAAGTGCTGTGGACTGATGAAACTAAAATTGAGTTATTTGGGCATAACAAGGGGCATTATGCATGGAGAAAAAAGAACACAGCATTCCAAGAAAAACACCTGCTACCTACAGTAAAATATGGTGGTGGTTCCATCATGCTGTGGGGCTGTGTGGCCAGTGCAGGGACTGGGAATCTCCTCAAAGTTGAGGGACGCATGGATTCCACTCAGTATCAGCAGATTCTGGAGACCAATGTCCAGGAATCAGTGACAAAGCTGAAGCTGCGGGGCTGGATCTTTCAACAAGACAACAACCCAAACACTGCTCAAAATCCACTAAGGCATTCATGCAGAGGAACAAGTACAACGTTCTGGAATGGCCATCTCAGTCCCCAGACCTGAATATAATTGAAAATCTGTGGTGTGAGTTAAAGAGAGCTGTCCATGCTTGGAAGCCATCAAACCTGAATGAACTAGAGATGTTTTGTAAAGAGGAATGGTCCAAAATACCTTCAACCACAATCCAGACTCTCATTGGAACCTACAGGAAGCGTTTAGAGGCTGTAATTTCTGCAAAAGGCGGATCTACGAAATATTGATTTCATTTCTTTTTTGTGGTGCCCATATTTATGTACCTGCCTGATTTTCTTTGAACAATTATTGCACACTTTCTGTAAATCCAATAAACTTAATTTCACTTCTCAAATATCACTGTGTGTGTCTCCTGTATGTGAAATAAGCCACATCTTTGGAAATTCTTTCAGAAATGTTGAGCCACAGTAAGTTAAGTTTCTGCCTCCTTGAGCATAAGAAGCCTACAGCTAGTGGTCACAGAGAACAGTATTTTCTTAAGCATGGGTAAGGTTAGCATGAGTATGGCACTGTGGCAATGCTGCCTCACACCTCTGTTTGGAGTTCTGACATGAGTATCATCTGCATGAATGTTTTTGTCAGTTTTTCTCATTCATTCTTGAGCTGTATGTGTGCAGTTTGTTGTTGGTTTCAGAACTGGTGTGATGAGCATGTGCTAAATCCCTGGTTTGTTTCTACGTTCCCTGTGGAGCAACTTACATTCTTAGCAGATTTTCAGCTTTTCTGTACACCATTAACAATAACTTTTTTCTTGTAGCATGTATCTTCTTTCAGAATGTTATTATCACAATACTGGGACCTCAATTCCATTCCCACCTTGAGTACCTTATGTGTGCTAGTTTGTATATTTTCCCCTTGCTTGCATGATCTATCTCTAGAGTCTCACATTTTCTTCCCACAGTATAAATACATGCTGTCTGCTCAACTGGAAACTGTATCTTAGCATGCGAGTGATCATGGGGATGTTGGCGTGTTAGTCCTGAGACAAACTGACATATTCATGGCCGATTCTGCTGTTTGCTAACTTAGATAGGCTCTGTGAGAAAAATGGGTATAGAAGAAATGTTTTTCACTTTCTTCTGTTAGTTTCCTAATCTGTGACCACTGGCCCCCTGATAAGTTGTTTGATGTTACCTGTGGGAAACTTGGGCCGGTAAGATTTTGAACCTGATTTTATAATAAAACATTCAATTTACAAAATATGCCAATGAAAGTGAACATGATACAGAGTTACTGCTACCAATTTGCACCATCAAATTTAAATTACTAAGGGTTATTCTTAAGGGTGGCTAAACAATATGGAATCTGATTTCACATTATTGTGCATTTTACTTTGCAGATATTTGGAAATTAATTGGCTACAGCATTTTATCTGTCCTTTTGTGTTGTTAAGAAACACCATACCTCTGCTAATATCTTCAGCCTTTTCACAGATACTTACTGCATTGTTTGTTGGCCAGTGTGAAGCCTGTTGGTTAAGAGTGACCATATACGACATGTTTTTAGTACAACATACTGCATATCAAAAGCTGGTGTGTTGTTAGATGGTGTGACGTATGAGTGTAAATGGATGGAAATATTCATGTCCTAAAAGTAATATAGGTATTGTCCTGCATTGCTTTGGATTCTGAATGGATTCTCAATCACACATTTAAACACTTCTATTCTCTTTGAAGAATCTAAGACATTTTTTGTTCTTTTTACAGAATCTCGGATCATTTCCAAACATTACTGGCCATAACTGCAGCCAGTTGCTTGCCACTAATGGCACAACAAGACAAAGTGACCTTGACACTGCCTTTTCCTCTGACACTGGACATAAGGTTGCGCTTCCACAGAGCTGTGAAAATGGCAAAGAGGAGGACTCTAAACAGGAGCTACAATATAGTCCAGCAGATGGTGGTACCTACGAACAGGCGATCAGCCATATGGATGAAGTTGAAAGCTGGGACTCACAGAAGAATGTGTTTCAGTTAGGGGGAGAACTGGACATTGAACAGATTGAAAGAAATTGACTGCCTTACCTTTGGAAATTTGTCTTTGAATATTGGAAGTTGCACAACATCCTGTAATGTAGATGGAAGGGAAAAGTGTTTGGATACAGAAACTGTCAGCTAAACAAAGAGCTAATTTTTATTCCTTGTGAGTGTACCCATTTTGCATCAACGTGGATTTTGCATCAAGATCTGCAGAATGTAATCTGAAATTAAGTGCACCACTCTGGATTGTGAATACACCAAAGGACTCAAGGTGCTGGACTGTGTAGAAGGTGAAATTCAGTTGAGTGTTAGATCACTGATCAGGAATATTGGAAATAAGGCTGACGGGTATGCTGAGTGTCATGTTTGTTAATGGGCGAGCAGCAGGATATGGCTGAAGGATTTTCAGGATAACGAAATTGACTGAACACAGAACTGTAACAGAAATCAATATTAATTAACTGAGCGGAAGGTTTCATGTGAATTGTTGAATGCTGTGCATTAACTTTAAACATGGTACCGCTGAGGGAGAAAGGGTTTATGAAGAGTAGAGGCAGAAATACAAAATAAAAGCTAGATTTACAAAGCTTACAGATAAAAGCAAGTTAAGGTGGGGTTTTCGATTCATTATCTCGGGCATGAATTATCCATGTGATTGATGAGTTCAGGCCATGTCTTCTGGTACAGTTTTGGAATTTGAGCCCTTTAGAGGTGTAAGAGGCATTAGAAAACTAGTCAGTGTTTCTTTTTTTAAATGTCTCTTATTCACCAAAGGCACAAAAAGTTAAGTTTAAAGAAGTGGGTAAACTGAATTTTGCAAGAATCTAAGATAATCCAGTGCCTCCACTTGTTTATATTATCCTTAGTAGTGTGCAAAACATGTATGGAGTGACCTTTCCAAAATGAAACTGCATAGCCACCTGTTGAACCTTCTTTTGCTTAAAGCAATATTTCTATTTTTTTGCTTTTGTTCTTTTCCTACCTCAAGTTCACAACACTGAAGCTTTCGAAGATATCATTTAGGTGTAAATGTAAGCAGCACAGAATAGACCGCTAAAGAGTATATTGAGTAACATAGAACAGCAATAAAACCAGAATCAGGCTTTTTTTACTGTTGTTTTTTTTTTTTTACTTTTGAAAGCAACAACAAAGAAGTGACTCTTATATTTGGATTTGATGTTTGACACAGAAAAAGCATCACAGAAAGAGCTGAAATGTGGTGCATTTGTCTAAATTGCTGTGGACAGGCACTTTATAATAATAATGGATACCATTCAATTCAGTGTATTTATATAACCTCCTTTTACACTAGTGAGGGAAGCCCAGATCTTGTTTCCAGTGAAAGGCATTGGACTAACAGCCTCATTGCCTTTTATCTGTAAATGTATTACTTGTAATGTCTTTCACATACATAATGCCCCGACCACTATTAATACTCTGTACTGCTTATTTGAATTCTTCTTTTCCCCTTTAGTGTTCATATTTTGGGTGCATTTCAAATGGTTTAGAGTATTTTTTGCTTGCACCTGCTGTGGATTTAGGTGCCTGAAGCTACTGCAGAAAGTGGGGTAATAGAAAAAAAAACATCTACCAAGTAGGCACAGTAAGGTCTTGGGGCTTGATGATAAACTCTCCATAAAGATAGTTTGTGGCTCTGTTTGTCGCTCGAGTAAAGGTGTAATGTCTTTACTAGAACTGCTAAGCGGCCTTAGTTGATTTGAAATGTTCAGGTTTCTGTTGCCCTGGAGCAGCATTGAAGTTGTTGTTCCAGCACTGTTATTCACCTTTAACTGATCAGTTTTAGATACAATAAAAGAAGGGACTTAATACCTGGAGACAAACAATTTGAAACTTTTAATAATAGATTCAAAAAAATGGTTTCTGTAGGAATTTTAACTTACTTTGCTCAACCTCTAAGAAAGTTGTATGGTTTTGCAAAGGAGAGGGAAAAGGGTCTGTTTCTCCTGCAAATGGGGGATTTTGAGTTCTTTTTCTTGTACTTCCTGGTTTATGATGTCAGACTCCCAACTTTAATGCTGATTGATTGAAGGTGAATGATTTTCTTGGAACAACAGTTTTGATGTTGCTTTATAATGAGCCCAGCCTGATAATATCTGGTTCACTCTGTGGCTTTGGCTATGCCTGGGGTGCAACACCAGCACCTCAGATTCTAAATTCTAGCAATAGGGTATAACTTAAGTGCAAAACAGGTTATCCTCTATGACCACTGTCCATCTTGTAGAACAAAGCAACCGATACTTTGTATTAGCACCCAAAACTGAAGTGGAAAAGAAGCTATAAAACAACGGAATGCTATTTTTATACAAAACATGTGAAAGACATTATTTTTACTGAAATTAATTTTTTAAAAGTAATGCAGTTGTCCATGTCACTCTGTGGAGGATTTAAAGTACTACTTGTTTCTCTCTTTTTTCAAATTTAGGCATATCAAATCAAAGATGGAAAGTAATGAGATGTTAACTTCATGATGTAAGATGAAGTTAAAAATGCAGATTGGAAAGCTTCAAAAACATTGCTTTGCTAAACTTAATAAGATGGTTTATACATTTACACTGTAATCTTAGAGTGGACTGCTCTGCACCTATGCAATAGAAGTAATTTGTAATTCAGGGACTTTGGGAGTTTTATTTTTTTACAGTATGTGCAACTGAACATATTAAAACGGCTTTAGGGAACAAAAAGAAATGCGACTTGACAGCTTAAAAAAGATTTTAAACTCAACATGTTAAACATTTATCAGAATTGGGTTTAATATGGAAATATTTTTCATATTCAATCAAATCTATTAGTCATTCATTTACAAAAATGTACTTTCTATTAAAAGTGAACCGTGTTTTGAATGCCAGTTTAAATTGAGGCCACTTTGGTAGAACCATTGTAGCTAATTGGGTTAACTGGCTGTTGTCTTCAGACTGGAAAGTTTCCATTTTCCAGATGCCTCTATGCTATATCCTTGCATGAAGGCATGGCAACAGTGCATCTATATTAGGTTGGGATGGAAAATGAATTTGGGTACTCGCATACTGTACTTGAACATTTCTGTTGCCCTTTTACTTAGTAGTTGGCCACATTTAAATTTTATTGTTGAGAAGTTTAAAAACCATCAATAAAGTTAAGGCACTAAGTCACTGTTTGAATGAATAAACATAAACATTCTATCAGACTAAACATGTATCAGAGATTAGAGTAGTCCTGAGATATAGTTTTGCATATCAAGATGTCTGTGATGGGATGTTGTGCTGATTGTTGGTTGCTATGTCATAAATTATGCAAGTACTCAGCAAGGCAAAAAACTTGGACATACATTCATTGATTCTGATTTGAGCAAAATAAAACAATTTGACTTTACATTTTCCAATTAATTTTTAAAACAAAAGGTCAACATTATTTTATTAAAAAAAACAAAAACAAAACTTGTTTGTAAACTGCATAAGTTGAAGTTTCAGAGTGACTCTTCTAGATCCATGGAGGGCCAAAGAGGCTGAATGTGTTTGTTTTTAACTAGTCTCTTAGTCTCTAGTCACTGATCAGTTCTTGATTGTAACTTTAGTCTGACTGCTTCTGTGCCTAATGTTATGCTTAATCGATGAAATTAGCATTAACCAATGGCTTTATACATGACAGAATTGTATGTTAATGTTGCAGCAGGTTGGCCCACATTGCTTTACTTATTTCTCTGTTCCTTTCTTAACCTTCAGATATTTGTTATTGAACAGACTCAGGTGTGAATGACAATGAATACTATGTGGCTCCCCAGCAGGGATCATACAGAGGGCACAAGAAGCTTTATGTGTTTGTTGTAACCTGTCTCTTACAGCTCAGAATTGTTGATTGTACTTGAACTCTGTTCGTAGTCTGATTTGTGCTTTTCCTATTTTTGTGCTTGATATATGAATTTAGAATTAACTGGTGGTTTGAAATTTTACAATACTGTTTATTAATTTTGAAATAACGTCAAGCGGGTGTATTTCCCCTGTAGAGTTTACTTATATTTTTAAATATTCAGGTAAATATTCCACTGAATATGCTCAGGTGTGAGTGTGTGTGAATGTATGGGTTGCTCTGCAGGAATCATTGCAAAGTGTTATTCTGTGTTTAAAAATTCATAGGCAAAGATTGTGCATGATGAGCACATGAAACAGACAGAATACACCTCTATGAACTAAAATTCTTGGAAACAAACTCAGGTAAATTAAATGTCATAGAAAAACAGAGCCTGAACTGTGAACCCATTCAGAGTCCTCAGTCTGACTTTAGAAAATGACAAAGTGAAAGTCTAAAGACCCACAGTTTAGTGTCGTAAGATGAAAACTTGCATCTTTAGAGGCCCTCCATGAGTTGAGTAGTTGCTCGCTAAAAGTTTTAGATTTTTTAGGAAGAAGCCACTAATTTTTTTTTTAATTTAGAGCAAGCTATGAGCTAGCACATGGTGAAAACTACTGTGCATACGCATCACCCCACCACCACCGCCAGGGACACATCATCCTTAATAGTCCTACAGAAATTTAGTTAGATTTCTTTGATTTATTTCTCAGTGATGGTAAGCTAAATTTTGTGGACTAAGATTCAACAGAATATAGCATATGGGCATAAACTACCTTTGTGTCTGCATAATAGGAATTGATATGAAGTTCATTTTAAACAAGTTTATTAAGAATGAATAAAAGTTCATGAAATTGTTTATTTAAAAAAGAGTGTTTCATTTACATTGGTACAGACTTTAACCTGGGCTGCTGTCAATGGCCTGTTTAGATAATAATACCTCTTCTTTTTATCATTACTTTTTTTTCCCCAAACCATTTTTACTTTATTACTGTTCACCTCTAGGATCTGTTTGCCTGACTGTATAGACTTGTTGTAATTCTAATCATTCTTGAGATTCATAACTTAGGATTGGCCTCAAACTTGAGTTCAGCTGAATTAGCAAGTTAGTGGCCAGCTGGTGAACTAAATTTCAAGTTAAAAAACGTACAGAAAACAAAAGAGGACAGGTGATTTTTATGATATCTTTTAATGTCTTGAATGCACAAAGACTCCCAAGTGCCCTTTGAAGACGCTGCTGCTGATGCTGACAGTATATTTCAGAAGTGAAAAGCTAAAAATGAAAGCAGCCCACTAAAGCAGCCTTGAGAACCCCACCTATGTATGTTTTCTCTCAGCCTAAAAATAAAATGTTTTGAAATACATGAACTGAACTCTGGAGGTCTGTAAACACCGAGCTTTGAGCTTTGATATATGTGGTACCTGTCATTTGTTGGTAAAATCAAAACTCAATTTAACATTTAAAATATATATAAAAAAAAAAACAGTGTCTTTCAGAAATAAAGGTTTGCTCTATCTTGTCCCAGTGGATTAACACTTGATACACAAGTCCACCAGTCCATTATTTGTAGTGCTTGCCAGTCCCCAAGGCCTTCGTATTAGAATGTGCTCTGCTGCAGGGTACTCATTTTTATTCATCTGTTAAAGGTCAGGCGAAAGCAGGCAGGGCTGCTTGGGTAGGTGTTTTTACTTGTCAGAACATTTGTTTAGTATGCTAGCTCAGTAAGCAAGTAACTGGAAAACATCATTCAAGTATTGATCAGAAGAAAATGAGGCGTTGGTGGGGGTGAAACAGAAGGCAACACAAGGATAATGTTGGTATAGAAAATGGATGTGCTTTCATTTTTTAATTCCTGTATAGGTTTATGCTTGAATTTGAAACTCAGTGAAAACACTTTTGAAATTATATTAAAATCTGATCATAAATGGAAGGTTTTAAGTCAGATTGTTGAATACTATTGATTATTTTAAATTTGATTGATTCCTCTATCTAAGACAACATACAATATCAGCATGATGTTTACATATATATTTATGACAGCTGGGGAAATGACCAGTTTTAAATGATTTAGTCAGAGTTGCACAAAGAGTTTGTAATGTGAATTGAATTAGGCAATCCTCCGTTTCGGAGTCCCGTGCCATAGTCCCTGCACCACATACACATATGATTTATTCAGATATGGACAATTGCTCACACACACAGCAATATATGTCTGAAACTGGTTATTCCAAAATCATAAAATGGAAAAAGGTTCATTAAACTTGACAGTGGTTAGTGCTGTCATTACACAAGCCACAGTTGCAACACAGTCCTGAATTTTCTTTCATGTCTTGAGGGGATTTATTACATAACAATACTCCACTCTTAAATTTATTGGCAATTCTGAATTGCCATGGTACATGTGAAAAATTGCGTTTCTAGCCCAAGACACTTTTAACTTGTACACAGATTTCTGTTGGCCTTGGCTCTGAATTGGAGTAAGCTGGTTTAGGAGTTTAATAAAGAGGTTCAGGAAAGTCATATCATCATCCATTGACTGTTTTTTGAAAGACTATGATATACTCTGGGCTTTTCAGAGTTTTTCTTAATACTGTTTTTTTCACATCATACAAGAAAACTGCAAAAGGTTTGAATAGAGAATAAATACAAGGACGTTAGTAAAAAATCAAGGCCAACAATGAATAATATATTGTAATTGACCATAGCATCTTATTTTTAAAGCAAAAAAGATACGTTTCACTGACAAACATTTACATTAATGCACTATTTTAAGTATTTCCCTTGACACTCTTGGTTGTGCTGTATTATTTATATGTAATCCAAAGTTACATTTTAAAAAATAGTTTATCAATACAAAGTTTTGTGTGGTTTAATTTCAAGCTATACACTGTTAGGTATTAAAATTTTGAAGACTGGTTCTCTGTCTTTAGCAAGAATTATTGTGATGTATAAAAAGCATGCTGGAGTGCCATGCACAGTCCTTAATTATGGATAAATAATATTATTTTATTCAGTGTAAAAATACTTTATGAAAAAGCAAGTTGGGAAAATTGAGGATTAGATGTGTCAAGTATGTTTTAAAATAACCGTGCAATGCTTACCATTAAAATGCGCCACTACCAATGACACGTGTGAAGGGAAAAAACAACCTGCACACATCTGATAGTTTTGGGACACCAGGCAGACAGTTTTTGGATGCTGATGACTCCTAAAGGAAGGCTGCATTAATGCTGAAGCTATCAGTTGATACAGCAATTCATTCATTTCTTACGATTGATTTTGAAAGTTTTCATTTCTGGTAAATTAAACGGTGGCATGTTGCGCCATGTACTGGAATTTAAAAAGTAGATAGGTTACACCTTCCTCCAATCCACATAGGGCAAAGTACATTTAGATTGAGGATTAAATATTATATATTTAAATGCTTAACCAAACAAAATACAGTCGACCCTTGACATAAGACCGGCCTGATATGCGAACGACTTGATTTACGACCAACATCTTGCGTTACGACCCGAATGTGGTCACGTGTATCCACTTGTGCAATTGTAAACAAACAGCCGAAAGCATTCGTATGCGTCAGTCGGAGCCCAGATACATGTGTTTGTGGACATAATTTCAGTCAGTGCAGTGATTTATCTATATACACTGACCTAAAGGATTATTAGGAACACCATACTAATACGGTGTTGACCCCCTTTCGCCTTCAGAACTGCCTTAATTCTACGTGGCATTGATTCAACAAGGTGCTGAAAGCATTCTTTAGAAATGTTGGCCCATATTGATAGGATAGCATCTTGCAGTTGATGGAGATTTGTGGGATGCACATCCAGGGCACGAAGCCTGCTCCACCACATCCCAAAGATGCTCTATTGGGTTGAGATCTGGTGACTGTGGGGGCCATTTTAGTACAGTGAACTCATTGTCATGTTCAAGAAACCAATTTGAAATGATTCGAGCTTTGTGACATGGTGCATTATCCTGCTGGAAGTAGCCATCAGAGGATGGGTACATGGTGGTCATGGATGGATGGACATGGTCAGAAACAATGCTCAGGTAGCCCGTGGCATTTAAACGATTGGCACTAAGGGGCCTAAAGTGTGCCAAGAAAACATCCCCCACACCATTACACCACCAGCCTGCACAGTGGTAACAAGGCATGATGGATCCATGTTCTCATTCTGTTTACGCCAAATTCTGACTCTACCATTTGAATGTCTCAACAGAAATCGAGATTCATCAGACCAGGTAACATTTTTCCAGTCTTCAACTGTCCAATTTTGGTGAGCTGTGCAAATTGTAGCCTCTTTTTCCTATTTGTAGTGGAGATGAGTGGTACCCGGTGATGTCTTCTGCTGTTGTAGCCCATCCATCTCAAGGTTGTGCGTGTTGTGGCTTCACAAATGCTTTGCTGCATACCTCGGTTGTAACGAGTGGTTATTTCAGTCAAAGTTGCTCTTCTATCAGCTTGAATCAGTCGGCCCATTCCCCTCTGACCTCTAGTATCAACGAGGCATTTTGCCCACAGGACTGCTGCATACTGGATGTTTTTCCCTTTTCACACCATTCTTTGTAAACCCTAGAAATGGTTGTGTGAAAATCCCAGTAACTGAGCAGATTGTGAAATACTCAGACCGGCCCATCTGGCACCAACAACCATGCCACTCTCAAAATTGCTTAAATCACCTTTCTTTCCTATTCTGACATTCAGTTTGGAGTTCAGGAGATTGTCTTGACCAGGACCACACCCCTAAATGCATTGAAGCAACTGCCATGTGATTGGTTGATTAGATAATTGCATTAATGAGAAATTGAACAGGTGTTCCTAATAATCCTTTAGGTGAGTGTATATAATTCACTAAGACCATGGCAAGCAAGACGCATAATAGCTAAGGAAGGAAGAGAAGGTAACAAAGGTAAAGAAAGCGATTGTTAAGGGATGTTAGCTAGCGGGCTGGCGCGGCACATGATGATGTCATCAGGCTGAGTCAGAACCGGCTGCTTTGGAGTGTATTATTACAGCAGTTCACAACATGGCCAGCTTTGAACTGAGTGCTCGACTACTGTCTTTATCAACTTGAGAAACAGCGATCACAATTGAAACTGTGCAGAAATAATTTGAGTGGCGTTCGTGACCGATCTCGCTAATATGTACAGCATGTCGAAATCCACAATCTCGACAATTGTACAAAGAAAAGATTTGCATAAGGAGGCTCCTTCTAAACAATAACCACCTTCTGTTTCATTCTCCTCCTCCTCCCTTCCTGCAGCCCAAAGATGTCAAATTAAATGGTAAGTACAGTATGAAATTATTGTTTCTGGTAAGCTAGGCACTTTCTATAACCTTTTGGTTAGTACATTAGAAGAATTATTGGTGTTTTGGTAAACTATGCGCATTATACAACCCTTTTTTATTATGGAAAGGTTAAGTAAGTGTTGCTGTGGGAGGTTCGGATCGCATTATGGGTATTTCCATTATTTCTTATGGGAAAAATAGTCTTGACTTACTACCAACTTGAGTTACAACCAGCCTTCGCGAACAAATTGATTTCGTAAGTCAAGGGTCCACTGTATACAGATATATTGTACATTACAGATAGTTTGTAACAGAAAATCAGTCTTTTTTCCCATGCAGGAGAAGGTTTTATTTAATCAAGAACATGGTATGTTTTTTTTTCCCCTCTGTGGCTTTCTTTCCTGCATCATGCAAATGCTCTGCTTTGTCTTCATTGTCAATGAAAGTGACTGTGAAAGACTGAATTTGTATAACGTCACTGTGACGCAGTAGTCGCTGCAGTGGTTTTTCACACTGTTTTTCTTTCCCAGTGCCTCTGTGGTTCTTTAACTGGGATCTATCCACAAATGAGTGTTGAGACTGTGGGATCTATTATGAATGTGTGTAAACGATGCAAAGATTTTTGTTTTTTAATATGATACTTCATTCCCAGGGATTATGTGGTTAGGTTTGTTTTCTACATAGAGATTCTGGCTCTTAGTAGATCTAGACAGTCTGCCAGCTTGCTGTAGTGAGCTTTTAACAGCAGCTATCATGGGAAAATATCTGAAGATTGCATTAGTGTACATTGTGAAACAAGCAGACACAAGAAATGAAGATGTGTTGGTGTCCCAAATGAGAAAAACCCATTTATTGTAGAGATGGTGCTTTTGAGAAATGTAGTTGCAATAGGTTAACACTGGTGTTGTCTTTTGCGTAATATAAAAATCGTCCTCCTTACTATTATGTGAGATGAGACCTGGTGGAGAACATTTGAAAGAGCAACAGATGGGAATGGAATTGGAGTTTCTGATTATTCCTGCTTCGACATGTTAAGGAAGCAGACTAGCATGTGACTTTTCTTTTAGACTCTTTCATGTGTTCCTTTTGAATTTGTCCCAGTGGCCCAAATGGATACTGATGTCATTTCCGAGAAAACGTACCCTCCCCACCCTCTCCCAAGAGCTCTGTCATATTAGGCATAACTTTAAAAAGAACATCAGCATTACTGTGGAGGTGTCTTTTTTGTAAATACATTTGAAGCAGTAGGGCTGCAGGTCTAGTAACCCCACCTGATGACCATATAAGTTGATTTGTTGTAGACCACCATGCTGTGAAACAGTATTGTCCAAAACTAGTACAAATTCCAAGCCAAGGAAGTGGTACCCCAGTTCTGTGATGGCTCACTTCACAGCAAGTATGCCTCTCTCTTGCTCCTTCCATGGCTGCATACCTCTTTTCATGGTCCAATATCTTCCGATCTTAGTACATAACATGGTTCTCTTCACCTTAAATTATCTAATTTAACACTATTCTCATTCCTGTTTCAGGTGCTTCAGTCAGGAGTAGAAAAGTAAAATTAGCAGCAGCCAAAATGTGTGAGGTCACAAATGACTTAACTTGGCAACTCTTGAAAACCTCTGCAACCCAACCGATCAATGTCTGTCTTTGGCAAATAGTGAACCTTCTTCATCTTTTAATTTCAACATCCCCATGTAGCATTAGGCTGATTTATGCACGTATTCTCCATTTAAGAGTTTTGACACGTGAGAGATTTGTTTCTGATGTTATTTTTGTGAATGGTTAAAAAAGTTAACTTTCATAATGTCTTGCTTTGTTTGTCTATGTGACACCACCACAGTTATGTTGCTGGGGACATCATGGGAATTGACAGTATAAATATGACAGTGATTACACATTGGTAGTTAGACTACAAACAAGTTGCCCAGAGTGGTAGGATTTATATTCTGCTAACAATCTCTGCGCTTGTGTGTTATCCACTTGAGGCACTGGCAGGGACTAGTAAAATATACTTGAAACTATATGCAGAAACCACTACCACTGACTGTTCTATCACTTGTCCTTTCTCAGAAAAGAGATTGTTGCATGTATCTTGCACAGAACAATAAAATCACCTGACAAAATAAAAGTAGATTTGCTTATACTTTAATGTAGTGAGAAGTCAAGCAAGATGACACCTTTTATTGGCTAACTAAAACGATTACGATATACAAGTTTTCAAGGCAACTTGGGCTCCTTCTTCAGGCAAGATGTAATACAGAAACTGGAGTACCCTGTGTTTATATACACACTAGGACACATACAGCATTGGGAAACCTTTACATGGGTCAACTTAAATGTTAAAAAAAAATTAATAGACCTCTTCAGGCTAAGAAAAGCACATTGTATGGAAAAACTCATCAGAAATTTCAAAATACTTTGTTGGACAGTTATCTTATCCAAAGATCTTGACCATACATTGTTCTTAAGCTAAAAATATTTTTAGAAGATGTACAAATTATGGAACATTCAGTTTTTGTTTTACTCTGCACTATTTGGGGAACATGTAAGAAAAGTCACCAAATTTGACCGGAGGACACTGTCAGGGATATAGTTTGTCTGATAGGTCGTCTCCTCCTTTCAGCTTGTCTAGTGTGGATGTGCCATCGAGAGTATCATCAAGAGCTGGTCAAAGCTGTTAAATATCAGGGAGGGGAGGGCAATCTGGGGCCACAAGTGGATTTTATTGTTAAGCTGCAGCCTATTTATTCATGTAATTTTTTTTTCTTTTTTGCATGCAAAACACCCTAGTATGTAGTTTGTATTTTTCTAAGAATGAATTTGCATTTTCATTCATTATGTATGTAATTTCCATGTTAACTCTCTTCAGTTTAAATGTTGGCCTTAAATGTTTTTTTTAGAAGCAGCCATGTCTAATGAGAAGCCAAAGGTGTGAATGACAGGTCAGTGGTGGGACATATTGTGGTCACACAGGGGTCTGCTCACTACTGGCTGCCAAATCAACAACATTAGTGTCAGGGCACCAGATGGCCTGAAACAACTGCAGCATACACATTGCACAAGCTCATTTCTGTCCATCCATTTAATGATTCCACTTTTTCTGTTACAGGATGATTGGGATCCACAGCCTGTCCTGACAACAGTAGGTGGGAGATGGTAAACAACATTGGATGGGACAGTCCATCATGGGGCACTCACTCACACTAGTCCAGTCCAAGCCAGCTATTACCCTGACATCCGGTCATCCATACTGTTCTTAAACGTGTTTATTTTAGAGCGTCACCAAAAGTCAGTGAATGTCTCGGCAGCATTGGGTGCAAGTTGGGAATCACCACTGAACAGGGCACCAGATCAGCACATAATGTATACCCACTCTCCGTGATAAAGGGCCCATTTAGATGCTTGTCTTTATACTAAAACAAAAAGATCTGCAATGATGCCTATGAAGGAAACTTCAAAAATAAAATTGATGGGATTTAAAGTATTTCATTGAAAAGCAACACTCAGTAAAACTTAACTGAAAAAATAACAAGTGATTAAAAAATAGTTTTGATATTTCATAGGGACTGGCACTGCTTAAAACGGTGATACAATATTCTGAAACACCTGTAATCCAATTTAGAGTCTTGGGAAGGGTAGCCCATCCTGGTGGCATCAAGTGTAAGGCCAAACAAAATGTAATATTTGATAAGGGAAATTAGAGGAAATGTATAAATTTAAGTAATAAAGCTATCTACTTAATATATTTAAGTAATAAAGTGCTCTAACTCCTATAATACCCATGTGAATAGGTAATTTGCCCCTTTAGTTGCTCACTCAAATTGATGGCAAAATTTAATTGCTAATTAGACTCGGCTGACAGATCAAAGGTAGCTCTTGTTGACTCTACACCTCACATAATATTGAGCCTTGTCATGAGAGTGATGTAGTCACTACAAGGTTCCTAGAAGAACACCATGCCTCGATCAAAGGAATTTCCAGGAGAGATGAGGAAAAAAGTTATTGAAACTCAATAAGGAAAGACTTCCATAACTAATTTCTAAGGCTTGAGACTCTGCCGCCCTGCAATGAGAGCCATTATCTTCAAATAGAGAACATTTAAAGCAGTAGGGAGTCTTCCCAAGAAAGGTTGGCATACCAGACCAGCCCAAGGACACCACGGCGACTTATTCAAGATGTTACAGACTGAACATCAAGTGTAAGGTCGTTGTGCGGTGCACCACACCCCCACTCATATGGAGTAACTTCAATTCAAAATGTCATGGGAGGAGAACAGAAGTGCCCAAGGATTCACCCATACCGACTTGGGCAGAAAGAGTAAACTCTGCAGTGATAACTACTGGTAAAGTGATTTGAAACCAGGATGGCTGGATCTGTAAGGTAACAGCACTAACAACTGCACCACGATGCCAACCTAATAAATCAGTTTCATTGTGAGATACGGTTAAATTGGAAAAAAAAGTGTTCAAACAGTAATAAAATTGAAGCTTTCAGAATTGAGGAAAAGGAAAGACCTCCTGTAACTGTTAAAAGTTATAAAGGAAACACCTGTACATTTTTGGGATCCCTCAGCATCTATAATGAAAATCACAGCAATTGTAAGAAGAACATGGCCATTCAGTCAGCTGGAAAACGGCTTCTACTGAGGCAACAGTGACGGTGGTGGAGAGATGGAATAATGGAAACCACAGGTGATGATAACAGAACATTTTCACTTATTTGTAAGGTAAGAACATTACAACGAGATTTGGTGAGCAGGTTTCCATAACATACATTTACTCTAGAGAAGTAATCTGCTACCAAGACGGATTGCTGAGTGCTCTTGAGAATGCCTTTTGTGAACATATGCCTTACAGTGTACACTGTATGCAAACTTCTTTAAAAATAACACATCTGTTATGTATATAAGGCATTATTCATTTTTACAGATACTATATACACAGTAGAATTTAACATGTGTAAATTCAATGTTGCACAATCTGGTAGATGAGCATACAAAAAAGGAAATTATAAAATTAAAAAATTTCTTCTCTTAAGCTGATGCCACATTACATGACATCTTGTTGGGGATTATAGATGTGTTACCAGTTGCTGATCTTGTTGCCAAACCATGTTAATTTACATGACTGAAAACTTCTATGCATGTTAAATATAGCAACCGTCTGATGAATTTCCAGCACAAGTTGTACCCTCCCCATTTTCTGACAGCCAATAGCGTGCTGTCTGACAGAGCCAGTACTGAACGATGGGTTAACAGGTACAGCAGTCTCTGCCCTTTTTTCATTTTTCAATTCTGTTGTAGCATGTAAGACATAAGACATCGGAAAGATGAGCCTCCTTTCTGTTTGTGAGGTCCAAAACATTCAATTCTTTATTCCTTGTCGCTGCATTCTATGCATTGTACTTCCAGATGAGACTTCATTGGTTGTCAGCTCTCATGCACACAGAGCCCGCACCTATGACTAAAGACAAAATCAAACCCGTTACTTGGTATGTCAGACTAAATGGATGAAATTATATAAATGAAGGCTGACATGACCTTTATGTGGAGCAAGAAGGGGCTCCCCTAATTGTGTCAGATGGTGGTGCAAAAAATGTGGGAGATGCAAGGCTTCCATAGTTGAGGACTCTCAAGTTTACCATGTTGCATGGTGGTAGAAGAAAGAGGGAGAAACTAGTGAAAAATGAAACGAAAGAATGCACAAAACAAATTGCACTTCACTTCCAGCGAAATTCATGTCATTGATGCAAGTAGACAGGCGTCTGGAAGTGTTTTCATGCGTTAATTCCCCATGTCTCTGCCTATCATTTAGTATTTAATTAAAGATAAACAGTGGAGAACAAAAATCACGGGACTCATTTCCTGTTACGTGTAGACATTTTGATGTTTATTGTGTTTGTACTGTTCAGAAGGCGTCTACTTTACAAATTATGATGAGAGTCTTGGTGATTACAACCCTAAAGGTCCATCGGAGATAGAAATAAAACTCAAGGCATTCATCTGCTGGAATCGAGAAACGGGTAACTAATGGCGGAGTAGGGGTCAAGCGCCTTTCTATAGAGTGAGTTTTTCTGTGCAGAAAATACGGCAATGTGCATGATGGTGCTTTTTGGTGTGTCTTCTGGTGGAATGTATACAGCATGTCGCATTTTTAAAAAACACACTGCACCTTTTGATAACACGAAGAAGAATCAGAAATAGACAATTCCCTAAATTATGCAGCTGCAGATGAAAACACAACTGAATAAGAAAGTATGATTGAGTCCTTAGGAAGTAATATTCCTTGTTTTTTACCTTGAAAAACATTTATACTTCCTGAAAACTCTTTTTATTGAGTTTTGCAATTGCACAAATCGCCAGCTAAATTAATTTTAATGTCAGTTTTGCAAAACTGCATAGAAATCAAGAAATCATTACTTTTCTCTTCACTAAGGGAGGTGAATGCTGTCATTCTGTCTTAGCCACATCAGCATTACAAGTAGTGATGTGCAAATCCTACTAAATTCACTTTGTCTTGAATCTGGCGAAAATGACAAAAGATTCATGAATTTCGGCAAAATGTATTGATGTCGGTGAAGAAGGAGAAAATGAACTGGTTTTGAGCAGATTATAACAGTGCAATGGCCTTTTTAGTGTCCCAGAAGGCTGGGGAAAATATGGCCAAAAGCTGACCAGAGCTCTGAGGCAGCAGTGCTAACCACTGTGCCTCTGAGATCAAATTATTAGAATTAAATATCAGAACAGTAACATTTCTTTGCAGACACTGGCAACAGGAGCAGAAAGCACACCTTCAGTGAAGCTTGGCTCCTGACAAACACTGCACATAAGAATTGCAGAAAACCAGAGAGAGAGGGGT
Source organism: Polypterus senegalus (assembly GCF_016835505.1). Classification (NCBI taxonomy): domain Eukaryota; kingdom Metazoa; phylum Chordata; class Cladistia; order Polypteriformes; family Polypteridae; genus Polypterus; species Polypterus senegalus. The sequence goes on along the minus strand of NC_053154.1, from coordinate 226,513,502 downwards.
AGATAACCCTGTGGCCCCTATGGATACTGTATACAGGGGTGGATCTTCTATGAAACTAATTAAGCTTAAGCTTTAGGGCTCCTAATTCTGAAATGGTCCCAGAAGCAACTTTAGTCCACATTGCTTAAAATTCTTGGGTGTCTGCTGTATGACAAGGGGTTTTTAAAACCCCTACATATAGTGGTTAAATTAATAAAAATGTGGTGATCTGTCATGGAACAAACCCGTTGAAGAAGATAACAGTTGTTACCCCAACTTTGTTACTGGATGCAAAGGGGCCCCCATAACAGTTTAAGCTTCAGGGCCCCAAACATATAGGTCCCCCACTGACTATGTGTACAGTGTGGGTGCCCAGGAGGAAGAACAGGCATCCTGGTCAGGATAACGGAAGGTTTCATACCCATCCAGGAGGCCGTAATTGGAAGGACTGGGATAATGGACTCACCAGGAGCAGGTCATTCCCCAACACAGCAGGTTGCAGTGTTCCTCAGGGCTAAACCTAATTAGGACATCTGCCAAGTTGAATGGGAAATGGAATCCAGAAACGCAAACCTGTTGGGGTCTTTGGGGTCCGCCAAAGGGTGCTTTTGGGAATTACTGCCCTGGTTTCCACATGACCCAGAAGTGCTCCAGAGGACTGGGTCAAAAGGCCAGAATCAATTCCCATGCCAGGCTCGTTTGAATTGAGTCAGTTGAAAGGCAGTGGGCTACACTCTTGGAGGAGGAAAGAGGATTGTGCTTGGTATGTTTTTTGTTATTCTTGTAAACCCTTTATTGGAGCGTAAGTGTGCAGAGTTATCGTGTCTGTGGTTTGGGGCTCAGTGGCACCCCCTTGTAGTTAGAATAGTAAAATCTAAGTATGTACAATTCAATGTTTATATGGTCTGGCAGAAAAGCATAAAAAATGAATGCAACAATTGAAATTCATGTGGTGGAACTTTCTTTTCTTAAGTTGATGTCATGTTGCCCAACTTATGAATATTATTATTTTTGATTTTTGACCCTTTACTAGGGATCTAGCCCTCTATGGACCTCAATCAGGGATGAAAAATAACAGATTTAGTATAGTCAAGAATCTTTAGCTTTAAACATTAGTATTAGGGTGTTAGCCATTGTGAATGTAGTGAGAAGTCAAACAAAGTGACAGCTTTTATTGGCTAACTAAAAAGGGAAGAAAGGGCCTAAGTTGCTTTGAAAGTAAAAAATTGTAATCTTTTTAGTTAGCCAATAAAAGCTTTAAACATTTAAATTGAAGCAAACATTTTAATATTTCTAATGTCTGATGCAACTATTCTTGTTTATTATGTGCTTCTGCCTCGTGGAGTAAATCATTAAACTTCTTATGAACATCTCGGCTTATGCCAATTTGGATTTTAATTACAATCCTGTTGTGGTTTTAGCCAAAAAATGTAAGATCCATCTCCGCCTTTAAAAAAGCTGATGAGAGCTCAATTCACAAAAAAAGAGAAGTCAGTGTGGTGCAGTTTGTGTTCTGATAAAAATGTCTCTGTGCACTGGCAGCATAATCATTTTGGAATTGCCGGGGCTGACAGATCAGTTCATTTGAAACAGTGAGGCTGAAAAAATGACTGGGTTTTCATCAAATAGCTGCTTCACAAAAGGTATTGACAATCAACATTGATGGGAAAAAGAAACCCAAGACAGAAAAAAGCTGTGGACCAGAGCCCTTCTAAGGTCACTCTGTCCTTTTGTCTATGAGATACCAGGATGGGAGCAGCACCTGAACACTGGCCTTGCCCTGCCTGGCATTTAGCGCTGCTGCCTCCTTCCTGGGGCTCCAGCATGCCGCTCTGTGTAGGACTTGTGTGCTCTTGTTCTTTTTTTTTTTCCCCAGCTAAAGGCCTGCTGAAGAGGTCACTTGTTTCTAAGAAACTGGCTAAGCTCAAAGCATACATTATCACAAAATATTTTGCTGACATCAAGAGCAGCCTGTTTGCCTCATCAATGAGGCGATGTTTCATTTAATGATCAGAAGGCGATTTCTTGCCTGGGGCAAATTCTCACCATTAGTGTCAGTTTGCCTCCTTAGGTGTTTCTGATGCCTGAGTGGGTTGCTGCTTTTAGAGTGGAGGATTTTACATTTAATATGGACACCTCCCTCTGGCTGCCACTTTTCATTTCATCTGACTTTTGGAGTACCGCAAGCTATAACAGCGATGTGTGATTTTCTACATTTTGAAGAATTTTGGACATGCATACACTTGTTAGGAGATTCTGACTAGCCCAAGAGAGAGCATGAAGGAGATTAATAAAAAGGCAGGCCTGAATCACTGAGTAAGAAACAGGTTCAAACGAAACGTAGCAGTCTGCTGTGGAGGTGGAGTAGCTAGGAGAAGTGGAGGGGGATACTATAAACATAGGGAGATGCCCCCCACAATGCAGGGTGCTGACACACAAATTTAAAGTGGGATTTAAGTGCCGAGGGATAATAAATGGAGGACATGAAGCCTTTTTAGACTTGTCCAGTGTTGTCATGGCTGATCCTGGCCAAGGTACTGCCAGGGTCAGAAGGAGTTCAGTTTAGGGAACAGGAGAGGGCTTGATCCAATTAGGGACAGTAACACAGACTAACAGTAGTGGAGCATGTCAGGGTGGGCAGAGTGGCGCTGTTGGGAGAAAGCAAATACTATCACTGCAGGGTATGCTTTTGAAAGGGACTTACTGAGAGCACCATTAAGGATAAGAGGGGTCTTAGTCCCCTGGAGGCAAGCCCACAAGGATCTTCCATGTTACTAGACAGCTGCTGGTATGACTACTGGGCAGAGTGAGAATGCCCAATATTCTTCACAATGGTGCCCTAAAGAACTGACAAGTCCTTCAACATTGGCAGGTGGTGTGATGGCATGCTATACTGTAAATGGAAATCTGAGGTCCAATTTTGTAATCCGGCAGCTTAGAATCCTTTAACAGTTTCCCTACTTTAGAGCTGCTCGAGCTTCATGGGTGTAGTTCATCCACCACCTGCTACATCAGAGCAGTGCTTCTCAACATTTTTGGTTATTGTGACCCAATTATTCCCATACAAGTGTCTAAGGGAAGTGTGCCCATTGGTGAATTGAGCACAATTGTCAGAGAAGGACAGAGGGATTAAGAATGATTGTGACCCACTGGGACGCCCTCCCATTATAAGCAATAGGAACTTGTGAACCACTGTAACCCAAAAGTGCACTAATAATAATAATAATTACATTTATATGACATTTTCTTGCTGCTAAATGTCTTTACGTTAACAGAGAGGAGCCACTTCAACCACCACCAATGTGTAGCACCCACCTGAATGATGCAACAGCAGCCATTATTGCACCAATACACTCGCCACACATTAACTATTGGGTGGTATAGGGGGGTGAGAGAGAGACAATTAGAGACAGGATGATTAGGGGGCCAGAATGGATGCAGCCATGATGGGCAAGTTTAGACAGGATGTAGGGGTAAACCCTACTCTTCTGAAAGATACCCAGGGATGTTTAATGACCTTGGTTTTACATCTCATTTGAAGGATGGCGCCATATTTAGAGCACAGTGACCCCATCGCTGCACTGGTGCATTACAATCCACACACAGAATCCAGGGTAAGCACTGCCTGCTGGTCTCACTAACACTTCTTCCACTAGAGGACATTATAGATCGTATCTATTGATTTTCTAACCTGATTAATGTAATTAATTAGTATATAGCCTGTAAAGGTAGTCAGCAAATAAATTTCTTGAGCGATGACCAGGAAAAAAAGGACGTGGTTAATAATAGGCAGGGGTCAACACCTTGGCTGACCAAGTTTACATACTGTAGTTCCAAAACAGGACACAACGTATCGAACCAGTGAGTGTTGTAAACGTAGACTAACTCGTCTTATAAAAATGTATATTAAATTATCCATCCATCCATTATCCAACCCGCTATATCCTAACTGGAGCCAATCCCAGCCAACACTGGGCGCAAAGCAGGAAACAAACCCCGGGCAGGGCGCCAGCCCACCACAGGGCGCACACCCACACACCAAGCACACACTCGGGACAATTTAGGATCACTAATGCACCCAACCTGCATGTCTTTGGACTGTGGGAGGAAACCCACGCAGACACGGGGAGAACATGCAAACTCCACGCAGTTAGGACCCAGGAAGTGAACCCAGGTCTCCTAACTGTGAGGCAGCAGCGCTACCACTGCGCCACCCTATATTAAATTATGAAATTCACTATTCAAGGAGTGGATGTAAAGGTGGTCCACTCCTACAACTACCTGGGGGTCCACATACAGTAAATGACAGGTTAGACTGGTGTCAGAACACAGAAAAAGATATATAAGAAAATTGTATATATATATTGTGACAAGTGTAGTGGGCATGCCAGCCACCCAACCCGACACAGACAGATGCAGGAGGTACACTGATAAAAACACAAATGTTTTTATTTTTCTTCACCTCGTGGGAAACGCCTTCCCCATTTCCCACAGGCACAGCAGCACACAATACTTTTCTTTTTCTCTCTTTTCTTTCTCTTCTCCCTCCTCCCAACTCTGGCTCTCCGAGTACTGTCTGCTGTCTCCTTTTATGTGTTACCCAGAACTGCTCCTGGCACTTGATGACCTACTTCCAGCAGCACTTCGGGGTGTGGTGAAAGGATCGCCCATACAGGCTCTGGAGTAGCTGCAGTGCCCCTGGATCCCAACAGGGCTGACAACTCTATCTCCCATGAAGCCTTGCAGGACTCCAAGACACCACTGCAACCAATGGGGGCTGCCATCTAGCATCCCAGGGGTGGTACTATTCTGCCTATGTTTGCTCCCTCTGTCCTCTTAGCAAAGAGGTGTACTGGTTGGGCAAGGTCCCCAACCGTCTGTGACAATATATGTATAACTAGCTTTGTAAGCCCGTGCTGTATAAAGCCCGGGGTCCAAGAAACTATTGAAATCGTCAGAAAAAAAAATGTAATGTAGAGATGTCAGGTATTTGAAAGGAATTACTCTGGACATCTCTCTCCTAGGAGGTTTTGTTTTGCTGATGTGCTGGCCTCACTTGTGTTGTGGCTAAGAGAGTTTCTGTTTCCTAGGAGGTCGAACCCTATTCCAGACTCTACCTCTTACTTCTGAGCCGGCGAGACTACAGCAGATTCCAAACCATCCATTCATTATCCAACCCGCTATATCCTAACTACAGGGTCACGGGGGTCTGCTGGAGCCAATCCCAGCCAACACAGGGCACAAGGCAGGAACCAATCCTGGGCAGGGCGCCAACCCACCGCAGATGTTTGAAACAAACAGTACTAATATAAGTTATGTCACTTATTTGTTTAAGTGTTTAAGTTATATTCATTGTTATTGGTTATTTCTTCCTTATTAAAATACTGAAAGGACATGTAGGTGTCATCCTTGTACTTTCCAATTGATAAATATTTACATGGATTTTGAGATTATCATAAAAGTAATATAATTAGTCATGTCATTTCTTTTTTTCAGGAGCTACCCCAACTGTTGTCTTAATGTGTCTGGTTTGTCTGTGTGCTTTGTACCGAATCAGGAGATGATTTGTTACTTTGTTTCAATCTCCAGTCCATTTCACCCAGCAAACTTTCAACCAAGCCAGAAGTAACAATAAACGTGCTGGGGTGTGTCGTGGACTTCATTCATTAGGCAGAAGAAGTGAAACAGCATCATGAAGGGTCGTCAAGAGCTATGCCTGTGAACTGACACATTTATGACGATTCTGTGGTTTGTTTACTGAGCAGAGCTCTGTGAGCAGAATGCCTTTTAACTGATATCTAACAATAACATGAAAATATGTTACTTTGCATGCTACAGAAAGGACACATTTCATCTTGGCACCTCTATGGAACAAGCGGAAGGCATGCAGTGATGTGCCTCAATTTCATTTAGACTGTCGATGAATCAGGTGAATTTCATTTCATTTTTTATTATGTTGCGTATTTATTCTCCAGTCACCTGAACGCCATCTCTATTTAGGTTATCTCAGATCACAGATCTGCTGTCTTTGGGCCTGTAAATGTTAGCTCACTTTGTAATGTTAGGGTTAGTATGAAAGTTAATGCCCCTCCAGTGACCACATTGTTCCACAAGTGCAATTGCATTGAGAGGAAGTGCCGTATGTGAGCTTCACCCATTTGGCGTAAAGGCCCATTTATACTTGGGTGCAAAGAGCCTCAGACACACTTACACAAATTGGATGTGCACTGGTCTGTTTATAAATCAAGTGTTCAGCTTGCAGCACTGTATGGTAGCAGTTTTTTCTATGCCTTTATATCTTGATTTCACAGATATATTTCTATTTTTGCCCACAGAAAATGTAATCTTTGCATAAGGTCTTAGTGATTTCTTGCCATAAATTTGCGAACAATTGGTTATTGCTGTGTGCTTTTCATGTTGTATTGCGTAAGTGTGGGTACCGACATTTCACACAACTGTTCCTCCTATGAGCACACGTTTTGTTGTTTATCGTTATCGTTACAAAATTCACCTGAACTGATGAAAAAATATATCTTATGTGCACCCTAGCAGACCTTTTGGCAGTGCAGATGTATTGAGCATAAACAGGCTTTAAGATTAGGTTTGGTCGTCTGTCACAAAGGTCATTCATGTTTCATCTACTCTGTATGTGGTCGATTTAATCTACCTGGTCATAAGTGAATCTACCATGTTTTTAATGTGGTCAACTGATATCTGATCTGATTGTGAGAGAGAAGAAGAGGCTCTGAGTCTGAATCCGGTGCTAGGATTGATCTGATTGACTGATACTTGTGCAAGCTGTTTTTTGCAAATTTTTATATGTGTGGATTTATTTTTATATTGGGATTGCCAAACACCTGCAAAAAATGAATAATGAATAGACCAGTATATACTGTATGTCTGCGGTGGACTGGCGCCCTGCCCGGGGTTTGTTTCCTGCCTTGCACCCTGTGTTGGCTGGGATTGGCTCCAGCAGACCCCGTGACCCTGTAGTTCGGATATAGCGGGTTGGATAATGGATGGATGGATATACTGTATGTACCTCAGTGGTAAACAATACCATTTCCATTTTTTTAACTAGGGGGCTTTTCTCCCTGCTCGCTTTGCTTGCCAACCCTGGGGTTGTCGCTAGACGCTAGCCACTTTGTGTTTCATCTGCTCGCATATTGGGATGTGGATTTACAATTTAAACAGATTGCCATTGTCATGGGAATTGTTATATATGCATAATAGAACTATTTTACATTACAGCGAGTAATTAACCATATTAAAAAATAGTAAAACGTAATGATTTGAAAGTAAATTATGTTTCATGTTGCATTTGAGATTGTGACAGATAGGGGGTGCTATCACTCCCTTGAACCCCTTTCTAAGACTCCAGACACCAGATAAAAGTCCAATAGTTGACTTTATTAATCTTCCACCCTCTCCTCCTCTATACTCATACAAATCAATAATCACCAATACAAATACAATCCTCCTCTCCCAGACACTTTGCCACCCTTCCACCCAGCTCAGCTCAACGCTCTGGTGTCTGAGTATTTTATAGTCCTTGTCCCAGAAGCACGTCATTCCCCTTGTCCATGTGTACTTCCGAGGCGTAGGAAAAATAGTCACTGCTCCTCCCTGCAGCGCCTTCTAGTGGCCCCCATGGTATCCAGCAGGGCTGTAAAGGAAAACTCCAATGTCCATAATTCCCTGCTGGCATTCGGGGCACCTCCATGCTGCAGGGAGGGCTCCACCTGGCAGCGTGGGGGTATTGGCAGGGATGAACGGCCAGCCATCCATCACAAGATATTCATTGCGTTATACTTTTTCGTTATGTTTGGCTTTGAAATTAACATGCAAATACTTTTTAAACTTACACTTTTAATGTAAAACTTTTGTAAAAACAATTTTTTGAATAAAATTTTAGTCAAAGTCGCATTGAATTTTGATTCGGTGCTTGGATTTACATCGCTACATCGCAACAACGCAAAGTACAACTGCTCGTGAGTGAATTTCGTTTCTTTCTCTTTAATAAGTAAACCGACTTTTTAGAATGTTTGTCTCTGTGATTTGTTAATTGTCTTTGCAAAAGCTATTCTAACGGGAAACTGTTAACGTTTTAATATGAATGGTATATCAAGATCTCCTTTGGTGTCTTAATGTTATCCTCAGAAGATGTACTACATTACCTTTCTTGGATACATCCTTCTTTCAACAGTAATTTGGGCGGTGGAAGACCAGACGTTGTTAATGGTTGTAGATATTCTTTGGGATATTATAAGTTGATGTTTTCATCTTCCGCACGATCACCACCAACTGTTTTAGCATAGTCAATTGATATTCATTCAACCAATTTGCAGTGTAACCGATCGACGATTTTCATGTTAATTAGTTTGACTTCATCGTTTCTCGGTGCTAGGATTGTGCATGTACTCATTTTTTTGGTTGATAACCCTTCGGGATGAAATTCTTTAATAAGATTTGGAGATAATAAGTCTTCTTTGTTTGGGATCTTAAAGTAAGAAAAATGTAAAAATTTATAAGAGCTGAGAGAGCAGGAACTGTGTATGTCAAAAGCATTCACACGAATGAGAGGTGAAAGGACCATGTGCGTGGTTGAATATGGTTGAGAGGAAGGCGAAACTTGAAAAAAATCTAATAGCAAAAGTGTTGTCAAGTGGGACTTAAAAAAATCTCTTGGAAATAGTCTTGTCTCGTCTCGTCTCAGGATTTTCTTTTATAATAGAGAAATATGAAAATGACATGTTATGGTAGTGTTGACGAATTTTTCTAGTTTTGATTATTATAGTTATTATTACTCACTCCTGGTAGTCTGGAAGACTAAAATTTGCTTTGCCAAGATATGTAAAAAAAATGTTTTCTCTTCATTTTTCTTCTCTCCTGCACACATACAGTAGTATCCTTTCTTTCACAAGTATACAGAAATGATGAAAAAAAGAACTGATATGGCAGTAGCATAGCAGAACTCTTTTTGGAATCACACTGCAGTGCCAGTGGACTGGCTGTGATATGTGATGGGCAAGACGACTAGAAGCATTTAAACTACTGAAATATTAATGTAACGAAACAAATGGAGTTTTTGAAAGTGTTTTGAATTTTCAAGAACCAATCGCAACAGCAACAATTGCAAAAAATAAACCCGAAACACACACCTTGTTAAAGAATATTCCGGATGTTTGTTTCTTAGTGCTTTGGTATGGTGTTGTGAAAGAAATCAGGCATATTAATAAAAGATTAATCAAAAAGAGAAACTTTTCCTCCAATAGGACAAGTTTGATAAAACCTCTTTGAGTCAATAATCAGGCAGGAGGAAACTTGTCCATTGGGTTTTTAATTTACTCCTCAGCAAATGCTGAAGAGGGAGCATTCATTACAGTAGTGATTAATGCATACATTTACTTTGATTGGTTCATTGTCTTACACCCACGTTTCTCAACCTTTAAATAGTTTTCATAACAGTTTTAATCGCGCCCCCTCTAACATTTTTTTTGAAATGTAGATGCATATTTTATTATACCTACTTAACTTTTATCGACATTTATCTAACTCTATATTTATTGTTCTAGTATCAGAATGTAGTTTAAGTTAATTTGTTTTGGTTTCAACAGATGGTTTTTTCATATTTTTGATTCTTGTTTTCTTTTTTTCACATCTTCACGCCCTCCTTTTTGTTACTTCGTGTCCCCCTAGGGGCCTGCCCCACAGGTTGAGAACCACGGTCTTACACTTTAAACAAAAGTCTATTCTACTACACTCTTGGTCTTCTCATGTCTCTTAGTTTCAGCTACTGCCCTTGAAATCTCTGTGTATATGACAACTTCTCCGTCTTGTTGTTTACTGGACATCTGCTGATTTCTTAATCCATTGCCTAGTACATTTTGTGTATTACATCAACCATTCTCCTAGTACATTCTTGTCTTTTAGTTACTTAACCAGTAGCTCTCTTCATGGCATTTCTAAAACAAATGCTTATATATTTCACTGTGCACTGCAAACCAAAATACTTAAATATTGTTACCTCTAAATTTAATATCAAAGTGTGTTAAGCAATGTGAACATAACAAGTAAAGTAATTGGGGGTTCACTCCTGATACGGCAAGGCATAGATTTTAGCAGTGGCAGCTGAAGCCCATCTGGATGTCTAGGCGGAGCAGATGCACGTCACCCCTCCTTGTCCATAGCAGCTAGTCAGTATTATTAAACTTTGATAACCTGTGTGCTCCCCCTCAGTATCTGGACCACACAGCCCTTCAGTAGTGCCCCTTTCTATATTTACTGTGCACTTTAAGGTGAGTGTGCCCCTTGGTGGACTGAGCATGCACACTTTTTACTTTCATAAATGGTGCCCACCAGGTAACAGCATCCATTCAGTATCCGGGGGTTCCCCTCGCTGTTCAAAGCACGTGTCCCTTAATTTTCATAAATGCTGCTCCTCAGATGAAGGTGTCCTAGGTGGTTGTCTATGTAATATTCCATTTTTGTAATATTTTTTACAAAAGTATTTTGAAGAAGTAAATGTCTCGGAGAGGGCAGCGTTACTAAACGTGGCCGCCACACACCCTTGAGCGGTCCTGCTGTTATTATTTAACATTTATATGTATTCATTTTAGTGACTGACTAAGCAGTAATCCACAAGCTCAGCTAAGCACGGCTCCAGGTCAGAATGACTGGAAGTTACAGTACGCTGGATGTCACCCCCTCGACCGCTGTGTCATTGGGCATTTTATGTCAAAGGAATTCCCACTCGAAGTGTTTTCATGGAGGTGGATTTCTCTTTCTGTCTGTTATAGCAGATGTTTTTGTATTTTTATTTTTTCCTGTTCATGTTATCAGCCCCATAACCAGATGACCATGATTTTGCTATTTGCCATTCACAGCACTGACACTCAACAGGTGGCATGTGAATTCTTTTTGAATTTGTTTTTTTATTCCGGAATGGCAGTGGAAATAACAAACCAAATCCAGAAGGCGATTAAGCATGCATGAACTCCATCCACTGGCGAATCCATTTTCTGAACTTGCTTTGGCTGTGCTTTGTGCATGAGAGGAGATGCCAGTCTATTGCATGATACACTCACACATATCTGCTTGATTATGAGTGTATAATGAAGCTAAGATGCACATTTCTAATATGAAACTGTAATAAGAGAGAAAATCAACATTCCAAATGAAAATGTGAATTGAACTGAAGTTCCTAGAGTCGCACCCCTGTAGCACAGTAAAGTTATCTCCCTGAAAATGAATAAAAGCAGGCGCGACTGTCATATTGCGTACATGCTGACTGTCCAACAAGCAGGTCAGAGGTCTGCAGACTTCATTTTCTGGGCAATGTCTGAATTTTGGAGCCTGGCAGTCTAATGACTGCACATTAGTGCTTAGTGTGCAGGACCACCAAGACGAAATACTGTAGCTGCATCAAACTGTGCCAAGCTGGCCTCTCACTAAAAGAGCCCTGATATCCACACATGTGCAGTATTTAATATTCTGGCACCCACGTTCAAAGTTTGTGTCCACCAACTGCCCCTGCCGCTTTGACTCCATCAAACTAATAGTCAGAAATATTTCCTCACACATGTCAGCTGAGTCACTTGTGGGCAGAAATTCTGCAGTCATAATTCTGCAGGCTGGGCAGCCGCCAAGCCAAAGCTCCTTGTGCTGCATGCTAAGCCATCAGTGGCCTTCTCTTTTGCTGAATGCTGAGGCCTACTTGTGGATAATAATGCTGTATTATGTGTATTTATTTATGGAGGTAGCTGGGACTGTGACTAGTTTCTGTCTTGTGGCCAGTGAGGCTGAGAAAGGCCCCAATCCCCAGACTCCTGAACTGAATTTAGTGCATGTGAAAATGTTAACTTATATTTATAAAAAGGAATTATTTTCTGTAAAAGGTTACAAATCACGCTTTTCTTATATGATCATTAAAATTATTGAACAAAGTGAGCACAGAGGTGTCTGAACCAGCAGCCTTGTCTTACTGGACCTCACCGAACATCTGTGGAACAGAAAGAACCAGGATGTTGGAAGCTAAAATTATCAGCCTTTACATTTTTTTTCTAAAAACACCTATTTTTGGAATGCAAGTTGTCAGCATTTTATTTTTGTAATATGTGTACCCTGCGCGTACATGTAACAATGCTCTTCTAGCTCGACTCACTCACTTGGCTAACACACTGGACAGCATGGTCATTATGTGCAGTAGGGCCGCTCCATTCTGCTGGGCTTTTAATTTTCTCACATCTAGGCAATCCTGAAGAATTCCAAAAATGATGGGGTCACTCACACTGTTGGCCTTCAGGTATGGCGTGTGGTCTCATGGGTTCTCAGAAATGTCTCCCTGTGGCGAGGAAGGCAGGGGAAATCCAGTCAGCATTTCTGCACTCTCCAGCACTTCAGCCACTACTCCTCGCTTTAACTCTTGATTATTATATCTTGAGAGGCTCTGCTAAGTGAAGTTTATCTGATATTGAGCTGTTAATATAATAATAATGTCAGTTAATTGTAGCATAAGCTTTAAGTTTGTCCTTTGACACTTTTACACATCCTTAGCTATTGAACATTTTTTCCCACAATTAATATAATGGGCTGCTGGGCAACATGTTGACCCGGTGGTTAGCGTTCTCACTTATACGGGCACAGCAGAGGAAATCAAATCTCCTCCATGTGGGAATAATTCAGAAATTAAGGGAGAAGTGAAGAATGAGTGGAGAATCAATAAATCAGAAATGCACCTTACATCAACCTCATAAAGAAAGACAACAGCACATGCTTCTGAGATTGACTACTCTCCACATGATCAAGACAAGTATAGATTATAATAAACATACACACGCTATTATCATTTCATGATAATATTTAGCTCCTGTTTAGTATAATCTGGAATCCCCTTGGTATGCATATGAGTACTAGTGTGTATCGTGCAGTGGTCTTGACTTAAGTAGAATAAATATGTGTATGTGGGGAGGCTGACATGGCTGGCTTCATAGAAGGATATGTGTCTGGTAGTCGGGACAGACAGGAATGCATTGTGCTTCTTCATTGTTAAAGACTGGCCACCAAGTCAGTTATTGCTAGTTTTGTTTGGTACTGTTAGCTAGGAGTAGAGCTTGTGGCAGATGACCAGGGACCTTGCCGATCAAAGAAGGACCGGGATAGGGGCAATATCTCCCCTGGGTGCAAGAGGGCAGCCCCTCTGATTTCCATCAAGGACCACAGATACAGAGCTGGGAAGCTCAACCCTGTGGGGGTCCATGACCAACCCCAGTGGGTGTCTGGATGGTTCCCAAGACCTGGAGGACAGCACTTCTGCCACACCAGGAAATGCTGCTGGAAGACCATCTGAGAGCACCTGGAGCACATCCGAGGCATTATAAAAGGGGCCACCTCACTCCATTCAAGGAGCCGGAGTCGGGAGGAGAAAGACAGAGCTTGCGAGAGATAAATGCAGGCAGCCGATGAGAGGAAAAGGACTGAGTAGTCGTGTATGAGTTGGTGGAACCAGTTTGTACACCTTGTAAATAAACACGTGTGTTGTGGACATTTGGTGTCGTGTCTGTCTGTGGCCGGGCTATCTGTAACAAACTACACAAGCTCTGCAAGGCACAGCCCCTTCTCAGATCATTCATCAATATTATGGTGTCTTGTGCCTGGCTGACTCCTTTGTGTTTATTCCACGAGAAACACCAAATTCTGAAAGTACAAACGTGCTCATAAAACCCCAGGAATGTTCTTTTCAACTGAATTTCAATTAATTTTAATCTAGTGAGTTCCATTTTTTATCTTACAAATGAATGTTTTGACATGTATGAATATGTAGTAGCTTCCACTAGCACTGAAGCATTGCAAAGACTTGGTTACCAGTCTGCACAATCAGTTACATCACAGATAAGTAGCTTGACCAGAAGTTGTTCATTTAGCTGAAAACTAACCTGCTGCATATAATTCCTAGTATACATCAGAATACATACGAAATTTGACAAACGAGAGGAGACCATTCAGTCCATCAAGCCCGTTTGTTTAGCTAATAGCTAAGCTGTCCCATTATCTCATCCCAATGTTTCTTAAAGGTTGTCATGGTTTCTGCTTCAACTCCATGTCTTTGTAGTTTGTTCCAGACTCCCATAACTCTGCGTAAAGAAGTGCTTCCTCACTTCAGTTTTTAATGCAGTTCCCTTTCATTTCCACTGATGTCCTCAAATATGTGATGTGTCCTACTTATTGTCCCAACTGTAGTGTCTGCTGCTAGGAAAACAGGGTCCTGGTGGTGGGATATGGGATGAGGTGGGGTCAGATGTCAGAGTCTTATAAAATATTCTACACGTGATGCTGGTTGTGTGTGTCCTACTGGTACATGTTTTTACACAAATCTAATCCCGTCCCATCTTATGTCCTCAAGCGAGGACCTTCTTTTAAAATAGTGCAGCAAGATGTGGTTTGAAATGATTAGTTGAAGTGACTGTATATCATGTGTGACAGATAAGGGGCAATATCGCTCCCTTGAACCCTTGTCCAAATCGCCAGACACCAGATAAAAGTCCAAAAGTAGACTTTATTAATTCTGCACAGTGCACAAAGCACCCTCCTCTCCACAATACTCATTAAATCACAAAACACAATAAACTCGCCACCCTTCCACCCACAGCTCAGCTCGTCGTCTGGGAGTTCCCAGAGTCCTTTTATAGTCCCTGACACAGAAGTGTTTCCCATCCTTCAGTCCATGATTCCTTATCACTTCCGGGTCAGATAAAAACTCCTTTTCTTCACCCCGGAAGTACATCATCTCCCCTGTCACTGTAACTAAGATGCACTTCTGGGTTATAATAGGGCACAAACGACTCTCTGGGCCTCCCTGCAGCGTCCTCTGTTGGCCCCTGTGGTATCCAGCAGGGCTGTAGAGGAAAACACCATTGTCCATGATTCCCTGCTGGTATCCGGGGCACCTCCATGCTGCAGGGAGAGCTCCATCTGGTGGCCTGGGATTATCGGCCGGGATGAAAAGCCGGCCATGGACCACACATGCAAAAGTTAAAAATGTTCATATTGAACTTCTAATTTTTCATTTCAAACTGTTCACATGAAATATCAAACAATCTGGGGTCAAGTTTTAAAAAAGCTAATGTCAAATATGCAAGTGGTGACACCAAATTTAAAATGAATGTTGTATCTATAAAGATGCTTAAACGGCTTGTTTTTCTTTAGGTGGTAAGGGTTTACCTTTATCAGTCCCCCAGTCATATCGTGTCCCTCTCCTACGGAGTCCTCAGTACAGACAGTGCGTATCTCACCATTGCCAGTTAGTGGTTGATTTTCATGCCATGCCTTTAATGTGGGATATTCAAGCATGAGGCTGACATATTATACATATCCGTGGTTCAGCTGCACCACTGGCATGGGCACAATAATTATATATAAAGGTCCAGATATTATATCTATGCCAGAGTACTGTTGTCACACACCCTAAGGGTAAAACCCTAGTGGTAATTTATACCGCTATTTCTGGATGTGTGTCGCTGCCTTTCTATTTTAATATTTGTGTTTCCAATAAAATAAATATGAATTCTGAATTTGTGAGCAGATATTTTATAACATTCCAAAATTTCATTTATTTATTGAATGTAGGACATGCACAATTTTTGTCCTAGCAAGTTGGTGAAAATTTAAGAGCAGAATGAAAGATGAGTGAAGGCTGGAAACTGGGTCAAAACAAGAAGATCAATAAGCACGATCGACATTCCAGAAAGAGGAGACAAGATCTTCTTCTTCTTTCGGTTGCTTCTGTTAGGGGTTGCCATAGCGGATCATCTTCTTCCATATCTTTCTATCCTCTGCATCTTGTTCTGTTACACCCATCACCTGCATGTCCTCTCTCACCACATCCATAAACCTTTTCTTAGGCCTTCCTCTTTTTCTCTTGCCTGGCAGCTCTATCCTTAGCATCCTTTTCCCAATATACTCAGCATCTCTCCTCTGCACATGTCCAAATCAGTGCAACACAATCTCACCTCTCTGACTTTGTCTCCCAACTGTCCAACTTGAGCCGACCCTTTAATGTACTCATTTCTAATCCTATCCATCCTTGTCACACCCGATGCATATCTTAGCATATTTAACTCTGCTACCTACAGCTTTGTCTCCTGCTTTCTGGTCAGTGCCGTCTCCAACCCATATAACATAGCTGGTCTCCCTACCGTCCTGTAGATCTTCCCTTTCACTCTTGATAACCGTCTGTCACACTCTCTTCTTCACCTCTCTTCCACAGTCCCCATTACTCTGTACTGTTGATCCCAAGTATTTAAACTCTTCCACCTTCGCCAACTCTACTCCTTGCATCCTTACCATTCCACTGACCTCCCTCTCATTTACACACATGTATTCTGTCTTGTTCCTACTGACCTTCATTCCTCACATCTCTAGAGCATATCTCCACCTCTCCAGGGTCTAAAGAGGAGACAAGATCTGTAGTCAAAAATTTCAAAGCACAATGTCAGAACCAGCACAATAAAACAAAACAGATTAGGCATAAAATAATTCTGAAAAAGTGGTTTTCTGTCTGCATTTATGATGAGAACATGTACCTTCAGCCAAACCTTTAACCCATTGCATCGATTATCTCCAGGTCATGACCTTTCAGGACACACCCCTAGCAACAGAGGCAGTTGGCCTAATGACAGGTCTCAGACATAGCAACCATTGCTAAGAAAATAAAATGGCGGTGGAAACAGTACAAAAACTAAACTAAACTAAATATTTACTTAGAGACTGATTAAACAAAAATTCAGGAACAAGGACAAAGACAAAGTCGGATTCAAAAAGGAAATAAGAAAGGTTTATCCAAAGGCAAACCTAACATTGTGAACTTGGGTGTACCTTACCTTACAACAAAGTCCCAAACACCTTAAGATAAACCACTCAGAGACAGGAAGCGTCTGCAGACTTTCAACTTATTTAACACAAGGGATCAAATAATCTTTATAAGTAAAAATATGTACTGCAAAATGCTCTGAAAACAAAGAAGCTTGGAAAAGCATAAATGGCACAGAAGCAGTTACCTGAAATAGGTAATCCAGTAGCAAACAAGCTCTAGCAGCAGAAGCCCCTCAACAATCTTTCCAGAATAGGGTGCTTAGGCAACTTTTAATGATCAAAATTTTTCCACAGGTACTGGCATTGAAAGCCCCATCAGAAGTGAAGCCTCTTTGGAAAACTTTGGAGGGTCCTCGACACTCTTTACAGACTTTGGGGGCACCTCAACACTTTCAGCAGACTTCAGTGGCATCTCAGTGGCTTCTGGAGGCCCTGTCTTTATCACAGCTCCTCATGGAATTGAGTCCTGAATAACTGTAGCATGAAAATAAACAAGAGATTGAACAAATAAGACCTAATGCCTTAGGGTGGATGGTGTAACAGTAGTTATGGCGAAAACTGGAGGTGGTGATAGGGTGGAAGTGGTGGCAAACACAGGAGACTTGGCTGCAGCCAGTGATTTGATGGCTGTGGTAGCACCAATTGCCAATTTTGCAGCCACACAACTATTAGTAGCAGACTTTGCTTTCTGATTGGTCTCAACGGCTTTAATAACGTATTTCTGAAACAGATATTCAATCTTCTCTTGTGCAAATTTCACACCTTTTTCCAGGTCAAAGTAAGTATCATTCTCAGCCAAATCCTTATACCTTAGAGTTATCTTAAATGGTTTTAGCTATGTAACCGTATAATCAGAGGTACAAAATTCTGCAGGGCAACAGAGTACTTTCAAAAATGAGTCGAGAGATTTTTTTTACAGCAGTCATTCATTCTCTCATGAACTTGGTTGTACTTTAGCATAAAGTCCTATTGATCACAGGGTAATCTTTACAAATACAAACATTCTATACAAAAATGCTATGAAAACAAGGAAAATCAGAAAAGCATAAAAGGCATAAAAGTTGCCAGAAATAGGCAAAAAGTATCATAATAAAATAGGAAACAAAGGTCAAAAACAGCAAAAAGGTCACGAACTACAGGGATCCACAAAAGCACAGTAATAAACACAAGAACTTACCAACAACACTTTGCGCATTCAATGAACCGCAAAGGACTGTTAGGCTGAGGACAGTCCCTTGTTGGAAATGGACAGGTGGCCCTGCCTCTTGGGGAACTACCCGCAAAATGTTAGGAGCATTACTGAATATGCATAGACACAAAGGGTCAGCTACAGTGTACCTTAGTTATTACAGTAATAGCTGTGATTAAAAACGAGACTAGTTAGAGAGCTAATAGCTGGGGACTATCCTCCAGTTTAAGTGTCATTACAGTATAAAAGGTAACACGATCAAGACTAAGTTTAATTAAATCCTGCTGTCATCATCGGCCTGATCACATGACTGTTTGGCTGTGAGAATTAACAGTCATCACATTTAAGGGGTACAGCACACACACAAATTTAATTTTACATTAAAAATATCAATAAATGTTATATCATTTAATTTAAAAAATGGATTAACTAACATAACAAGTGTGTCATTCCGAATTGAAGGTACATCTTCAATATCCTCGTAACAAATAGTGTAATGTATTATCCAGTGTAATCTGTTCCTACATTCTACAGACAGAAGACCATTAAAATATAGATCTGGGTTGTAAATTATGGATTTGATGTACATAGGAAGCCCCAGGAAGTACTTCAACTTAACAAACAAAAATAAAGGGAAAGTGTAGAAAGCAACAACCTGTCAATAAGAGGCATGACGAGCTCACGCTACTACATATCCTATTCTTAATGGCTCAGTTTGACTGACGGTTGACAAGTCATGTAGATGTAAGACAAGGTTAATCCATTTACAAGGACTCCCACTTTGAATAGTTGGCAGCAATTACATGGGCAATCATGCCAACAATCCAGTCTTGTTCAAAAGATATATAAAACATCATCAGATGCTGTGCAATATTTGTTAAGAATGCATCAGCATGGTGTGAACTTTACATTAGAGCACAAACTCTACATAATACATGTTGTATTTAGTGGAAAACTGTAAAGACACTTCCACAAGTCTTTGAAGGACTTTGTGTCCACTTTCAGTGTGCATTTCCATGTAGCATTGTAACCCTGAACAGTTCGTGCAAGAGAATGAGAATATCAGCATTCAAAGCACTGATGGGGCATTGGACCCCTGCTTCACAAGAGCAGATGGGAACAGTGGAGGAGTAGATGCCACAGTTGCTCCTCAGTTTAGCAGTGCCTATTAAACGTGTCATTGACAGTGACATAATTGGAGAATCTGTCCTGCCAAGTATGTGACCATCAGGTAGAAGAGTAATAGCATAACAAAGTACATTGCTTGATCCATTAGTGTGTTGTTGTTAATATGTGATAACATCTCACCAGCTATTACAGGTCATTCTGCAGGTCCCCTACAGGAGGGGAGATTAACAATAACACTTCCCACAGGGTGGCCTCCTTCTGTGCAAACCAGCTCCTCACTGACTACTATGTCACAACCAAGACACGATTCACTACCTCCAGTTTCACAGTCACCTTTCACAACACCTTTCCTTGACTCACATGGACCAACTTCTCCAGCTAGCACACAACACAAGCACCCACATCCTTCTACTCCTCTGTTTCACCCAGCACAAATACTCCTACATGTCATGGCAGTCCAGCCAGAGTGGCTCCTTCTGTGGAGGAGGAGAATGGCTAGGAGTCAAGGGAGCATAGTCTGGACCAAGAAGGATGTAACGAGCAATCCATAAGAGAACTTTCCCTCACTTTGAGAACAATGCACTTTGTATGTCTGCAGGGGAGCACAGGGCTGTAAGTACCGGCAGCAGTGAGAGCTAGCGGTTGTTGTGCTACCTTTGTGAGGTGAAGATCTGACTGGCCGTTATGGCAACATTGAAGATATGAGCAATTAAAATGCACTCTTGTATAATTATCACTATAGACCCATCTTATTGCATTATTAGATTTACCAACTATGAATCAAATCTACAAGACCTTTCAAGTAGGAAATCTGCTGTTTGTCATAATGTCGCATAATGAACTTGGCCTCTTTTTGTTTTCTTCAAATTGTATGATTCTAGACTTGCTGCCGACAGAGTTGACCTCTAAGGCTACCATTTGACTGAACTTTTCCGTTGATCATATACGTATGCATTTTTATTATACTTATCTTGGATGAATGCCTTGCAAAATAATATGGATTCTAATATGACCTATGATTGGTTAATTTTTTAATTTTAAATTTACTGATCTGGAAGGTCACTCAAGCATTGGGGAAGACATTTTAAAAGAATAAAGTGACATGATGGTGCTTTTGTTGTAATGGGAGCTGAGGGTATGAGGGTGGGGCGCCAGATGTGTATCGTGTTTTCTGGCTGGTGTTAAAGTGTTGGATGGTGACTGTTAGCCTCAGGGTGTCCCCATGCTGGTTGTCTTCAATAGGCTCTGTTAAGAATGTATTAAATTTCTCTAAGTGAATTGGTCTTAAAGGTGTTGGCCATCATTGTTCTTTCCAGACAATTGTTAGGTTGTGGAGCACAGCACATTAAAACAATGAATCTGCTGACTTTTGCTGGGGATGCTCTTGGACTAATCCACAGGTATGCAAGGTGTCTTTTCAATATGAGGGCAGGGGTCTCTTGGTGGCTTTTGTTGTACTGCAGTTCTGCTCCCATGGGCACAGGAGTCAGGAGGCATTTAGAACTTAAGCAGAGGAGACCATTCAGTCCATCAAGCCCATTTGTTTAGCTAATAGCTAAGCTGTCCCAATGTTGCTTGGTCACCCAGCAGCACTCAATTAGTCTCCAGCTTCACACCTCTGGTAAAGTGTAGTGTTGTTGAAGATCTCAGCATCATGTAAATGGGAAAGGGATTCCTAAGCAGTACACTTAGAATTCATTAACATTGACTTTTAATGTGCATCATGTTCCATTATACGGCCCTGCGATTAGGTATGATCAGTTCATGTAGCTGGGTTTGAATAATGACAGGCGCTGTGAGCGTTTAATGATCTACGCATTTATAACACAGTGCCAAATTATTCATTTGCAGGCCTGTGTGTTTTCACTTTCACAGCAGTCTGTGTAATACCAGCCGAGACATACTTTCTCACTTAGACCAGCATACAAAGACAGTTAAACTTGTCGCTGAGCTGGTTTAAGTTAATACATAACTGTATCCTCCATCCTCAGCTATGAAAAGCACATGGCAACTGCAGTTAACCAGTGTCTGCAGCTAATACACAGAAGAACGCACGCTGCAAGCGAGTTAAAGCCTTTGGCTCGTCTTGTTATTGTAAATACAACTGGGTTTATCTTGAGTTATTATGCTTCTAAAAGTACCCTGCAAATGACCCATAAAAATTAAGCACACAAATCTAATTAAAAAACACAGCACAATCCATAAAGTAACAATATTAGCAGTAACGAAAGAATCAAACATGAATGAAAAAGTAATTAAAAAGGGAATTTAAACATGAGCCAGAGGAGGAACCCCATGACACTTAATATCCAAAACCAGTCTGTAATCCACTAATGAAAATCAAAGACAAACCCAATATCCATACACAAAAACCAATAACAAAAAGAACTTCTGAAATGTAAAATGCAAAATTCAAAGACGAGCCGAGCCATACAGCAGAAGGTTCAGCTAATCCACAGCTAGATCAGGGTATTTTGGATTATTTTGGATTGTTCATTCTTTACTAGGGATCCACAGGACCTCTATCAGAGGGTGAAAAATAACAAATTTCAAATATAAGCATGTGGAGTATCATTTTAAACTATTTGAGGGTGAGTGATTACGATATATGATGATATTTTTACATTTTTAATCCTTTACTAGTGATACCCACCTATAAGTGGGTGAGAAATTACACATATTACTACAGAGAATATTTAGACTTGAAACATTTAATGCAATTAAGCAAACAAGTGAATGTTTCAAATAATTCATGCAACTGTCGTGGTAGAAATTAAATTGGAGATATATTAAAGAACAAACTTTGTCCTCACCTTGGACCTCTTTAAGTCAGGAACCAGGCAGGAGGAAACTTGTCTTCCATTTCTCTTCAGGAAGAGCGCCCTGTTACAGCAATCTACTAGGGGACAGTGCCCTGAGCAGAGTCTGTCGGCAAATAGTCACAGAATAACGGTAGGCACTCTTACTTGTAGACAACTGAATTTGCGTAACAGTGCTAAATTAATCCTTACTCTGATTGGTTCACTAGCTTGCATACACTCTGATTGGTTCAATGGTTTACATACCCAAATAAAAGTCTCATTTCTACTATGTTCTTGCCCTTAAATAACTCTTAAATTCAACTCCTATTCTTTTATGGAAAACTGGGCATATGGCAACTGGCAAGTCTACCTGGGTGCATGAAAGGCAATTTCAGTAAGCCAGTACTGAAAACACTTTGCCTCTTTACTTAACCCTTTTCAGCTATCTCTTCACACATTTCTTTTTAACGTGTACTGCATTCAAAACACTTCATTTACAAAAAGCTATGTTACCCCTTGATGGTTCTTTTTATTCTGTCACGCTATTTATGTTTATTGAAAAGGATGGATAGAATTAGAAATGAGTACGTTAGAGAGTCAGCTCAAGTTGGACAGTTGGGAGACAAAGTCAGAGAGGTGAGATTGCGTTGCGTTGGTTTGGACATGTGCAGAGGAGAGATGCTGAGTATTGTGACAGATAGGGGGCGCTGTTGTC
This sequence comes from Polypterus senegalus, assembly GCF_016835505.1. NCBI lineage: Eukaryota > Metazoa > Chordata > Cladistia > Polypteriformes > Polypteridae > Polypterus > Polypterus senegalus. The sequence continues at coordinate 226,490,821 of NC_053154.1, read as the reverse complement.
CCCTTGAACCCTCAGAGTTGACTCCAGACACCAGGTAAAAGTCCAAAGTTTGGATTTATTATAATAATCCAGTGCACAAAGCACCCTACACTCCACTATATTCATAAACCAATTCACAATACAATAATCAATAAACAATCAATCCTTCTACTCCCAGATGCGTTGCCACCCTTCCTCCCGACTCAGCTCAACTCTGGGATCTCTCACAGTCCTTTATATAGTCCGTGACCTGGAATTGCTTCTGAACCCCTGTCCATGTGACTTCCTACCACTTCCGGGTCAGATGAAAACTCTTCATCCCGGAAGTACGTCATTCCTCCTGTCGCTGTGACTAAGATGTACTTCCGGGTTATAGGGCACGTAAGAGTCTCTGGGCCTCCCTGCAGCGTCCTCTGTTGGCCCCTGTAGTATCTATCAGGGCTGTGGATGAAAACTCCATTATTCATAATTCCCTGCTGGCATTCGGGGCACCTCCATGCTGCAGGGAGTGCTCCACCTGGCGGCCTGGGGGTATTGGCAGGGATGACTGGCCGGCCATAGTCCACAGTATTATTGGGAGAAGGATGCTAAGGATAGAGCTGCCAGGCAAGAGAAAAAGACGAAGGCCTAAGAGAAGGTTTATGGATGTGGTGAGAGAGGACATGCAGGTGATGGATGTAACAGAACAAGATGCAGAGGACAGAAAGAAATGGAACAAGATGATCTGCTGTGGTAACCCCTAATGGGAGCATCTGAAAGAAGAAGAAGAAGTATTTCTACATCATGAAGTAAATCATTACATTTCTTATGAACTAGGTTAGCTTACACTAATTCAGACTTTTTTTTAGTATTCGTTTATCATGAATATGCAGATTCAGGACAACTATGATATTGAACCGCTTGTGTCAAGTGTAGTCATATAGCCAGTGTACACACCACTGACTCAATTCTCGGATAGCTACTGTTGCTGCTGATTCTGTTCTAACCAGTTCTTGACATTAATTGGACTCCTATCGTAACTTATTATTGCAGCAATTTGTCAGTGTTAACCATTACTGTGTTAATCTGGTAATGCACAGCAGAGCTGATTTACATTTTAATGGAACTGAACAAGGATGATTAAGCCATACTGATCCCTCATTTTAAGATTTACTGTTTTACTTCTTTTAAAAGTCTTGCTTTTTAAATCAGTTTCTCGCTAACAATTCCAGAAGTCAAAAGTCAATGCCATAGTCACAGAAACCAAAAGTCAACACCATAGTCAAAGAAGCCAAAATGACAATACAACATGCAAGTATGAAGATTTCTGCTTTGGTTATTTGCAGCTGTGTCTGCTCTTTTCAAAAAAAAATAATACAAGTCAAATTCCGTTACAATAAAACAATGTCCCGATTCACATTCAGGCTGCAGGATGAGCGCTCCCTGCTGGCCTTACCAACACCTCTCCCGACAGCAACTCAAGCTCCTGTTCTCGTCTAGAGTGTTCTAATGTTCTAACAAGAAATAATGAAAATGTCATAGTAATAAGATTCTGTATTTGTTACTATAGTGCTTTCTTTTAACTTGTGTCCAGGCGTTTGCAATCATTTCAATAGCTTCTTTCGTGTTCATTTTCATCTCCTCCTGCCTACAAGTTATGGTGACAAGAATTTTTCTCAGCATTTCCTTGTGATAATACACTTTCAGGGTGTGAATGATGCCCACATCCAATGGCTGAAACACTGCCGTACAATTGGGTGGGAGGAACTCAACTCGAACATTATCTAAATGTAGAAGCATGCTGTGTGTGAGCAGCACAGTTATCAATCAGAAGCAGAATCTTCCTTTTCTTCTTCTTCATATTGTGAGGTTTCTGAACTCTTTTGGGACCCCCCCCCAAACCCTCAAATGACTTGCCGAAGTGTGTCCCGAAGCGTGATTGCCGCACATGTGGAAGATTGCTTGTCACAGTGCTGCAGCGGAGCACTGGAGAAGCAAATCCGAGCCGATCGAGGTCACGCTATAAGCACCACTCGTCGATGGGTGATGCAAAGAACATTATAAATGCAGGGAACAGTTTTACTTGGCCACGACCCTGCCTGACTGCTGCGTCTGTGTATAGGAGGGTGGTAGATCACGCTACAACAGTGTTTCCCAAACTCGGTCCTGGGGACCCCCTGTGGCTGCAGGTTTTTGTTCCAACCAGCTTCTGTTTTAAATTGGACTCCTGGGCTAATTAAGTGAACTGTTATTTCCCAAGTTCTGTGTTTTGGGAACAACATAGAAATTAGAAAACTAAGTTTGGTAAAAACATAAACCAAAATATATTAAAATGTACCAAGCAGTTATATAGATATAATGTATTTCATCTTGATTTTCATTCTACTTTTCAAGGTGTTTTAATTGTTTAATTAATCCAATATTTACTAATCAGTGGGTCTGTTGCTAAAGTAGTTGCAGCCTTTGATTATTCAGAGCTGTTTGCCAGCATGTCTGCTCTGCTCATTTTTAATTGTCGTTAATAAGATACAAATGCAAGGGGAGAACTGCACAGAGAGAGGGCAAAATATAATGAAATCAAAAGAGAGTTAAGCATTAAAATCTATAGAAAAAGCAGAAATATTTGTAAATGTCTTATAAATGTAAAAAGCATGCTGCTGTGCTTTTCTGAATGTCAGCTAATTAAATGAGCTCAGTGCTATCAGGCGTTGTCACTGATTAGGAATCTGGTTGGAACAAAAACCTGCAGTCACAGGGGGTCCCCAGGACCGAGTTTAAGAAACACTGCGCTACAATAAATAAGTGTGCCGTTCCTGTTTCAAGCTGAATAAAGTACTGAGACTCAGCCTCATGTGTTAGGGTGCAAGACAGGGACTAGCGGATCAAAATATCCTTGTCAAGTTGTCGCAGCCAGTTTCCTCAAATGTCTTGAGTCATCCAAGCTCGCTGGTTTGCTTTATACTCACAGGGAAGGAATGTAACGTGCTTAAAACACCGAGGATTGGTCGACTTGCTAATGAGGAGAGGAATAACTGCTTTTTCGACGTCTTCAAATGCAGCAGTTCACATACATTTGCGCTGAGGTCCAAGGTTTACAATCCTAGATTTTTCTTCTATTTTTGCTCAGTCTTTCAAGAAAGATGACAGTGTTGATGGCGAAATTTTGAATTCACTGGAAACTTTTTTTTTTGTTGTTGCCGGAATCGAGAGCCACAAAAATTTAGTTTTTTTCTAATGTGAACTGTTTTCGTTTTTTCGTGTCTGCCATTTCTATAGGAGGGTGACAATGAGTCAAATTCCAATGGATGTTTTATCAAATGTTGACGAACAATAAGCAAAGGGTATCACTGAAAACCATAGAAAACAAACACAGCAAAAAAGCAGTACAAGGAAAGTTTGAAGAAAGAGAAAAATTTTAAATGTTTATGTTGGGGGATCGTTGTGCACAACTGAGCTGCGGCCACAGAACTAGCGGCCCTGTGGATGATTCATTCAGGGATTTCAAGGTCTTTAGTGTACTTCGTTGTAATGAATGTACTTCATAGTAACTAGATTTCTATAGACTCGCGTCATATGGGGAAACTGTCGGGACTATAAAATATTTTGTTGTAAAGATATTCGTTGTAATTTGACCTGTCCATCCATCCTCTTCCGCTTATCCGGGGTCGGGTCACGGGGGCAGCAGCTTCAGCAGAGATGCCCAGACTTCCCTCTTCCCGACCACTTCTTCTAGCTCTTCCGAGGAATCCCGAGGCGTTCCCAGGCCAGCCAGGAGACATAGCCCCTCCAGCGTGTCCTGGGTCTTCCCCGGGGCCTCCTCCCGGTTGGACGTGCCCGGAACACCTCACCATTCAACTTTGACCTGCACTGCATCTAATTAAACTCCTCACGTGATTAACTGGCCCTTCTCTACTTGCATTCTGCTGTTTGATAAACAGGTTGAGATTTTTCATTTTCTCCTTTCCACTGCACTTTCTTATAGCACTTGAACTCTAAATTGTATCCAGATATAGACAACTGAAAGAGAGGACACTGGTGCAAAATGCCAAACAGAAGCAGCTATTTCAGCAAAACATCCACCAGGAAGCATTAGCAGACAACTGGTGAAAACAAAAATCGTGTAACACGGCAAAATCTCAAGATCCAGAAAATGTAATCAAATGTTTTAAATTCCTATAAAAGGTAAGTATGATTCTGTACTGATGCTATAAATGTCAAATGAAGTGAATGCGACCGTGCGTAATTAAGACTGGAATGCCAATTAAAAATAAGCCTTGCTTGGAGCGAAACCTGTGCCCACTGCGGCCCCCCATGGCCTGAGCGGTGGATCTTGAAGCTCAGATTACAATATGAGCCAACACATTGTAATCTCAAGCTTGTAATGTTTAGCCACTTGGCCCCCTATGCTAACGACTACCCTTGGGACGTTGTGTGGGCACCGACTGGGTGGGCAGCAAGAACTGAGCAGAGTCTCTCCTGGACTAACCTCCAAACTACAAATAAAAGCGTGAAATTATCAGCTTAAGTGCAAAGAATGGCAGTCTTATCTGTCCAATCAGTTAGTCAAAGTGTCATAATGACAGGCCACATTGGTACTCAACCCTAAAAAGGAAAAGGAGACGGTGCTTTTTGTTCAAAGGGGTGCCAGCCTGTGCCCCTTAATATTTGTCTCCACACCCACGCCCAATTAATCATCTACATGGCACCATGGTGGCTCACATTCTTGAATGGCCTCCAGTTTCTCTTTAGGGCAAAGCTGAGCACCCGCACCACACTCAAGTAGCTTTATGAATAGCCAGTGCCCCATATCTATAAGATCCTGAGCAAATCCCGGTTTTGTTTGTGCATACTAATCTGTTTGCATAGAAAGATAATTTCCCTGGCAATTGATTGAAAACATGGCAAGCACTTCATGGTGCCGTCTTGCAGCTTAGTTGACCCAATTGTTATTAGCAAACCAGAAAAGCAAGTGCTCGGCTTGAACATCTGACGCTTAATAAACATCCGTCTCCTCAATGTGCCCATCCGGGGCTTCTACAAGAACTTTAATGTAACACACAAGGCATTAGAGCATGATGGTAATAAAGAGGCTCTTTACCTCAGCATGGCAGCTGGGGGAGTCCAGGGTGACACCTCGGGCTGACTACTGTCACTCCTACCCGGGTCCGACAGCAACTGTTCCTCTATGTGGGAAAACAAACATTATTTCTAAACAAGCTAAAGGATCCAACTGGTTACTTTTTTTTGAAATACAGTTTTTTTTTCCATTACAGATCTTTATTTAGATACTACAATGACAGGCAGACCCAGACACAGAGTTAGGATTTGGTCCTTGTGAAGCTGCGTACTACCCACAATGCTTTTACTGTGCTTGAAAGGTTTCTCCTGGTACCATTATGACTGAATGCTGGCATCTCTTGTTAGTGCGAGGTGCTGCCACACTACCCGGTCCCAGTTCAGATGTTGTGATGAAGTTTGTAAGTTTGAAAGCTGTCATGAAAACAGTGAAATGGACCAACCAACCACTTAATAATAATCTTTATATTTATATAGCGCCTTTCGCACTACTCAAAGTGCTTCAGTGAGTGGGGAGCCACTTCAACCACCACTAATGTGCAGCATCCACCTGGATGAGGCAATGGCGGCCATTTTTGCAGCAGTGAAGTGATGAAGAGAGATGGCCAATTAGAGACAGGGAATGATTAAGAGGCCAGAATGACTAGGCTGTGGTGGGCAATTTAGCCTGGCCAGCTGGGTATCATGCCTATTATGAAGGATGCTCAGCGATCTTTTATGACCACAGAGAGTCAGGACCTCAGTTTTACATCCATTTGTGCAGCACAGTGCCCCCTCTACTGCCTCAGGGTATTGGGATTCACATTCAGGCTGCAGGATTAGCGCCCCCTGCTGGCCTCACCAACACCTCTCCCAGCAGCAACCCAAGCTAATCCTAGGTGGTCCCCCATCCAGGTACTGACCGGGCCAGAACAGGCTTAGCTTGAGCTGGGTGACCTCTTCTGATGTGCATGTGCTATGGGTCATGGTGTCTGGCAGCGCATCGACTTTGGAAATGTACAAAAGCAAAATTCTCTCATTCAGGCAGTCGTGTGTCATTTCTGCTAACAGGCCTTCCCCTCAATCACCAGAGCTGCCATCAAGCAGTAAGATCTGTTGTGCAGTGAGGACCCGCTGCTCAGTGGCTTCACATTCCTCCTCCTCCTCGTGTGCTTTTCTTTAACTACAGGATGATGTTTCATTGCAGTTACAATTGTGGGCTAACTGTATTAAAATAATCATATCTTCGTGAAAGGCTGCTTTTCAAATTATTGCAACTAGAGGTCCAGAAACAAATCAGCCATGCCTGGTGTGACCATTGTACTTTACTTGTATAATCTGACAAAAAGCAAACACAATCCCTCCATCATGTCAATAGTCTTCTGACGTGTTGTTTGTTCTTACAGCGTTTTCATTCTGTGGTTCACATAATAATATCTTTCTTGCTCCTAACGTAAAAACAATGTGGAAAAAACAGGAGTTTGAATCCCTAGCAGAAACCAAACTAGTGTTTTGAAATCGCTTCCCGAGCCAGATGGCAGACATGTCGCCCTCTGACTAGAGAGCCAGCTTGTGGTTTAGTGATGAGTGCACATTTATGAGAAATACCATAACAAATGAAATAATAATAATAAAAAAAAATAAGATCTCCATTTGAGCCTCACCCTTTTTTGGAAGAAAACCTCATAAATCATCACTGAATGCCCTTTAGCTTCAACAATGGTTTTGATTCCCAGCATGCCGAGTGTGAATTGGCAACTTGCTCTGTGTTTTTCAGACATGCACTGATGGTGATGTCTTAACACTTCTGGAAACCGATTGTTTACGATGAGCTCTGTCTCATATTTAAAAGATTACAAAAACAATGAAAAGAACATTTTTAAAGGAATTCATCTTATTCAATTGTCTACAAAAATACTCTGGACTTTTTAACATTTTATTGTTCTACAAAATACAATAACCTGACACTGAAAATCTATAATCAAAATAACATTCTATAGCTCCCACTACATTAATCATTAAATAAAATCAGAAAAGGACTGAATTCAGACGCGTTCCTTCCCTTTGCTATGACACACCTCAAGTCCAAGGAGCCACACAATAAAGTGAACTGCAGGGGAGATCAGTAGGTGGGACGTCGCACGGGTTACGTGGAGCTCCGAACTAAAACCACGTCATGAAGACAAGTCAAGTTTATTGTGTACTCAGTACAAAGATGTCTCCCCAGAACAGTTGACATTAAGTCAAAAACAAGGCAAAAGTTTTAGAACCCCTCAGTTTTTCTTTAAATTTAATCAGTTCAAATGCAATAAACGATCTAAAACGGTGAAAAGGTAAGCAGTAAACTGACAGAGGTTTAAATTTAAAGTTTAGGTTAGCAAAAACTGAAAAAAGGAAATTTCAGAATATTACAAATGGGCCTTCTAAAGGGGACAAATAATAGGTTACAACCTACTGATGTCCTGCAGTAATTAAAGTAAATTAATCCTTGCAAGTTGAAGCAAACAATTTACACAGGCGTCCCAAATTCTTTTGATTACTTAAAAAGCTTAAAGCAGAGTTGGAACCGACTGTATGTGTACACCCTGTGACGTGCTGCTTGGACAATATTACATCGTAGAAAGTTATAAATTCCAGTGATAATGGCAATTAACAAATAAGACAGAGCACTATAATAACCCTTAGAGGTGTAGGCCTTTCATTTACAGAAATTACACAAGAAATCAAAGTGTCAGTGAGTACAGTCGTGTCTTGCACATTCCCAAGGGAAACTGTGACAGGAAGAGGTCTGGCCGACCCAAACTGACAACCCAATCAGAAGACAAGTTTCTCAAGGCCACCAGCTTGTGCGATAGGCACCTCACAGCACAACAACTTCAAACACAGCGTAACAGTGGTCAAAAAAAGCAAGTCTCAGTAACTACCGTGAAGAGGAGACTTTGTTTTGCAGGTTGGACAGGATGAGTGGCACTAAGAAAGTCATTGCTTAAAGGACAAAATAAGCCCTTGAAATACAGGCTATGGACTACTGCAGACTGGAAAAAAGTCTTATTCATGTTTTGGAATCTTTGACTTATCACGCAAGTTGTTTGTACTCTGTTGAGTTGGTGACACAAACTGTCAGACAGACACAGAGGAGGAAGTGTGATGATTTTGAGTTCTTTTGCTGGAGGCAGGGTTGGTGACTTGCATAGCGTGACTACTATTCTAAATCAAAAGGGTTACCAGGTTGGCTGTTGTATCAGCCAATGGTGGCTACTTTGATGAATCAAAAATTTGACCAAAATTTTGTAAACTTAATGATTCCTTGACTTATTTTTTTATTTGCCATTGTTTATTTGTTCCATGCCTTGATTTTCTGAAACATTAAAACATTAAACTAAATTCATTCTCATAACATCTTAGGTGTTCTAAAACTTTTGACCGGTAGTGTATATGTCAGTCAGTCATTTTCCAACCCGCTATATCCTAACTCAGGGTCACGGGGGTCTGCTGGAGCCAGTCCCAGCCAGCACAGGGTGCAAGGCAGAAACAAATCCCAGGCAGGGCGCCAGCCCACTGCAGGGCACACACACACACACCAAGCACACACTAGGGACAATTTAGGATCGCCAATGCACCTAACCTGCATATCTTTGGACAGTGGGAGGAAACCCATGGAGACACGGGGAGAACATGCAAACTCCACGCATGGAGATCCCGGGAAGCAAACCCAGGTCTCCTTACTGCGAGGCAGCAGCGCTACCCACTACGCCGCTGTGCTACCCCTTAGTGTATATGTACTATTTATAATTGGAAAGTGGTTGAAAATTTGATGACAAGAGTCCAAAACAGAACTGAGGTTATGGTACAGACAAAGTGGTTTTTAAAGTCAGAATGGTGGAAGTGACGTCATAGGGCCCAGGCGGAATTTCCCACAGTTCATCTGTGGGGAAGAAAGAGAAAAGATCAATGCACTCTGCCACCCCCTGATCCTACTGGGAATTACCTCCTTTTGAGCCTTTCATCTGCCTTACATGCACGCATGTGCCTATATATATATATATATATATATATATATATATATATATATATATATATATATATATACATACAGTAATCCCTCGCTATATTGCGCTTCGACTTTCGCGGCTTCACTCTATCGTGGATTTTATATGAAAGCATATGTAAATCTATATATTGCAGATTTTTCACTGCTTCGTGGATGTCTGCGGTCTTTTTATTTCTGGTACGTGTACTGTATATGCTTCCTCTGTTGGTTTGTCCATTTGAATACAAACAAGGGACACTATTGGCAGATGGCTGAGAAGCTGCCCAATCAGAGCACGCAGTTAAGCTCCTGGGTGTTGACTGGCTCTGTGACGGGGAGCGCAGAATTTGATTGCGCTTAAAGCCGGCACTCCGTCTCGCTCATTCAGCTAATCAACGTGTTTCTTTGTGAAGTCGGCATCTCGTCTCGCTCATTCAGCATCAACGTGCATACTGTAGTCAAGCCCTTCGTTATGTCTACAAAACAATCTGCTGCTGCTACTTCTGGAGTCGTGCCCAAGCGCCAACGGAAGATGTTAACAATTGCTGAAAAGGTACAATTGTTGGACATGTTGAAGCAAGGGAAAAGCTACGCCGCTGTAGGACGCCACTACGGCATCAACGAGTTCATGGTTCATTACATTAAGAAGGATGAAAAGAGCATTCGATCTACGGCCGCAGTGTCCTTTAACCAGGGCGCGAAATGAATTGTAAGGGGACGTAATAAGGCGGTAGTCCGGATGGAATCCGCTTTAGGGATTTGGATCGAAGACTGCCGGAAGAAAAACATTCCCATGGACACCAATATCATCCGAGAAAAGGTCAAGCAACTTTATGATAGGTTTGCGGATGCCAGAGATGCTCTAGATGACGTCCCTCAATCTGGAACTTCTGCTAAATCCCCCAGCGAGAACTGTGAATTTACTGCCAGCAAGGGCTGGTTTGACAAACCCGCAGCCAAGAAATATGTCGCTGACATGTTGAAGGCAATCATTGAGGAAGGCGGATATCAGCCTGAAACCGTGTTTAATATGGATGAGACAGCCCTATTTTGGAAGCGGATGCCGTCTCGTACTTTTATCATGAAGGAAGAAGCAAAAGCCCCGGGGTTTAAGGCTCACAAAGATCGCATCACGCTGGTCATATGCAGCAATGCTGCGGGCTTTATGATAAAGCCTGGGCTCATTTATAAGTCCAAAAACACCCGGGCCCTGAAAAATAAGAATAAAAACCTGCTGCCTGTGTACTGGATGCACAACCCGAAGGCCTGGATTACGAAACGCCTAACATCGGATTGGTTTCACCAATGTTTCATCCCGGAGGTAAAGATCAATCTGGCAAAAAAAGGGCTGTAGTTCAAAGTCCTTTTACTTCTGGACAATACTGGAGGTCATCCCTTGGATCTATCCTACCAAGGCGTAAAAATAGACCTTGTCGCCGAATACAACGTCACTGATTCAGCCAATGGATCAAGGAGTTATCCGGGCTTTCAAGGCATTGTACACCAGGAACAGCCTGCAACACATGGTCGAGGCAATGGGCACGGACGGTAACTTTTCCCTGAAGGAGTACTGGGGTAAGTACATGATCACATCGTGTATGGTGAACGTGCAGAAGGCCCTTAACGATATGAAGAAAGGGACAGTTAATGCCTGCTGGAAGAAATTGTGGCCAGAAGTTGTGCACGACAAGGGCTCTTCTGCAGAAGAAATTCAGCACTCAGTGGTTGACAAGACAGTCAGGCTGGCAAAACTGCTAGGAGGAGAGGGATTCAACGACATGACCTGTGATGACGTCAACGAGCTGCTCAATGCCCACTCCGAGCCGTTGAGCGATGAAGATTTGGCCGAGATCACCAAGTCAGCGAGCGAAGAAAAAGACGACCCCGGCCTAACTCTTGAGTGTCTCGCAACCATTCTACAAATGGCAAAAGATCTCCAGACATCAGTTGAAGAATGGGACCCGCAAATGATTCGTTCTTTGCAATTTAAAAATGCTGTTGAAGGCGCCACGGAAGTGTATAAGAACCTCTTTACATAAATGAAAAAGCAGTGCCAGCAACTGCCCATCACAATGTTCCTCACCCACAAAGCACTGCCTAGTACGCTTTCAGTGGAAGAAGAAAGTCCAGACGACGACGGCAGTGCTACACAGTTGCCTGAAGAGGCTCCTTTAGAACCGCTGTGACAGTGCAGTAAATGTCATCGTTATCGGACAAGTCGTCATGTCATTGTTGGTGAGTACCTATAACTAATTTTCTACGTACTTAGTACATGTATGTACGTTTATTGTAACTGTACACACATTTTTATACAATTTTTCTTGCATTGTAGGTATTTTTTGCCGGTGGCCTGTCTATCGTAATGGTTGTAATCTGTGATATCGGAGAAGCACCACAATATCTTTAAAATAACATTTTGGTTTTATGTACAGCATTTACATGTTATAGATTTTTCACTTTGTATTTTTATATTACCTAATCAATTACAATGTGTTTAAAACTGTATTACGTATTAAATAAAACTCCTCAGTGATATAGGATACGTATAGTTGTGAGTAGTATATAAACATGGTGTTTACATACATAATTTCAACAAATCTTACCTAATAACTAAGAGAATATAAAGGGTTTATGCTGTATAACTGTGCGGGGAATATTTATAAACAGTGTGGGAGAGTTTAGAAGGGCTTAAAATATATAAAAATAACCATATAAACATATGGTTTCTACCTCGCAGATTTTCATCTATCGCGGGGGGTTCTGGAAAGCAACCCCAGCGATCAAGGAGGAATTACTGTGTATATATATATATATATATATATATATATATATATATATATATATAATGGGGTGCCAAACAGACAAATACATTGATTTTCTGAATATATAAAGTCGAGCGTCAGAATATATAAAGTCAAAACTTGAATACATAAAGTCAGTGTCGGAATTTATAAAGTCATTCCTGAATATATAAAGTCAAAGTCAAAATCTATTGATTGAAACGACTCTGAACTGAACTGAGTTAACAAAAACGTATTCAGAAAAATAAATTTAAAAAACACTGTTCGGTTAATGTTTTGAGAATGATGCATGTGCCCTGCCCAGGATTGGTTCCTGCCTTGCGCCCAGTGTTGGCTGGGATTGGCTCCAGCAGATCCCCGTGACCCTGTGATCGGATTCAACAGGTTGGGAAATGGATGGATATTCCAGCGCTGACTTTCTATATTCCGGCGCTGACTTTATATATTCAGAAAATCAATGTATTTGCCTGTTTGGCACCCCATAATATATATATATATATATATATATATATATATATATATATATGTATATATAATGTATACACATAGATACATACACATACAAAGGTGAATACACATTCTGTTAATTATGTTACAATATTTGTTCTTATGACGGACTGTTCAGTCACATTTCGATCTGCTGATTCAGGTGCCACTGGGCCTGCACCATTTTCCAGAAGTTAGGACTGGATTGAGAAAAGTGACTGTGCAGGATGGCTAAGGTCTTAATATTTTTTGCATTTCTAAGGCAGTGTTTTAAGGTCCTGAACAGAAAGCAAGGCCGAGTGCTGGTAATATTCTGTGCAGCCTTAATAATTCTATGCAGGGCTTTCCGTTCTTTGCCTTACGAGGGATGAGGTGCAACCTGTATGGATGGACTCCCCTGTGCATTTATAGAATTTTGTGAGACAAAGGTGAAGAAATCTCAGCTGTCCCCAAACATCTACATCCCCATGTTCTTGATGGACTCATTTTAAATTAACCGCCTTGATCCACTGTACTAATGCCCTTCATAATTTTAAGCACTTCAGTCATATCTCCTCTTAGTCTCCTTTTGCCTGAACTGAAACGGCCGTCAGAGGTTTGGGAGAGGCAGTGGGCAGTAAGCATCATTTATCAGGACGTAGCACTGATCCAGAGTATTAGCAGCCCTTGTGGCTTAGGTGATACGCTGATGGCTTAGCATTCATGCACCATGCAACAAGGGAACCAATCATCCTCATGACCATTGCTACACAGTTAAGGGGGCTCTAAACTGGTCCCCTGTGAGTTGGTGTGTGTGTGTATGCATGAGTGTGACCTACGACTGACTGTCTCTCTGCCTGCATCTAAAGCTCCTGGGTAATTTCTCTGCCCATGAGAAGTCTGGATTAAGCAGGTTTGTTAATAGATGGATGACGTTGTATTCATTTGTATCTGTGAACTCTGTGTTTGCCAGAAAAACAGCAAGGAATTACACCTGCAAATTGTTTTAGGTAAAATTCTACCAGTTCTGCTGATTTTTTTTTTTTTTTTTTGAATGTAGTGAGAGGGGACATGCAAGTGATGGGTGTGACAGAGCAAGATGCAGAGGACAGAAAGATATGGAAGATGATGATCCACTGTGGCAACCCCTAATGGCTCTGCCTCCCCTGACCGCACGTCCCTGCCGAAGACTTTCCATGCACAGCTGCCTGCACGTGGACAATGTAGAACTTGTCAAACACCAGGCAGGAATTCAAACCCAAGTTCCTGGAGCTCTGAGGCAGCAGTGCTTAGCACTATGCCACCACAAAGCCCACTTATGCTGTGCCCTGCTCATCCTATTAGGTAGCTAAAAATCACAATAAGCTGTGTTCAGTATGGCTTGAGAAAACCAGTTTTGCTAGAGAGAGGATAACTAAAATTATTCGTAAAATGATATATGTTAAGAGAGCGGTTACAGTGTTTAAATTGCGTCATATCAAAACAAAGAGCTGCAGATGTAAATAAACTAGCTGTCCACCTCTCATTGCATCATGAAATGTTATTTTAAGCCTTGGACTGCAACAGGTTATCAAATTCTGCTCGCCTGTAATTACGTTCCCTTCAGTGGTCCAGGTTTATATGCAATGATTTTAAATTTAGACCAGTCGTTTCAGTTTTCACCTTGTTTTTGTGAATAGTTCTAGTATCATTTAAATGTTATTCTGCAAACTCCAAATGAGATTTGAGATTGCTTTCCACATATGGCAGATTGTGTGGAGTGACAGGGAGATGGCCACTTCATGTCAGTTGGGGGAAAGCAGGACCTCTTCTGGTGTCGTCTTCTCCTTGCTCGACTGCCCAGTCTGGTGGGACGGTGTACTCTAAGTAGTCACTGGTGATTATGGACGGACAGTGTACTTACACAGATGGGATAATTTTTGTATTTTTCTAATTTGTACTGTGAGTCTCTCTGTCTCTTACATATCCTTAAAAATAACTGTCTCCATGGTTGAGTCTTTGCTTTCAGTTCTAACCAGAAAGATATATTCAGCAGATCAGTGTTAAAATACAGCAGCATGTAGAGTCAGGTATGGTTTGTTAAGGTTATTTTTGAGACACTTTGGGAGAGAAAAATCTACATAAATAAAATAATAATCTGTTTGTTCGGGAATCACACAAAAATGGCCAAACCGATTTCCACAAAATTTTGTACACATGTTTCCATTGGTCCAACTTAATATATGGGCTGTATGGCATATCGAGAAAAAGAGTTGTAATGGAAAGGGGTGACCAAAAGCCAGTGCCAATGCATGGGACTACAATTCCCATCAGGTATCAGAAGAGCACTAGGGCTGATGGGAGGACGCAGTTATCAGGGTGTGCAAAATTTTGTACTGGCCAAAGAAGGATCTCATCCAAGACTGCAGGTACAGAGTTTTTTTCCACAACCAATCAGGATAAAAGTTTTGTTAGATCACAGCTCATTTTGTCTCATTGTGGGGTGTGTTTAGCCATGTTGACTTTCCAAGCGACAGTTTTTTCCTCTTTATTTACATATAGACTGTTTCTGGAGAAATACATGGGTTCAAAAGGGGTTGTCAGTGTTCCTAAGTCCTTAAGGAGAAATATTCATTTCTTTCAACCTAACCAAATAAACTTTTTTTTAAAATTTCAAAACACCCTCTTTTTATTAGTTTTGCGGTTGCAAAATTGCATGTGAAAGGAAACTCGGCTGTCTCACTCATCACTGCCTATTGTTTGATGCTATTATATCATACATAACCGAAAGACTGAGATTCGGGTCACCTGACAAGGACACTAATTGCCTGCATCATGTTGGCCGAACGGCAGAAAGGAATCACATTGCACTGTGACAGTAACTCTGAAATGAACAGATGACACTACATTTTTATCACAGCAACATTATTGTACACCTGCATATTGTTACTAAGTGCAAAAGAGATAATCCGACATGAAAAAGACTGAAATGCGGCTTCTTAGTGTGGCCTGAGTCACTGTTCAGAATATGGTAGCAAGAGAATGAATGAAGAACAACATTAGTTACTTTTACTGTTTCTTGTTGGTAGACATTTATTCAAGTCCATTTTCTAACGAGACTTTCATTATTTTAGGCTTTGATGCCAATACAGGATTGTGATTTCTAGGAATTTCACATCAACGTTGAATGCATCAACTTTGAATCAACTTTATAACCTTAACGAATATACTGGTGCTGTCTGCTGTAATAATACAGACACCTACAACAAAGTCTGTAAACCCCAATCCCCCTCGGCCCCCTACTGTTGATGCTTTTTGTAGTCCATGGATTCATTTATTAAATAGGCCACCCGGTTTATTAAGGTGGCATTAAACATCTACTGTATTTGTGAATCCACACCAGAGCAGGAAATACAAAGAAGTAGTGTTCACGGTTCCAACTCAGCAAGGAGTCAATCCAATCATACACACAAAGGACAAATTCCCAACTCATGAGGGCAGAGACATTGATAGTTATGGGAGTTGTGACGTAGATAATTGATTCAGGCAGCACTGACAAAAGGGTAAGCTTTTAAAAAATACATACAGATTTGCTTTCTTGCCTTAACTCATTATACAAATATAACTGGGAAACATAATTAAGTCTGTATTAATAATCTAAGTCTGTATTAATAATCTAAGTCTGTAATAATTTTCTTTTGTAATTGTTATTGTGTAGATATTTAGATGGCATACACTGTTTAGAGATTAGGGACCATTGATTACAAACAAAAAGTGTCAATATGAAATGTGAAGTTGGGTTTTCAAAGTAACAATCAAATAATAGTTCTCTAAAGTTTTCTGTTAGGGACCCTGGATGCTTTTTATCTGTTGATTACGGAGACCTTGAGGGTATCTAACATGAATGTGACGTCAGTGCCGGGATGGGCGATAACTCACTGTTGGGTCAGGGGCACGTGTACCAAAGCCAAGCGGTGCACAAATATCAAGAGTATACAACAAGACATATGTAATAAAATGTAAGCAAACTGAAAACGTCTTTCATTGTACTCCTCAGTACACTAGATTGGAATGGCAATGGACTTAACAATGTGTTACAGCAAAGGCCTAGGATAGGTGTGTAGTTTGTCTTTCTTATATTAATTCACTATTTATTGTTTCCTAAATGTTTTGCTCTGACTGTATGAAACAGGCTGTCTGTATGACAAATTTATTATATTTACTATCAAGTGTCAACAGTTAAGCTCAAAATGTTAAAGTGTTTGAGCTCCATCTCCAATGGGGTGTAGGCTGACATGACATTTCACTGTGGCCACTCATGGAGAGCTGGATTTACTTATTAAAACGGGTGAGGAGTCGCACCACCGGCTCTTCTTTAAGTGCACACGTGACTGATTGTGCCTTCAACTGACTTCAGTTGCTAGTCAACCCAGCTCTCATTATTAACTAAAGATGCCAAGGCTCGGAGTCAATTTGCAAGACACATTGGTTTGTAGTCACAGTTTATGGAAAAAACAAAATAAAAATAAAAATGTAGCTTGCAATAAATTAATTTAAAAAAGATTTTAAATGCATTCAGAAAAAGCTGTGGGAGGCATGTAGGTGAGTGAGGAGGCCATGTCAGGAGAGGATTAAGGAGGACAGTGATACAGTCAAGAAGTGGAGAGATTGAAACCCACACTTGTGGGAGCATTCAGGGTTATGCTAGTGAGGTTCGAGAGCACTACTGGGAGGTGTAGGCCCTGTATAAATAGTAGGTGGTCTGCAAAAGCAGTACACAGGGAAAAGAAGGGTGGTGATGGCTGAGAGCGTCTGGTTGGGTTATGCCTGCCCCTTAGTTTTTAAAAACATCTCCTGCCTGCTAGAAGGTTCATGGACTCAAGACAGGAATTGCTTTGATTGTTCCGTCCTTCAGATAGAACTGGCAGCCTTTAAGACACTTGGAACTACCTAAAGGGAGCTCCAGCCTGGTGGCCCTGCTGTAATTACGGTGCTGTCCCTAAGCCTGGGAAGAGCCTGAAAGTGACCACCAGGTGATTCCAGCAACTCAGCTCATTGCCTGTAGTAGTGACAAGTCCGGTGGAAGGTTGTGGCAGGTGATCAATTTTTAGAAGGAAGAGAGTGCAGGTATACTGACTAGCAAGGAAAAAAAATCAAGAGAAAGATGGGAAAATAGACCTGGTAAGAAAACCAAAGGTAAGATCACAAACAGGAGTCAAGAAAAGAAAGCCACAACTGTTAAACCAGAAATCAGAGCCTTAATTTCAGTAGAAAAAGAAAGTCGCACGTAGTCATTTTACATAAGTGCATAGACTTATCCTTTAGTGAAAGGTGCATTTAGTACTAGTTCAACAGAGCAGACATGATCCTGATGTGGTAGAAGTGCATGAGATAAAATTTTGGTGGAACATCATGGTATTCAGAGTACTCAGCTGGAAGAACGTTTATATTGGCACAAAGACTATGGGGTGGAAAATTGATTTTAAGGCAATTTAGATAGCACAGAAAGTTCCATGATTTAATTTCTCTATTCTTCCAGTGAGTACATGGATTATTCTTTTGTAACCAGGCCATACCTAAGTAGATCTGGGACATTGCAGACTGACTAACACAAAAGGCTATTGTTCCTCTGTGAAACGGTTCCACTTGTAATTGCATGGGTGGAGAAATACATTTTAATGACCGACTACAAAAGGGCCCACTGTCTATTAAAGCCACTCAGGGTGTAAACGTACAAAGCTGCACGATGAAGACCCAGCTCCTGTAATACGTTTTTTTTCCCTAATAAAGTTCTCAGTTGCACCATATTTAATAAGTGCAGCCATTTTAGTTTTATTTATACCTTCTAGTACGGTTAGTAGACTTTAGCAGAGTGTGACGTGCTAAACTCACTTTTCCAGTACACATTTCTGTCCCTTTCCTTCTAGTTCCCTTTGTTCTCTCCAATCATTCTTACTTGTTTTGCAAAGGATACTACTTTATCAAACATATTGTAGTGCAGATCAGACACTAGTTCATTTACTTGTCCTTTTAAATCTTTTACTTCCCTTACTTTTAGTTCCCAAGAACCCTGTTGTTTCTCAAGGTATCTCATTTTGTAGATCCGAAAATCAGTACTGACACGCAATGAAAAAGAGTCTGTTTGAAAGAGAAGGAACGGGAGAATAGACATAGCAAGAAAAACAAATCCAAGGTCAAAATCGGGAGTCAGGAAGATGATCGTCAAAGCCGCAAATGCAAAACCACAAAGGTTAAACCAAAAATCAACGTCTTAATCCAAGCAGAAATTCAATACCAGAAATCAAAAAGAAAGTCACATGTAACCCTTGTATATAATTTTAAATTACGGGATAAGTCTGAACTTTATGAGGTGACCTATATAGGATTATGCCGACTATATCATCATCGCACAGTCCCAGTGCATCCTGGATGGCATTACCGTGGTAACCAGCAACACAAAATCTTAACCTGGCGGCACTTGCTATCAAAACAAAATGGTTCCAAAATAAATGTAAAAATTAAGCAACCTTTATATAAATCCTCCAAACACAAAACTAACATGAGAAACACAATCTGAGGGTTTGAAACCTCCAGAAACAATGCATAATCAATATTTTGGACTAAAGATAAACCTAAGAAACTTAATAATGAACAATGTCGCAGCGTGCTCAAAACATGTGTCAGTCAAGCCTTGGGGTCTCCGAGGGGTCTGTTCTCCCTTTTCCTGAATTTGCAAAAAGTTCCCCTGCTATGGAAAACAACTTGTGTGGTCCCAGTGCCAAAGAAGGGGCACTCCTAGCAAGGACTTTAGAACAGTTGATCTCAGTTCATGCATTATGAAGACTTTTTACAGGCCGGTCCTGAAAGAGCTGGTTGGAGACTATCTGGATCCTTGGCGGTTTGCCCCCCAGGCTCATATAGATGTAGATGATGCTCTAATTTAAATGGCTAACAGAGCCCGTTCCCACCTGGACAAAGCTGGCACCACAGTCAGGATTATGTTCTTTTATTTCTCCAGTGTCTTTAACATCATCTTGCCTAACAGATGAGGGTATGGGCTAAGGGTTACAAATCTCGGTGAGCCCACAGTCTCCTGGACCACTTCATAAGCAGATGGTAGTGATTGTGAGGCTTAATGGTTGTGTGTTAGAGAGGGTGGTGTGTAATACAGGGACACCTCAGGTAACTAGCCTGTCTGCCATCCTTTTTAACCATCTACACAACAGACTTCCAGTATAATACCAGTTCTTGCCATTTACAGAAGTTCTCAGCCAGCTCCTCCATTATATGTTATATGGATAGTACAGTAGAGATGAGAATGAGTATAGGAAGGTGGTGGAGGACATTGTCTTGTGGAGCAGGGAGGACCACCTGCAGACAAACAGAATTGTTGGTGGACTTCCGGTGTGTTAAGGAGCTGCTGAGACCAGTCACCATCCAGGGGGAGGAAGTGGAGCAGCAGGTGTCTGGGGTTCCATTTAAGCAACCAACTGGACTGGTCTGTCAACACAATGGCGCTGTATGAAGAGGGCCAGAGTAGACTGTACTTCTGAAGGAGACTCAGGTCTTTTGATGTGTGTAGCAAGTTGCTCAAGATGTTTTACCAGTCCGCTGTTGTTCTATGCTGTGGTCTCCTGGGAAAGCAACTCGAGTTCAGACAATGCAAAACATCTGAACAAATTTCTCAGTAAAGCCTGCTCCACCATAGGACCGACCCTGGAGGCTGTTGTAGAAAAGACGATGGTGGCATAAATTAGATGCCATCATGAACAGTTCTGTCCATCCCTCCAGGTGGTACTCTCTTGGAGTACTTTGAACTATACCCTTATTCCACCAAGGTGCAATAAGAAGCATCTTTTTTGCCTGCTGCCATTAGGCACTTCAACGCAACCTTCCGATGTCCCTTCCTTCATTCCAGCCATATTTCACAGAAAGACAGTACTGGCTTCAATAGACCAGTTGTTTTTAGCATAATATTTTTTAATCTATTGCCTTGTATTGTACTCAAGTCAGTATCTTTGTATTTTATGTTTTTGCTGTGGTATGCATTTAAATTTCCCCTTGGAGATTAATAATGTATATCTAAATGTAATACTTACAGTATAATCTAAATAAAAACATCAAGCTCAACTGCAGGGTTTGGACTGAAAAAGAAAGAGAGGCAGGAAGGAAAACAAGTGCTGTGACCCTTTGAAGTGAGTAACTCGGTCAGCCACCTCAGTAGGCAGACAAGGGGTAGATGCACAATGGCAAAAGCTCTCCAAAATAACTCAAACTGTAATATTATTTATTTGAATAAGAAATCCCCAACTCTTCACAGTCAGCCTCTGTTGAATTTATTTGGCAGTTTGCAGTCGCTATGAGTCTAGTGCTCACAAGGCTAAACCACCCATGAACCGGATAAGACAGGGGCAAGTCGACATCTCGACAACAACATATTCTCTGTTGTAAGAGTCTGAGGGTCTTGACGAAAGAGTGGATTCGCCATTTTTGAGGTTAGGTGCTGTTGAGAAGCTGTGCCTTTGCATACAGGGTTTACAAGGGCTTTATTGTGCAGAGTACAGTGAAATTCTTAGTTGCACGTGCTTTTCAACATACACCATGATACCGGGTGTAGTGACTTGAACAAACGTCTGTCTTCCTTACCTGAAAAATCTCAGAGCATATATATATATATATATATATATATATATATATATATATATATATATATATATATATATATAAAATGTATGTTCTTATTCGTTTTTACAGAGGTGTTAAATATAATGTGTAGGGGTCATGTATCACTTATGTATTTCAATCAGTTCCCACCACTCAATCTAGCCTCATCAGCAAAAATGTGTCTTATACAGTATTTATTTAAAAAATGTGATTATGGATATCCACTGATCCATCCCTCCATTTGTCCATTTCTGTCACTCCCCAGTGGGAAAGCAGATCAATTCAGGAAAGTAACAATGGGCAGGGGAATTGCCCCCCAGGTGCATCTCTGATAGAGAGGTCTTACTGCTCTCTCTTTCCTCTCGTTGATAGGTCCGTTGTTTTTTGAAGTAACAGACTCCTTCAATGATGGTTTGTCTCTACAGCACATGACCCCCAGCAAGTGTCTTGAGCTGCTCACGTGAAGTGGAACAGGCCTTGAGAGAACACTTTAAGCGGTCCTTCCAGCATTTCTTCAGGTCAACCTGAGGTTGGGATCCTTCGGGGAGTTCACCATACAGGACCATCCAGGGAGGCTGAGACCCATCCACGTGGAAAATCCAGCACTAGACAAACCTGAGCAGCATGGCCTCAATGCTGGTTGATGAGATCTTTTGGAGGGAGTGGATGTGGAAGATTCCAGGATGCAGCTTTGCTTGTCATGGGGAGTTCAGGAAACAGATCCACACAGGAGCATTAAAATACACACTGTGTGACAGACCATGACCTTGGTTGCCATGCGGAGATTCCGGTTGGAGAAGAAACACTTGCGGAGGTAGCCAAATAGAGAAGAGGCTTATCAGAGGTGGTTTGTCATCTCCTCGGTCCCAGAGGCATCAATAGACATTATGCTTCCAAGGTAGGGAAAGGGGTCTGTGTTCCCCAGTGTTGTGCTGCCTGTCTTTTTTTTATTTTTTTATTTTTTATTTATTTATTAATTTTATTATAATCAATACATAGCAATCAAGTTTTTACAAAAAAAAAGAATTATGCTAAGAACAGATCGATCCCCACCCCTGAGAGAGAGAGCAAGCCAAACGGTGTAAAATTTAAGGCTTTTAAAAATACCTAAATCAACAAATTCTCTGTGCTTTATAAAATCATTTCAAAATATTACTGATTAGATCCTGCCATGTTTTGAAAAAAGTCTGCACAGATCCTCTAACTGAGTATTTGATTTTTTCCAATTTTACAGTAAATAATATAACACATCAGTTTCCCACTGACTTAAAAGAGGAGAGTTTGGGTTCTTCCAGTTTATCAGAATAAGTCTGCGTGCCAACAGTGTAGTGAATGCAATCACAATTTGTTTGTCTTTCTCCACTTTAAGACCCTCTGGAAGAACCCCAAACACAGCTGTTAATGGGTTAGGAGGGATTGTGAGACCAAGGCTGTCTGAAAGGTAATTAAAATTTTTGTCCAGAATAATGTTAATTTGGTGCAGGCCCAGAACATGTGACCTAGTGAGGCTGGAACTAGTTTGCAGCGTTTGCAGGTTGGATCCTGTCCTGGAAACATTTTGGAGAGTTTTAGTCGAGACAGATGTGCTCGATATATAATTTTGAGTTGTATAATTGTATGCTTTGCGCATATGGAGCTCGAGTGAATTCTATGCATTGCTACTTTCCACTCCTTTTCTGATATATTAATTGAGAGGTCATTTTCCCAGTGTCCTCTTGGATCTTTGAAAGGAAGGGATTGTAAAAGGATTTTATATATTGTAGAGATGGAGTCTAACTTCTTGAAATTGAGCAATAATTTTTCCAGCGTGGATGAGGGTGCAAGATGAGGAAAATCTGGAAGGTTCTGTTTAACAAAGTTCCTGATTTGAAGATAGTGAAAGAAATTTGTAGCTGGAATGTTAAATTTGGAATGTAATTGTTCATAGGATGCAAAGACGTTGTCTATATAAAGATCTCTAAGCAAGTTAATTCCACATTTTTTCCAGATATTAAAAACTGCATATGTTTGTGAAGGTTGAAAGAGGTGGTTCTCTTGCAGAGGTGCCACAGAAAGAAGCTTCTCCGTCTTAAAATGCTTTCTACATTGGTTCCAGATTCTAAGTGAGTGGAGCACAATTGGGTTATTAGTGTATTGCCGATAACGTGTGTTTATTGGAGCACAAAGCAAGGAATACAAAGAAGTACTGCAGGATTTTACTTCTATTGCGGTCCAAGCCTGTGTATGTTCTTCTATTTGTGTCCAGGTTCTTATCGCCTGTATATTTGCTGCCCAATAATAAAACTGGAAGTTAGGTAGAGTCATGTCGCCTTCTGCCTTTTGTCTTTGTAGGGTCGCTCTTTTGATGCGTGGATGTTTAGAATTCCAAATAAATGAGGTTATTGTTGAATCTAATTGCCTAAAGAATGATTTATTAATGTATATTGAAATATTTTGAAATAAAAAAGGAGCTTAGGAAGAATATTCATCTTAACAGTGTTAATTCTTCCAGCTAGTGTGAGATGAAGGGTTGACCATCTATGCAAGTCTTGTTTAATTTTTTCCATGCAGACGACAAAATTTTGTTGATAAAGAGCTTTATGTTTACCCCGAGGTATTTAAACTGTTCTGCAATGATAAAAGGAAGGGTGTCTAATCTAATATTATATGCTTGAGAATTCACTGGAAAGAGTACACTTTTATTCAGATTAATTCTGAGACCAGAGAGCTTTTGAAATTCTGTGAGTGCTGCTAAGACTGCAGGCACAGAATTTTCTGGGTCCGATATATACAGTACCATATCATCTGCATATAATGAGATTTTCTGTTCCAGTCCTTCTCTGCTAATTCCCTTTATCTGATCAGTATTTCGACAATGTATTGCCAGTGCTGCCTGTCTTGATGTCCATTGGAGGATCTGTGTGCTGGAAGGCAGTCGGAAGGGTCAGTGTCTTGGAGGCGTGGATTTACAGGTTCATTCTGAAATAGGCTACGTGTATGGATAAAATGAGCAATATTTACAGAATTACAATTAATGAATTACTAATTAATAAATTACTATCAATTTTGCATTGCTGTTAACAATGTTTAGTGACATCAACTCATAAGAAATATATTTGTCTAATTTGTCCTTTAAAACTCTACATCATCAAGGGCAATGCTGCCATTTGTCCATCTACTATATGGGGCACCAGTCCATCTGAACATACACACACACACACACACACACACACACACACACACACACACACATAGATACCATTTGGAGTAAACAATTAACTTAACCAATGCCTTTACTTAGTCATTAGTAAAATATAATAGGATAGTCTCAAGTCTGCCTACTCCAGTTTCAGGTCATGGGGCAGGAGCCCACCCCAGCAGCACTGGGCATCAGGCCAGTCCATCACACACACCTACACTCATCGTTTCACTGACTTTACTTGCACGTGTTTGTTTTATAACATAACGTTTGGTTATAATATGCATATGTGCCTTGAAAGGAAGCACATTTTCATCACATTTACATTTATTTTGTTTTCAGACACATTTGTTACACAACAGTTAATTTAAAAGATTGAAGCCAAAATGGATGTCCCCTTAAGTTCTTATACCATCCAGATGTGGGATGTTTCTCTTTAACTCGCTGTTGAAGTTAAAAAAAAGTCTGAAACACAATAAATGATAGATTTACCATGTGGACACTTTTTTTTTCTCAACTCCCTATATAAATCACAGATTATTTTTTCAGATTAAATACCTAAATCCCCCTCTACGTTGAATGTTGCCAATAAGTATTTTTAACATCATGTGAAATAAGAAACTGACATATGAACACTGAAAATTACAGAACGTATTGTTACAGAAAGAAAAAAAAAATGTGTGTATGGACCTGAGTTTCCTGTTTCAGTCTATTAGGTAGTCATTCTGGAGAAAAGCTGAAAAACGTTTGCATGGTTCAACTACAGTTTTGAATTGGAAAAAAAATACTTCATTGATCCCAATGGGAAATTCAGTTGCTCCAGCAGAAAATAGTAATACTGCAAAATTGTAAAAAGCCATGTTCAAACTCTTGCATAAGTTTAAGAACCTGAGTTATAGAACACAATATGATAAAATGAAATACTAATTTTAAGAAATATTGTCTGTAAAGTATTGTGCTTGTTACAACTGGTAGAAGTGAAGACAGGCAGAATGGGAGAAGGTTTCCTACAATATGATGACTGTAGCAAAAATGGCTCGAGCAGCACCTCTTAGCATACCATAGTGGAATAAGCCATTGGTAAGAGCTGCTCCAAGACAATGTGTCATGGATATGATGGCCTCTAATTTTACTATCATCTTGTTTTCAGACAGCGCCTCAAATTAATTTTTGTTCAGTACTGCAATACAGCTTGACTTTTTGATTAGTTTATTCAAGTGGTTGGCATCTCCTGAGCCTCTGCTTCTCTGCCAAATGCTAAGGTATACTGTATTTGGGCATTAGTCCAATCCTAAAGTTATGTTCACATTGCCACCCAATACTGGAGTAATGATAAAGAAAAGTCATGGTAGTATAACTGAGCTGACAAGTCCATGCCAAATGCATCTGAGTTTGTACATTGCTACAGGCTACTAAGTCTATGTTCAGATCAGCTAAAAGTGACTCAGTTCTGATGTTTGGCTCATATCTGATTTTTTGTTTGAGTATTGTCACCCATGTGAGTCTGATAAATGCTTTACAGGAACTGATTTGAAGGAACTTGGGGAATGGAAATAGACATTTCACTGTTCCTTTATTAACATTTCCATTCCCAACGTAAGACAAGTGGACGTTCCTTCTAGAAATGGGCTACGTCTTGTCACACACGTGTGCATGGGAAGCAGCTGAAGGGCTTAGACAATACTGTTTATACATCTGCCCGGGGGGGGCGGGGTACGCTGACGCTCTTTCTGAGTTCTCTGCAGGTCTTACCGGGAAATCCCACCAGGAGCCGCCATTTCCAGGAAGGACACACCACCTCGGTTCCGCCCCAAGAATGAGGTCACTTCGGTTCCGCCCCAAGGGTGATGTCACTTCCAGTTCCGGCCCAGAGGACGACATCATTTCCGCCCTCTGAGCTATAAAGCTCACTGCCTT
This sequence comes from Polypterus senegalus, assembly GCF_016835505.1. Lineage (NCBI taxonomy): Eukaryota > Metazoa > Chordata > Cladistia > Polypteriformes > Polypteridae > Polypterus > Polypterus senegalus. The sequence goes on along the minus strand of NC_053154.1, from coordinate 226,464,774 downwards.
TGCTTAGGCAGGCAGTTCTGTCTTGGACTCTGTTGTGTAAACAACTGTTTTGAAAATGCCTCAATTTCTATTGCAGCCGGGAAACCGCATTAAACGGGTGGCTGCCCCAAACCTTTCCACGCCTCTGGTCTCCAGTTATTACAGTGGCGTAGTCGGCAGGATGGTGTCCCGAAGAACCCGGGACACGGACCTTCAAGGAACCAGGTGGGTGAGTACCGGGGCCGAGTTTGGGGCAGGGAGTGCCGGAGGGTCAGGAAGGACGCGGTGCAGGCTCTGCTCCACGAGCATAACCCGGGGCTACCAACCCATCTCGTGGAGAAGGTAGAGGGGACCCACAGGCGTGGGCTGGCTTCTGGGGAAAACACACGAGTGGCTCAGTATGCTCTTCTGGGTAGGAAAGCCGAGCCGCCCATCGGGACCAAGGTCCCTGTTAACGATGGGCTGTCCCCAGGCCGGCAGGTAAAGAATATAATAGACTGGGAGTTTAACCCAACGAAAGGGCTGTCAGAGCAGGCTATGGCTCTCTGGCAACAGGTGGGTGAGTGGCTACGGCCATTTGATTTGACCCCCTTGCAAATAGTGCAGCAAGTGGCCTGTTTTTTGCTGCTACAGCGAATACCCCAGGAATTTGCCCAGCCGCCTGGGGAGAATTCCATTCCTGGACGAGCTGCTACAGCTCTTGCAACCCCAGAGGCCGGCTGTGAAACCGGGAGGGCAGACCAGCCGCTCTGTGGACTACCGGGAGTTATGTCCTACAAAGCAGTCCCTTCCACGCAATCCAGAGCCTGTTCGAAGTCGCCGGGCCGTCTGGCTTGCGACCTGTCGGGAACAAGGCGGACCGTAGGGGACAATGGCGGGTTGTTTGTGTGCCCTTAGCAATCCCCTGGCGGATAAACATACGGGAGAGCTTATTATTAATGGACATATGGTAACAGCGCTGTTTGATTCCGGCAGTAACGTGTCTGTCGTTGCTCGCCGTTTTGTTCTACCGCAACAATGGATTAAGAAAAAGACCAGTCTAAAATGTATACACGGAGATATCCGCGTATAATACCGCCCGTGTTACGTATGTCTCGGAGGAACCCTTCGGGCTTACGTAGCGGTACACCGGATCCTCCGTTTCCGTAATCCTCGGGCGGACTGGTCTGACAGTAACGCGTAGTTTAGAAAGCATTCCCCGAAAAGCTTTTGGCCTCGTTATAGATGATAAAGACTCATCTCAAGCTGCTTCCACACCGTGTAATCAGCCGACAGGGAGTGGGGCGGTAGGCCAAGAGAGTGACGAAGATACTCCCGGACCGTCGCGGGCTACTACGTCATCCACTAGCGCCCCGGCAGCGAGGAGGATTCTCCGCCCCTTGAGGTCAGACCGACCCGCTCTCTGAGTTGCACTTTCAGTTTAGAGCGACTCCGGCTTCTTTCAAGAGAGAACAGTGGAATGGCGACTCTCTGAAGCACATAAAGAATGCAGTGGTTCTCGTTAACGGCCAACGCACGCATTTGCCCATGCCACAGGGACCTCACTTTGTCATGGATAATGAATTATTGTATCGGGTTGCTGAACATGAGGGGAAGGTCCGGAAGTTGTTGCTAGTCCCGCTGACCTACCGGCGGCAGGTTTGCGAGTTAGCCCACTCTCACCTTCTTGGAGGCCATCTCGGCTCCGATAAAACATTAGAGCGCATTAAGCTCCGCTTTTTGGCCGGGATTAATGAGGAGGTTCGCGCTTTTGCATTTCCTGCCGGAGTGTCAACTGCGGCAAATTCCTAGGAAGGACCGTGCTCCTCTGATTCCCCTTCCCCTTATTGACGTTCCTTTGACAGGATTGGGGTGGATATAGTAGGACCCTGGAGCCCTCAGCCGAGGATATAAATATATACTCGTCCTCGTGGATTATGCAACCCGATTCCCTGAAGCCGTTCCATTGCGCGGCTACCACTAAAAATATTGCACGGAACTAGTAGGAGTCTTTTCACGGTGGGCATTCCTAGAGAAGTCCTGACGGACCAAGGAACGCCTTTCACCTCGGAAACGCTTCAAGGAGACTGCCAAGTTACTGAAAATAAAGCATTTAAAACCTCGTGTATCATCCTCAAACCGATGGGCTAGTGGAGAGATTCAATCAAACTCTCAAGCAAATGCTACGTAAGGTAGTCAGCAAGGATGGGAGGAATTGGGACCAACTCCTCCCCCTTGTCCTCTTTGCCTACGGGAAGTCCTCAAGCCTCTACGGGTTCTCTCCCTTTGAATTACTATACGGAAGACAGCCCCGGGGCTTATTAGATATTTTAAAAGAGGGCTGGGAAGGGGAGGCACAGCCCTCCACTAACATTTTGGAGTATATCGCCCAATTGCGCGATAGATTTGATGTAATAAGACCTATACTAAAAGTCATATCGAGGAGGCACAATCAGCACAGGCCGCCTGTATGACCGTGTACGACTCTCCGGAGTTCCAACCGGGGGATCGCGTCATGGTATTGGTTCCTACTTCACACTCTAAACTGCTCGCACATTGGCTAGGCCCCTACGAAATTAAGGAGAGGAAGGGATTGGTCGACTATTTGGTGAAACAGCCCAATCGCCGACCAGCTGAGCGAATATATCATGTAAACCTGCTGAAACCGTGGAAGGAGAGGGATCCCGATCCCTCCTCCGGACAGCCCTGCTCTCTCTTGAAGTAAGTGCCCTTAATTTCGCGAACAGCTATCTCCCAGACAGAGACAGGAGCTCAAGCAGCTATCCGCCGGTCCCAGAGGTGGTAAGTGAACAGCCAGGTCGGACCTCTCTGATTGCGCACGACATATTGACTGACCCGGGGGTGATCGTCCGTGAGCGACCCTACAGACTCCCGGAGGCAAAGAAAGTAGAAGTGGAACTGGAAATCAAGCGAATGCTGGCACTAGGAGTGATCGAGGAAAGTAGTAGTCCCTGGTCCAGCCCCATCGCCTTGATTGCTAAGCCTGACGGCAGTTGGAGGTTTTGCAATGACTTCCGTCGGCTCAACCAAGTTTCCGATTTGATGCTTATCCCATGCCTCGCGTGGGCGACCTCCTCGAGACTGGGACCAGCCAAATTCTTGACTACACTTGACATGACAAAGGGGTACTGGCAGGTTCCTTTAACGGAGTCCGAAGGAAAAAACCGCGTTTAGCACTCCTAGCGGACACTGGCAGTATCGTGTCCTTCCATTCGGGTTACACGGGGCGCCTGCGACTTTTCAGCGTCTGGTGGACAAAGTGCTCCGCCCCATAACTCGTTCTGTGCTGCCTATCTGGATGACGTTGTCATCTATTCCAGCACCTGGAAGGAGCACATACAGCAGGTCACAGCAGTATTACGGACATTGGGAGAGGCGGGCTCGCATCAACCCCAAGAAATGTTACTTTGGGTTGAGGGAAGCCAAATATTTGGGCTACCTAGTGGGCCGGGGTACTGTGAGGCCACAGTGTTCCAAGTTGCAAGCCATAATGGCCTGGCCCGTCCAAAACCAAGCGGCAAGTCCAATCCTTTCTCGGTTTGGCGGGTACTACCGCCGGTTTGTGCCTCGCTTCTCCGAGAGCGCGCCCTTGACCGACTTGACAAAGAAAAGAGCTCCTAATACGGTGGTATGGTCTGATAAAGCGGGGCTGCATTCAGTGACTTAAAAGGGCTCTGACTTCAGCACCTATCTTAATCTCCCCTAACTTCTCTCTCCTTTTGTCCTCCAGACGGACGCTTCGGACACAGGCTTGGGAGCCGTGTTGAGCCAAAGCGTCGACGGTGTTGAACACCCCGTTATGTACCTGAGCCGGAAACTGTTGGACCGGGAGACCAGGTACGCGGCGGTGGAGAAGGAGGCTCTGGCGATCAAATGGGCGGTGACGCAGCTGCGGTACTACCTCTTGGGTCGCGTGTTCACTCTGGTGACGGATCATGCGCCTTTAAAGTGGATGGCCCTTCACAGGGAGTGAATCCAGCGGGTCACGAGGTGGTTTCTTGACCTGCAGCAGTACAAATATACGCCGTCATCGACAGGGGTCCCTTCATGCCAACGCCGATGCCCTCTCCCGGGCCCACGACCTCTCGGTGCAGGTCGCCCGACCCGACGGGTCTGGGCTGAGGGGGGAGTCTTGTCACACACGTGTGCATGGGAAGCAGCTGAAGGGCTTAGACAATACTGTTTATACATCTGCCCAGGGGCGGGTGCGCTGACGCTCTTTCTGAGTTCTCTGCAGGTCTTACCCGGGAAATCCCACCAGGAGCCGCCATTTCCAGGAAGGACACACCACCTCCGGTTCCGGCCCCAAGAATGAGGTCACTTCCGGTTCCGGCCCCAAGGGTGATGTCACTTCCAGTTCCGGCCCAGAGGACGACATCATTTCCGCCCTCTGAGCTATAAAGCTCACTGCCTTTGCTTAGGCAGGCAGTTCTGTCTTGGACTCTGTTGTGTAAACAACTGTTTTGAAAATGCCTCAATTTCTATTGCAGCCGGGAAACCGCATTAAACGGGTGGCTGCCCCAAACCTTTCCACGCCTCTGGTCTCCAGTTATTACAGTCTTTTCTGCTCCCTTCCTGTCCCCAAGTTATAAAAAAGCTCAGCCTGGAAGTTCAATGTCACCTGAGAAGCTTGTGGACAATTATAATGGAAGATCAACCATTCTTCCATTTTCTTGACATTTCCATTTTTTTCTCAGTCCTTTATAAAACAGAGCTTCCAGAGTAAGAGAGCAATGCTATTTCTTATTTATCCCTTCTACCCCCAATAACCATTAGTTCCAACATAACATTAGGATACATAACCATAACACCTGGCAACACTATGAAATCTACGTATCAATGCTATCATATATAGCAATGTACTACCTTAACCTAAGATTACTAAATGTCAACAAAAGTTCAGAAGCAATGCTGCTATGACCAAATAGATAACTTTGTGAGCTGGAATGTCAAGGGTCTCAATCATGAATTAAAGAGAGAGTAGTACTCTCTCACTTAACAGGTCTAAATGCCAAGATAGTATTTTTTTTAATCAATTTTATTACAATCCATACAAAGCAATCAAGTTTTTACAAAAAAAAAAAGAATTATGTTAATAACAGATCGATCCCCACCCCCGAGAGAGAGAGCAAGCCAAACGGCATAAAATTTAAGGCTTGTAAACATACCTAAATTAATAAATTCTCTGTTAAAATAAGTTATAAACTTATTTTAAAATATTACTGATTAGATCCTGCCATGTTTTGAAAAAAGTCTGTATGGATCCTCTAACTGAGTATTTGTTTTTTTCCAATTTCAAATAATATAACACCTGCGGTGGGTTGGCACCCTGCCCAGGATTGGTTCCTGCCTTGTGCCCTGTGTTGGCTGGGATTGGCTCCAGCAGACCCCCGTGACCCTGTGTTTGGATTCAGCGGGTTAGAAAATGGATGGATGGAAATAATATAACACATCGGTTTACCACTGACTTAAAAGAGGAGAGTTTGGGTTCTTCCAGTTTATCAGAATAAGTCTGCGTGCCAAGAGTGTAGTGAATGCAATCACAATTTGTTTGTCTTTCTCCACTTTAAACCCATCTGGAAGAACCCCAAACACAGCTGTTAATGGGTTAGGAGGGATTGTGAGTCCAAGACTGTCTGAGAGGTAATTAAAATTTTTTGTCCAGAATTATGTTAATTTGGTGCAGGATAAAAACATGTGACCCAGTGAGGCTGGGGCTTGGTTGCAGCGTTCACAGGTTGGATCATGTCCTGGAAACATTTTGGAGAGTTTTAGTCGAGACAGATGTGCTTCGTTTATAATTTTGAGTTGTATAATTGTATGCTTTGCGCATATGGAGCTCGAGTGAATTCTATGCATTGCTACTTTCCACTCCTTTTCTGATATATTAATTGAGAGATCTTTTTCCCAGTGTCCTCTTGGATCTTTGAAAGGAAGGGATTGTAAAATGATTTTATATATTGTAGAGATGGAGTCTAATTCCTTGAGATTGAGCAATATTTTTTCCAGCGTGGATGATGGTGCAAGATGAGGAAAATCTGGAAGGTTCTGTTTAACAAAGTTCCTGATTTGAAGATAGTGAAAGAAATGACAAGATAGTATTTTTACAGGAGACTCACTCAAGCAAGGACCAGTTTCACTTGCAAAGTGAGTGGATTGGCCAAATTCTTTACTCCAGGTATACAAAGAAAACTAGGGGTGTGGGAATCTTAATACACAGAACTATTCCATTTGCAGTCTGGAAAAGAAAGTGGTCTCTCCTCCCTGTCTTTACTGTTGTAAGTGGGGTGAAACTTGTCATTAATTGTTGAACTGTCCCCAACATGATAAGACAATGGAATGTGTATAAGGACAAGGGAAACTGTATTGTTTATTGATGGTTGTTGCCCCTTTAACTTCTACCTACTATGAGTTGGCAGTGGTAAAAGGACACTGGTTGATGGGTTGGTTAAGATTCTGGCAGTAAAATCACTATAGTTGCTAGTAACAATACCTAAAACCACAGACCTTGCTTGTCTGTATTTTATTGAGAAGTGTGTAGCGATCCCACTACATTTGAGATAGAGGTGCAATGGCTGTCTGGATAGTTATGGTCTCAAGGTAATTAGAGGGTGTAATTGGTGTAACAATACTTGCAAGTTAAACTCCACAAGATACGGTGTTACCGTACAGGTGCCCCCATGTCGCCTCGCACAGTCAACAAGGAAGGTGATACACAAAGAAGTACAGCAGATGCTTCAGTTAGGCGTTATTCACCCGAGCAAAATAAAGTGGCGGAATCCAATCGTGCTTGTCTCAAAGCCTGTCAGTTTAGTTTGGTTCTATATTGATTTTAGTCATTTGAATAAGATTTCCAAGTTTGATGCATACTCTATTCTATTTGTGGATGAGCTCATGGAGAAGCTCAGGCAGGCCTCATATCTTTCCACCCTAGACCTCACGGAGGGATATCGACAAGCATCCTTGGAGGAGTCCAGCTGTGAAAAGACCACATTCATCACTCCCAACATGCTATTAGAATTTACGGTGCTCCCTTTTGGTTTCCGTGGCGCGCCATTCAGCTTTCAGTAGATGATGGACCAGATCCTGCGTCCCCATTTCGCATACGCGGGTGCCTATCTTGACGATGTTTCTATTTTCAGTAATTACAGGGACTGTAATCTTGTCCGTCTTCAGGTGGTGCTTGACAGTTTACGGCTGGCAGGGTTGACGGCTAAACCTAAGAAAGGTTTGCTCATGCCTCAAATAGACAAGGTGTGGGAGGTGTTTGCATATGCATATCCAGAAACACAGAGGCAGGATCATGCCTTCCTGTGGCTCACGGGGTACTACAGACGGTTTATTCCCAACTTTGCGCATTGTGCCACCCCCCTCAATGACTTGACAAAGGGCAGAAAGAATCATAGTGTTGTCTGGACTGACGCCTGGTGAAAGAGCCGTCTCAGACCTAAAAGCCACTTTATCCTCGTTTCCGGTTCTGCGCAATATAGACTTTTTGAAGGAATTTATTCTGCAAATGGATGCAATTGTTTCTGGTTTAGGAGTGGTGCTCTCACAGTGTTTTGAGGGGGAGGAACACCCCATCACGTTTCTCAGCAGAAAGCTGTCACCCAGGGAGCATAATTATTTGACCATTGAAAAGGAGTGTTTAGAGATTAAGTGGGCGGTAGAGGCCCTCTGTTACTACCTCTGGGGACAGTGGTTTACCCTGTTGACTGACCACGCCAGGCTTCAGTGGCTGTACAAACAGAAGGATATGAACGCACGGCTCACTTGATGGTCTATTAGCTTGCAGGGTTTCGCTTTTGATGTTCACCACCGACCCAGAGCTGCACACACCAATGCTGATGTTCTCTCCCACCCGGTTGAGCCTGGCGTAGACAGTCGCTTTGCCCACACCAGCTTTGGGGGGGGTTGGGATGGGAAGTTTCTGAATTCTTTGACGACCCCCTAATGGGACAACACGACAAAGCATGACTTCCGCATCTGTATGCATAGCTCTGTGGAAAAAACTACGAGCCGATTGAGTTTGGGCTGTATGCGCCTGCCACCAGTGGGTGATGCAAGGAACATTGTAAATGCAGGGAACAGTATAACTTGGCCACGGACCTGGCCCCGAAGCTGTGTCTGTGTATAGGAGAGTGGTGGCTCCCGCAGCAATAAATAAACCTGCTGTTCTTGTTTCAAGTTGACTAAAGCTGGTTTTGCTAAAGTACTGAGACTCAGCCTCATGTTTTGGGGCATTAAGCATTAAGCGTCACCAACAAAGACTCGCTACACCTTAATAAACAAGTACTGAAACTTATCCCAACTGATAAAGTAACTTTCACCAGCGTTGACTCCATCGTCACAGATGATCCCGCAGATCAACTTTCATTCCCTGAAGAATTTCTTAAGTCTTACTCCCACTGGCATGCCTCCGCATAAACTCAAAATTAAAATTGGTTCAGTCGTCATGCTTCTCAGAAACCTCATGCCAGCAAGAGGTCTCTGTAATGGCACTAGACTGACTGTTACCAGCATTCACCGCAATGTACTGGAGTGTAAAACTATCGCAGCTCCCACCTCACAAACTGTCCTTATTCCCCGGATTTCCCTGACCCCATCAGATTCAAATTTGCCTTTTACTTTTACACGCAGACAATTTCCTGTTAGATTAGCCTTTGCAATGACAATTAATAAGGCACAGGGCCAAACTTTCAAAAAGATATGCCTGTATCTGCCAAAACCAGTTTTCAGTCACGGACAATTGTATGTTGCTCTCTCCAGAGTTCCATCATTTCAATCACTCACAGTTGTATCCTCTGACCCACCCCATTTGGACAACTGTGTCTTTCAGGAAGTGTTGACTCATCAATTAATAATTATGTGGCGTACGCTATGCCGCGGGTCGGCTAGTTTAAGTTTATTGTTTAAATTGGCACTTCTCAGACACAAACAAGAGATTATATTTGAAAATAACCACGTGTATTTTCCCTGATTTCTCACCCTCAACAGCTGCTAAACGTGCAGCTTTTTACAACATTAAATAGCAGTTACAGAAAGCCGATATCAGATACAGCCTCTTGTATCCTGCCAAACTCAACGTGGATATTCAAGACAAATATCACATCTTCTCCTCCAAGGAGGAAGCAAAAAAGTTAAGAAAGCTGATCCCGACGCTTTTTTGAAATATGAAAGTGAGTCCACATCCTGTCATGGCATGGCAATAAGATATTACCTGCTGTCTGATCTGCTTGCAGTGATACGGGTACCATAATTATACATCATTTTTTCTTCTCGGCCACTTTTTGTTTATGTTTTAATTACAATTACACGCATAAGTGTGGAAGAAATTAAAGTAGTTCTTTCTTTTTTTTAATTTTGGTTTTTAACAGTTCTAAAGGAGACTGTTTAACAACATACCCTTGGTTTATTGTTATTATCGCATTAGGGTTTACTATGCTTATTTAGGGCCACGTTTTAACACCATTCCCTGGGTTTACTGTCTTAATATTTCAAGACTGTTGATGATTATATTTTATGCTTATAGTATTTAGACTTTATCAGCAATAGATATCTCTACTTTTTAATCCTCAAATGGCGCTGCTGGAGGGCTTGTTGTGTTTTGGACGTGCTCTGTCTCTAGGTATATCAGAGGACTGGGACTTTGTGAAATGGGGTCCAGCCTCATGTGGGGAGGCAAAATGGGGTGGGGTGGGGGACTAAGGGGGAAAGAGAGCAAGCTATATCTAATCTATCCGTTTAATCCTTATAATTATAACTACCAATGTAACAATACAATAGGCTGCATGGCAATAACTTGTAGGAAAATTGGGAATTAAGGTTAAAGCTGTCTCACTTCCAGTTAAAACTACAAAATGACATCAAAAATTCATCAGGGGTGGGGGTTAATTTGTTTTTAATCCTATTTTTTTTTGTAAAAATTGATCTATCTGTATGGAATGATTACAATAAAATCAATAAAATTAAAAAAGAAATAAAATAACATTTTCACAGCAAGTTACAAACTAAAGTTTTTTCAGAATTTGGCAATAACTAATTAATATTACTGTATTATAAAGTAAAGAAGCTGTGCCTTGGATAACCTCGTTGATGACTGATGGCTTCCAAATTGGGTAGGGCACGGGTGTTAAAGAAACATGAATGTACAGGAAATAGTAATGATTTTATTAATGCTTGATTTGTGTCTTGTTCACTGTAAGCAATTTATTAAAAAAAATAAAAAAAAGGTTTCTCTATGAAGTTCACTGGGAGAATGGACGAAACTAATGACTTTAGTGGCACTGGATAAGGCATTGCAGTGGGCATCAGACATGCCAGCATAAGTGTATCAGGACAAGCAAATCTAGTGGTGTCATCATACACAACAGTGTATTTTGTTTATGTAGAATTGGTCTTTACTCAAAAATAAAGAAGTGTTCATTTAGACCAGTGGCCACAATCACTTAACACACAACTAAAGAAAGCAGGGCTTCCAAAAGACGCGTAACAGAATGAACCATGTTTAATCCTTTGTCAGAGATATGGGGCTTTCTGCCAAAAACAAAACAGGTAACATTACAGTGTGCTTAGGAACACAGACTACTGAAAAATGAATAAAAGGTCTGGCCTAAGGAATGGAGTTTCTTATGAATTCTTGATGGTTCTAATACGAAGATATGGTAAAAAGCGTAATGGGCTCATGACAGGCTACTAGTGGTGGTTGGATTTTTATGACAAATCCTGGCCCATAACATTTAATCGTTGTCAGCAATCATTTTATGGTAACAGGGCACACATCCACGAATGGCTCCATGACCATGACAGTTATTCTTCACCAGATTCCAGCCTAATCAAGCAAACCCGGGATGAGAAGGAACAAACCTTTTGGAGTAGAAATCCAACAACAGCTTTCTCACCTTAATAAAAGGGTAACTGTCTGTGTGTCTATTTGGTTTTGGTCATTCCAACAGATGGCACATCACAAATATTTGTAGTAAAGCATTTTAATTACTGCAAATGTTTGTGATGTTCCATCTCTTGGAACAACAAATGCAACATATTTTATTACTCTATTTCAATGCAGTATTCCATTCCAATTGCTGGTGTACTGCAGTTGTTAATGCTGAGATCTATGGTGATTAGATTTCAATCCGCCTTAGATGGGTAGCATAGCTAGTCTTCAATAACATTGTAGTTCACGCTGAGGAATCTGTTGCTGAGATTCATTATGAGGTACCACTCAATGTACATCAAGGTAATTTAACTTTACAAATCACACTGTGAGCCTGTCTTTGGAATTTAGAAGCCTTTAACAGGAGAAGCAAGAATCTCATGACAGCATGGGGAGAACATTCAAACTCTACTACACCAGTAAAAAACAAACAAGAAATGAAAAGAATGAAGGTTTGACATACAACACAATACTACAGGTGGCTGGGCGTGAAGAAGGCACAAAAGATAAAGAAGAAAACTGAAAATAATTTTACTTTTCAGGGTTGGAACGTTTTCATTCATGTTCTGCCTTTTCGGCTGCCACACCTCCACCCACACAGCAGAAGTTATTCTGTGGAGTGAAAAGATTTAATGACCCCATTCATTTAATCCTCAGAACCAAATTCACCTTTTGATGGGTCTAGTAAAGCACTCTTCCCAGTATCAGCTGAAAATATCAAGTGTGTAAAAATAATCTTTAATAACATTATCTGTAGGTTTGTAAGGCCATCTTTAAAAACATTATTTTCTGTTTTCTAAATAATGAAAGTCTGTTAACTGTTCCCAATGAACACAGTACATACATTATAAAAGAAACCTGCTATATAATGCATTAATTACTTCTGCTCCAATCTGATATATAGTAGCTTAAAGAAAAATGGCATATTTTATCTTTTTATCTGCTTTTATAAAATCAGCTGACTGATTTGTATTCTAAAAGAATTACTTATTACTTGCATAAAGTCCTGTTTCGTGATTTTGATCATGGTGCTAAACAGAGCGAGACCAGACAAGAAAAAAAAGAGCATACAACTAATTATAAATGATTACTGAAAACAAAGAGTCCTTTTGAAAACATTTTTAGCTGTTGTTTGTTTATTTACTGTAAAGAATGTGCATTAGGCTAATCGTTTTACTGTCAGCCAACATTTGAGCTAGAAAAAACGAAAATGGGGTTATACAATGGTTATGTGTGCTCTAACTGTTAATCAGATAAGCTAATTTTGCTGTCATGGAATCACAGATTAGCTGCATCTATGGCACCATTCAGACTGGGACATGCTGGATGCTTCTTGAACTTCATCAACTTCATTTACCCAGAGCTCTCAGAATATTATCCACAGCTTCAGCCAGATTGTTTACACACAGGTCGGCCTTAACAGTTGGGTGCAGCTCATCCGTGGGTCTGCCGAGATAAACAGGAAAGAGACAGGAGAAAAGATGTAATCCATTCCAAGAAGAAGAAGAAAAAAAAAAAAACAAGCATAATAAACAATGTGATAAAATAGGGAAGTGTTATTTTTATTTAATCTGTAATTCAGTCAATATAAAAATTAATGTTAGCATAATTTTTAAAGCATTGTTTAATATTTTTATAAACAGTTGTAGAAATTTCTCGGTCACTGACTGGCAGGGTCTTGGCAACATAATAATACAAACTCCAGAAGATGAGCTACTAGTAATGTCTGAGTGATGCAAGTCAATGAAAGCAGATCACATCTCTGAGAAACCAATGAGAAAGGAACCAAAAGTCAAGATGTAAACTCACAATGGAGGTATAAAAAAGGTAGAGGTCTGATGCACAAATAAACTTAGACAAGATATACTAATCATCAAGCACAAGATGTTAACAGACAAGACATGTAAGCAAATGGTGATGTCTGCCACACTATTCTTTAAATTAATAATAACTGTAAATGAATAATAATAATACATTTTATTTACATATTGATGGCAATACTGGTTTAAAACACCTCCTAAAGTCACAATTGGGATCAAACCTTTTACTGTATGTTATAGCTAGGGCCTGTTCATTTTCTGTTTTATGATTATTTGTATTATTTTTGAAGTATGCAGTTTTTGTTTTTATGTAACTTTTGTTAGTATTGCCACATTTATTTATTATTTATTATTTAATACTTAACGTACAACGTATATAGTATGTTTAAATATATTTCTTGTGCTTTCTGGGTGCAATCCCAAGATGCAGGCCCTCCCTTATGTTATTACTGCTGGGACCACCCTCCACCTTTATATTCTGATGGACACTAAGAATTATGGAGAATCGAATGAATACTGTTGTGATTTATTGTTTTGTGGATTCTTTTGCTTTGTTTACAAACTATTTGGTTTGTGATTTTGCCTTGGGTTGCCTTTTAAGGTATTGGTGATTATTATGTACTTTGTTCCTGTTTTTGCCATTTTTTTACATTTTTGTTGATACAAATAACTTTTAGAGTTATAAAGGTCTTTCATTTGCTTTGTCATTCAGGCCAATGGTTGTATTAGTGCTGGGCAGTATACCAGTTCATACTGAAAACTGTTTTTTATTTTTTTTATGATATGGTTTTTCTTATACCGCATTACCGGTTTAGTTGCCTAAACAACGTTCAGAATGTGGCACAGCGGGAAGCTGTTTAAGGGGGGACCTTTTTCACTGCTACACCGCTAAACATGCATGCAACGGGGTACATGTAGTAGTGGAGGTATTGCGCGGTGAAAATGGACAGAGAACATTCAGAAACTGAAGCTGTAGCAAACGATAAAGTTGAACATGATGACACAGAAGAACTTTTGCTGAAAAAAAGGAGTCACGTCCGTTGTCTGGAGATACTTTGGTTTTAAAAGGTCGGACGTGGACCATTATGTTCAAATCTGTGAATACTGTTTCTATACTACTGGATAATACTGCAAGCCAAGTTGTACTTGTTTTATTTTTTTTTTCAATACTGTGTAATGTACCTGGGTACTGTGTAATAGTATGAAAACATGTCGACTTTATTCTCAACATTTCCACTTTAATTTCGACGCTTATAATGAGAATAAAGTCGACATGTTGACTTTATTCTCGACATTTCTACTTTTTCTTGCTGTTTATGTCGAGATTAAAGTTGACATGTTGACTTTATTCTCGTAATTTGCCATTAAAGTAGAATAAATGAATATTTCATTTACTAGATTTTCTCAAACCCCATCATAAGTTATGTAGTACATTAAATGCTTTGTGTTAAGTGTTCCCCGAGCCATGTTAATTGCTACGTGCTTCTTAAACAGACTTCCTCTTCCTCTTGCACTAAGAGGACGTGCAGGCAGCACACAGAATACATTGATTTCACGAGATTCCTACTCCCTGAACATTTAGAATGCTAAGATAAATACTTGATATAATTTTCATGATGAAATGCATTAAAGCATGTATTAATCATATAGGGGCACTGTGGTGTGGAGGTTGCACTGCTACCTCGCAGCAAGGGGGTCTCAGGTGTTCCCTGCCTTGAATTTGCATGTTTTTCTGGTAGGTTTACTCGGCCTGCTTCAGTTTCCTTTCAAAGTCATGTAGGATGTAGGGTTTTGTTATGCTATATTGACCCTGCTAGTGTATGTATTGCTTGTATTCACCCTGCGACGCGCTGGCATTCAGGATTTGCTCCTGCCTCGCACACAATGCTTGCTGGGATGGGTGAAACCCTGAATGGATGGCATAATTAAACATGTATAACGAAGATTTTTTTTAAAGTTCTGAACACTCCGTGGGCTAAGTTTATAACTAGTTTTAATTTCAAAAAGATGTTTATCATGTGGTGATTGGTTATGTGGAGAAAGAAAAAGGAAGGATAGGTACGTATGACAGACAGCACGCATGCAATAAAGAAAGCCCAATCAGAAAAACATCCATTGAATTCTGTGTTCGTGTCTCCAACCACCAGATCACAAACCCAACATTTACACAATATTTAAGTTAAACCTGTGCGATACCCATTCATACATCCAGTTTTTTGGAGCCTCGTCACACCTGCCATAAAGTTCTCTACACTGAACATACACCTGGGGACCCCTTACTGCGAGAAGCAGCACTACCGCCTCACTGCCGTGCATGTTTAATACCTGCTTTAATGCATTTCATTATGAAAATGATATCAAGTATTTATCTTAGCATTCTAAATTTTCCGAGAGCTGGAATATCATGAAGTGAATGGATTCTGTGCGGTGATCGCTGCCGGCACCTCCTCTTAGTGCGGAGGAAGTCAGTTTAAGAAACGCATAGCGATTAACAACTGGGTCGGGGAACACCACACAAGCATTTAATGTGCAACATTAACTTATGGGGTTTGAGAAAATCTAGTAAATTAAACATTGATTGATGATGTTTAGTTTATGACATTCTAGTTTAATTATAAAATAAACTATGAGAATAAAGTGGAAATGTTGACTTTAATCTTGACATAAGTGTCGAGATTAAAGTGGAAATGTCGAGAATAAAGCCAACATGTCGATTTTATTCTCTACATATTTTTTTTCCCCCTGTGTATTTTTTTTTCTTCACCGTGGCCCTAATGCGATTCCGTAGGGCTATACCACAAATAGCATTATAAATGCAAGTTGCAGTTGTATTATTTATGTATATAGCTTAGCTTGAAGCAAGGTCCATATTAATGCAATTTACCTACATGATGTTTCAGTTGGTAAAGATGTCATCACCAAGTTGCACTTGTTTTATTTTATTTTTATTTGGTGAATACTGCGTAATGTACCTGGGCTTGAAGTCTTGAAGTAATAGTATTATTAATGGAAGTTGCACTATTATTTATCTTATTATTATTTATTAGTTTAAACATTATGCAGTTTAATGATGGTAAAGTTGTTTAAAAAGTCACTTTAACGTGTCAGTGGACAGAGATTGTTAACATTAACAGAAAGTGTAGTTGGTTTACAAAACATATTTACTATTTATTCCTTTTCTAAGACATGTTCAGTGCAATACAACTTTTGACAAGCACCTCTGGATATTTTACTAAGTCTAAATGCCTCTTTGAATGGTTGAAAATATGTTGTCAAAATTTTAGTTTAAGTTGTTTGCAAAATTTGTTCAATAAAAAGGTTCTATATTTTGACTGCAGCTGTCATGCAATGTGATTCCTTCTCTTCATTAGTGCCACCCTCTTGAAAACTATCACTTTATGGGACCATACAAACCTGTGTTAACACTTGTGTACACATTAAAATGTTTTTTTGTACAATGTACAATTCTCATGACAGTGGAATAGGTTATTCTTAGCCAGTCTACTGCAGTAATTGCAGTGGAAAATTTGGTTAACATCTACTCATGCAAGGGAAAAAATACAGTTGAATACCATGAAACTGGTATTATTCTGAAAAATACTGTGATATAGAATTTTGGTCATACCGCCCAGCACTAGGTTGTATCCTCTCCTTTATAGCATTCTTTGAAGTTAAAGTACCCCATTTTAGACCTGGACAGGCATGACAACCTGCCTCTTGAGTTTTGGTGTTTGGCTGCCTGAGGTGAGGCTTATATTGGAAGACAGATTCAGTAAGGTCTTGGTCTGACCTGTTTGTTTAAAACATCCACCTTGTGTCATTCGGTGCATTTACATGCACTTTAATAACCCATTTATTCACAGTATCCTCTTTTCTAAAATGCTATGTAAATCCTTATTTCAGTTAGAGTAACCAGGACATTGGTCTCTGAGAAATCTGGTCAACACACGTAGATTTCTCTGCGAGTAACCAGATTATGGCCATTTAAATCCTTAACCAGGTTACAGTTAAGGATTTTGTAGTCTGCGCTTGTCTGTTGTTCACCTGTGCATGTCTTTGCTTCACACACACTTTTAGCAGCTACAGGTAGGAACATCCACAAGATAAATTTCCTTAAGGAAATGCTTGGGTGATTGCATTATTCCTTCTCTTGATTGAAATGTCTCAGTATTTCAGAAATTACTAAATTTATGTTGTTGAGCTGAGTGCTAAGCTCAGAAGAAGAATGTTGGGTCAGTGTTGTGGGTAACGCATTATAAGTAATCTGCCTTACATAGTCCAGTTACTTTTTAAAGTATCAGGCAAAACAATATAGGCAGACCCCGGGTTACGTACGAGATAGGGACTATAGGTTTGCTCTTAAGTTGAATTTGTATGTAAGTCGGAACAGGGGCATTATTTTAATAAATGTTATTGTTGACTGACTGTAACCAAGTGCTCTGCCAATGAATGATGGGAGTTTTACCGCTCTCTGAACTTTTTATTATTTCTACTTTATTTTCCATGGTGATGGTTTTTCTCTTCTTTACTGTATCACCAGCACTTGCATCAGATTTGTGTTTCAGACACATTGTGGAAGATGAGCTCTTCTGCACAGCACTGTACACGCTATCACAGCAAGACCACACCCCTCATTAGCATGTCAGGTGTACCGACGATAGACAACTTCCTGCTATGTACGTAACACTACAAGCAGGCTTGCTATTGAGAATGAATGGGGGCAGTGACCAGTGATTCACCACCTGCCCACCACACAGTCACCTCCACTTGCATACAGTATGCTGCCTGCAGCATCAGCCCACCGATAGCGAACAGGACGCGGCCAAAAGGCAGGTAGCGTTATTCAATGTTTTTACATTTAGTTTACTATTACGCTGTGCATTCTATGGTATAATTAACTATATTTGTGCTTAAAAACTAAAAAAAATATATATTTACATACAGTTTGTATGGTCTGGAACTGATTAATTGTATTTACATACAATCCTATGGTGGAAATTGCTTCGGTTCACGACCAAATCGGTTACAACCAGAGTTTTGGAACAAATTATGGTCGTGAACTGAGGTTCCACTGCATTCATAAAGTGTCAGTTTAGTTTTAATACTGTTATTTGCTTACATATATGTAGTGTGATCAGGTAACACAGCTGCTTGTATTCATACCATGAATCATTGGTGGCTTAGGTTAAGGATGTAAAAAGGAGATGGATGTTATTTACTTTACAGCACCTGAAGGACTAAATGAATTTATAATACAGTACAGGCCAAAAGTTTGGACACACCTCCTCATTCAATGTGTTTTCTTTATTTTCATGACCATTTACAGCACTCCATCACTCTCTTTCTTGGTCAAATAGCCCTTACACAGCCTGGAGGTGTGTTTGGGGTCATTGTCCTGTTGAAAAATAAATGATCGTCCAACTAACCTGACTTCTGCACAACACAACTGCTGGTCCCAACCCCATTGATAAAGCAAGAAATTCCACTAAATAACCCTGATAAGGCACACCTGTGAAGTGAAAACCATTTCAGGTGACTACCTGTTGAAGCTCATCGAGAGAATGCCAGAGTGTGCAAAGCATTAATCAGAGCAAAGGGTGGCTATTTTGAAGAAACTAGAATATAAAACATGTTTTCAGTTATTTCACCTTTTTTTGTTAAGTACATAACTCCACATGTGTTCATTCATAGTTTTGATGCCTTCAGTGAGAATCTACCAATGTAAATGGTCATGAAAATAAAGAAACACATTGAATGAGGAGGTGTGTCCAAACTTTTGGCCTGTACTGTACACAAGAAAATGATCAAAGGCTTGATGCTTGTTTTCAGATTCACAGTAGCTGATGATGTTTAATTCTTTTTTTTAGTTTAATGATGTCAAGGGCACATGGGAAAGGGAGAACTCCAAAAGTGTACTTGCCCATGGAAACGTAGATTCTCCCTTATCTGGGTTACTCACATTACCCCCGTTTTGTGTGTGCATATAAACACACTAATTGTTTCACAACACCATCTCAGCTCTGGATTTAGGCACATTTCTGTTAGTAAAGGATTAAAATCGTCAATTATTTTTAGGTAGCAGCAAAAAAACAAGATAAGGAATACATCATGTAAGCTAATTTTTGTTTTCTGTTCAATAAAATGAAGTTGTATACATTAGTACTTTCTTGTTTGTTATGGATGCATGCAAGTAAGAATTTCACACAATACTGTTACTGCTAATATTATCATTATTTTTTTTTTAGTTCACCATTTAAAATTGTGAGAATAAACTCAGTGAAATCTGCAACACGTACCTGTGTTTTTCAAGTTTAATGATGATGTTTTACATACAATATACATCATTCATGTTACATAACATTTACATTTGCAATAATGAATTTACTCCTTGGACTTGTGACTAACACACCCTGCATATACAATTTAAATTCTGATGCATTAAACATGCAAACTAATCAAGCTTTGTCAACAACTGTGCAGGCTCGTGACAAGTTTTGCCAGTTAGTAAAACTTTATCCTTATCTTTGTGGAAACCTCCTTCATGCATAAATAAGCAGGGAGCAGGGAGCAGGGAGCATGGCCTGGAGGCTAAGGTGTTAGAAGTGACACCATTATGCTGTACATTTATCCTCTGCCTTTTCTACTGCTGAGCAGTGTGAGGCTGAACTAGTTTGCTCAGGTATGACACTGTGCAATGTCTGAATAGTTTCATGATGTGTCTGATTTGATAAATATCTGGCAAATGATACAAAAGTTGATAATAATAAAGTGGCAACATGACCAGAACTGTTCTGAAATTCTAAATTGCACAAATGCTCACAAATTAATATTATCATACTCTAGAAGTCTTGTGCTCATTTAGCAGCAGCTAAGGATGGCAAGGGTGTCTGAACGTAAATGGAGATCACAACTAGGGCCGCTTTAGTACTGCTCAGCATTTAGAGCAGCCAGGTTTTTACCATGGCCTAAGAGTCTTGTGCTCATTCAAGCAGCCAGTGAGTGTGGCATTTTTATCCCAGCTCTATCGCAAGCTACACAAATCTCAATCTAGTAACTCACCTGAACAAGAAAAAAAATATAAAGGAATGCAGACAGTCTAAAATGTTCATATCTCAAACACACTGATGTGTCAAGGCACTAAGTGGTTTCCCTATACCTCAGAAACAATGCTTTAATTAATGCCTCCATCACTCTGCACCATGTGATTGCATGACTGCCATTTTGTTGAGCTGGAGCACACACGAAAATTTGTGGAAAACTGGTCTGAGTGCATTGGTGGGATTAACTCAAAACTTGTACTATGCTTGCTTCTGTTGCTACAATTATAAGAACAAGTTCATTTGTAATTTGTGTTGTATTACTTGTTTGGGTACAATATAAAACTGTGACTGTATTGTAACAGTTATACAGTGAGAACAAACTTCATAATTGTGTAGTTGTGCCACATGCAAGGCTCACAATTGCAACAAATATATATATATTTTGCACAATATATTATGTACTTTGAGATTTCCATATCTTCAGCGGTGGGTCTATATTCCAGTCAAATTAGAGCTGGTGGTGTGAGGAGAAACCAGGTCAGTGTGGAGGTTGGTATTTTAGCCTCACTGACTTTAGCATATGTTTATAGACTTCTCACCAATGCCCAATTCAAGATACAATGGAGATATGTTGAAACTACATATCTTGACTATAATTATTTTACTGTGTTTCCTGCAACAACAGGACTAAAAAAAATGGGTGAAGACATCAAAACTAACAAAACCATTACTTACCCTCCTTACAGGTATAGATCCACAACAAAGCCTCACTCCTAACATCTTCACCCTAAACTTAAATGGCAGGCATCTAGCCTCTACATGCCAAACAAGTGGGGCTAAAGCTTTTAAGAGGAGAATAAACCCATACACCACTATCTTAAGGAAAAAACAAACACAAAGTCCCTATATACTGCAAGCTATTTTAGGGATTCAAAAAGAACAAAAAAGCAAGAAAGGAACAAGATGGAAAAATTTAGGTAAAACCTAAAGATGAACAAATCCAAGAATCACAAAGTCAATAAACAGTCTTTAAACAATAGCCAGGGGTCAAAACCAGAGAATTCTAGAACTGACAAGTCAAAATACAGAAGACAGGCAATGGTGAAGCTGCAGTGTAAACTGACATTTCTCTTTATATACAGTTGGTGTAATCCTCCAGCTGAATGAAGAGGTAGCCCTGTCCCCTCAGGTTCTACATGAAGGGGACAGGGCAGAAATCCTATTAAACTAATACACACAAACAACACTATATTAAACAAATATAGTACAGAAACAACTAAACCCCAAACAGAATTAATAACAGAATATACAAAATGCTATTTAAGTAATCAAAGAAAGATTAAAGATTAAACAAAATACTTCAGCCATGAACACTTCACATCAACCAAGAAATTAAAATTGAGTCATAAAACTAACTTGCTTTATGTTCTGTCATGGATTTCTTAATCAAAAGAAAAAATCACTGAAGTCACACTGCAATTGTTCCAATACATTTCTTTTATTACAACAGTACTGCATGAGGACAGCAAGCGAACTGGGTAATTCTTCTTTGAACTACTAACCAGACAAGAGACACCTGACCTTATAAGAAAAAACATTATGACAATCAGGAAGCAGTTTTTCATCTTATGACCAATGGAAAGTTACTGGCTATCACAAAGTTTTAAGAAAAAGAAAGTTTAACCTGCACCATCTTTAGGGAGCAGCTGGCAAGAAACCTTTGTCATACAGAAAGTAATATGAATATACATATATAAAAATATACATTTACTTCTCTTAGTATTACTTTGCATGAATTTGCCATCTGTATCAGCTGCTTTGTAAAGTCAATTAATTTTTTGTTAGGTACTATTAATTACTTGGTAAAGTGATATGTGACAAGAAAATGTAAAATGGGAGAAGATCAATCAGTCCACTAAGCTTTCACATTTACCTAAGCTATTCCAAAGCTTCTTCCATATTACATGATTTGGTACTCTTTATTCATTATTACAATAAACATTAATGTGAAGATGCATTTCCCAGATTCCATCTTGAATGCATTACTACTTAATTTCCACCAGTGTCTTTCAGCACGTTTCATTCATTACATAAAATGCAGAATTCTGCTTAATTAAGATTATTTATGAATATTTACATATACAGGTATTACTTTTCCTAGATGAGGACTAAAGAGGTTCATTTTTGTTAACCTGTCAGATTACGATAACATTTTTGGGTCCAGAGATGCACATGACTACCGATCTCTGCTTATTTTCTACTGGTGATTTGTCTTGTGCATACTGGAGTGATCAGAACTGCAACAGAAATCCCAGTGAAGCCTGCTTGAAATTAGTATATCATCCCTTGATTTAGTTTGTTTAACAGGTTTTGCAACATTCTGTAGCTTTATGTTATTTGCTTTTGTAACTAACCCAGCCACAGGGAATGCACAAACCAGTGTGTTTCTTTGTGCCGGTCCCAAGCCCGGATAAATGGGGAGGGTTACATCAGGAAGGGCACCCGGTGTAAAATTTTGCCAAATCAATAAGCGGACAACAATACAAATTTCCATAGCCAACAGGGTGCTGGCGGAAATTGGGTTACTGTTGGCCTAAGAAAAAGAATAAGAAGGAGAAGAAAAGGGGGGAGACGTGCTCGGAGGCAGGAGGAGAGGAGGAAGGTAAAGAGAGTGGCACTGAGAGAAGGAACTTTGAATGCTGACAGTATGACTGGTAAGGAGAAAAAGCAGATATGATGGAGAGAAGGGAGCTTGATATATTGTGCATGCAAGAGACTAAATGGAAGGGGAGTAAGGCCAGGTGGATCGGAGGTGGATTAAAATTGTTCTATCATGGTGTGGGTAGGAGGAGAAATGGAGTAGGGGTTATTCTGAAAGAACAGTATGTCAAGAGTGTTTTGGAAGTGAAAAGAGTGTCAGACAGAGTAATGATTATGAAGCTTTAAATTGGAGGTGTGATGATAAATGTTGTTAGTGCATATGCACTGCAAGTTGGGTGTGCAATGGATGAGAAAGAAGATTTTTGTAGTGAGTTGGATGAATTGATGAACAGTGTACCCAAGGGACAGACAGTGGTGAATGGAGCAGATTTCAATGGATATGTTGGTGAAGGAAACAGGGGAGAGGAAGAGGAAGTGCAACAGATTAGCAAGGAGGAAGTGAGGACAGCTATGAAGAGGATGAAGAATGGAAAAGCTGTTGGTCCAGATGACATACCTGTGGAAGCAGGGAGGTGTTTAGGAGAGATGGAAGTGGAGTTTTTAATCAGATTATTTAATGGAATCTTGGAAAGTGAGAGGATGCCTGAGGAGTGGAGAAGAAGTGAGAACTGCACTGGTGCCGATATTTAAGAATAAGGGGGGTGTGCAGGACTGTTGTAACTACAGAGGGATAAAACTGATAAGCCACAGCATGAAGTTATGGGAAAGAGTAGTGGAAGCTAGGTTAAGAAGTGTGGTGATGATTAGTGAGCAGCAGTTTGGTTTCATGCCAAGAACAACAACAACAACAACATTTATTTATATAGCACATTTTCATACAAACAGTAGCTCAAAGTGCTTTACATATTAAAGAATAGAAAAATGAAAGACATTATAAAAAAATAAATCAACATTAACATCGAATAAGAGTAAGGTTCAATGGCCAGGGGGGACAGAAAAAACAAAAAAACTCCAGACGGCTGGAGAAAAAATAAAATCTGTAGGGATTCCAGACCATGAGACCGCCCAGTCCCCTCTGGGCAAAAAGAAAAGAAAGCACCACAGATGCGATGTTTACTCTGAGGGTGTTGATAGAGAAGTATAGAGAAGGCCAGGAGGAGCTGCATTGCATCTTTGTGGACCTGGAGAAAGCATATGACAGGGTGCCTCGAGAGGAGTTGTGGTATTGTATGAGGAAGTCGGGAGTGGCAGAGAAGTATGTAAGAGATGTACAGTATATGTACGAGGGAAGTGTGACTGTAGTGAGTTCTGCGGTAAGAGTGACAGATGCATTCAAGGTGGGGGTGGGGTTACATCAGGGATCGGGTCTGAGCTCTTTCTTATTTGCAGTGGTGATAGACAGGTTGAAAGACAAGATTAGACAGGAGTCCCTGTGGACTATGATGTTTGCTGATGACATTGTGATCTGTAGTGATAGTATTGAAAAGGTTGAAGAAACCCTAGAGTTGGAGATATGCTTTAGAGTGGAGAGGAATGAAGGTCAGTAGGAACAAGACAGAATACATGTGTGTAAATGAGAGGGAGGTCAGTGAAATGGTGAGGATGCAAGGAGCAGAGTTGGCGAAGGTGGATGAGTTTAAATACTTGGGATCTACAGTACAGAGTAATGGGGATTGTGGAAGACAGGTGAAAAAGAGTGTGTAGGCAGGGTGGAATGGGTGGAGAAGAGTGTCAGGAGTGATTTGTGACAGACGGATATCAGCAAGAGTGAAAGGGAAGATCTACAGGATGGTAGTGAGATGTTATATGGGTTGGAGACAGTGGCACTGACCAGAAAGCAGGAGATAGAGCTGGAGGTAGCAGAGTTAAAGATGCTAAGATTTGCATTGGGTGTGATGAGGATGGATAGGATTAGAAATGAGTACATTAGAGGGTCAGCTCAAGTTGAACGGTTGGGAGAAAAAGTCAGAGAGGTGAGATTGCACTGGTTTGTGCAGAGGAGAGATGCTGAGTATATTGGGGGAAGGATGCTAAGGATAGAGCTGCCAGGCAAGAGAAAAAGAGGATGGCCTAAGAGAAGGTTTATGGATGTGGTGAGAGAGGACATGCAGCTGATGGATGTAACAGAACAAGATGCAGAGGACAGAAAGATATGGAAAAAGATGATCTGCTGTGGTAACCCCTAACGGGAGCAGTCGAAAGAAGAAGAAGAATTAGTACTAAACAGTTTTATGTTATTATATTTTTTTGTTTTTTCATGACTTTAACCATTTTATGATTGGAAATTTACATAGACATCACCATTTATTGGAAATTCACATGGACATCATCATCATTTAAGACTTAATTACATGACTGCAACAATGTTGTTTGGTACCTGTTGCCCATCACATATTTTACAAGTATTACTAAGTTAAAAGAGGGTTGGTAGTAACTTTAAAAAACAAAGAATAATCGGGTGCCAGGAACTTTTCTCTTCTTTGTTGGCTTTTATTTTGCCTGTTTGTACTGCTACTGAACTGAGCACTGAGGAGAAAGTAAAACACATGGGACTAGGAAATGAAGTTCAAAATAAAGTTTGATACCAACAGATGAAAATAATTCAAAAACACTAAAAAGACATGAATAAAGAACATTCCAAATCATAGATAACAAGTGAAGCATGGTGCTGGTATTTTCAGAAATTCTGATGCACAGGACCGCGCTCCCTGGCAGCCAAGCCCACAAAATTATAGTGCCCATGAATAACAAGTTGGCATAACAGGAGTTAAGAAAAAAAATTAATACTGCTTTTTTCTAGAGTGCACTAAAATAGAAAAATTGGCTAGAAACATTCTGTAAGTCAAACATCAAACATTTCATAACAAAACAATGGAGAAAACTTACATATTTAGAGAAATACATTTTTAAAAGTCAAGACACTTGAATTTTGTATCTTTTTTGTGGATACTTCCTGTTTTTAATCCATCAATATTCTTAAGGCTATTCTTATGTGTTTGCCCATTTGTTTTATCTTGATTTTCCAGTCCATAGTAGTAAATTAGTTTGGTTACACCTGAAATCCCTAAACACATAATTTTATTGAAAGGAATGGGGAATTTACTAAAAATACAGTGATCCCTCGCTATATCGCGCTTCGACTTTCGTGGCTTCACTGTAACGCGGATTTTAAATGTAAGCATATCTAAATATATATCACTGATTTTTTGCTGGTTCGTGGATTTCTGCGGAAAATGGGTTTTTTAATTTATGGTACATGCTTCCTAAGTTGCTTTGCCCAGTTCATTTCTTACAAGGGATGCTATTGGCAGATGGCAGAGAAGCTACCCAATCAGAGCACATATTACATATTAAATAAAACTCCTCAATGATATACGATATGCTTCCCGTGCGGTGCTTCGCATACTTGAAAGCCCAAACAGCACGTATTGATTTTTAAATGTTTGCTTGACTCTGTCTCTCTCACTCTCTCTGACATTCTCTGCTCCTGACGGAGGGGGTGTGAGCAGAGGGGCTGTTCGCACACTGGCCTAGAGGATATGGACGCTTCTCTAAAAAATGCTGAAAGACTACCTTCACATTGCTCCCATCCTTGTAGCTAATTTGTCCGGCGGTGCCTCGCATACTTAAAAGCCCAAACAGCCCTATTGATTTTTGATTGTTTGCTTTTCTCGCGCTCTCTCTCTCTCTCTCTGACATTTTATGCTCCTGATGTGCACTCCTTTGAAGAGGAAGATATGTTTGCATTCTTTTAATTGTGAGATGGAACTGTCATCTCTGTGTTGTCATGGAGCACAGTTTAAACTTTTGACTAAAGGGTGTTATTTCATGTCTAGAAGGCTCTAATAATGTTAGAAAATGTATTTAGACGGTCGTAAACAGGCTTTCTATGCTCTAACTGCAAAAATATTCAATTTATAAATAAAGAATCCTACTTCGCGGAAATTCATTTATCGCAGCAGAGTCTGGAATGGATTAACCGCGATAAACGGGCGTTGACTGTACTCCAGAACAGACAATAATCCTGGCTTAATGGGAAAGAATGTAGGTGTGTGTAAATTTGCTACGTGATAGACTGCTGTGCCATCTACACTTGGCTATGCATTACATTTGATATTGCTAGTGCACCAATCCATACCATCATAAATCTTGAAGTAAGCAGGTATATATATATATATATATATATATATATATATATATATATATATATATATATGTGTGTGTACATATAATATAAAATCTACTAATGATCAGTAAGGTCATATACATATGTGTGTGTGTGTGTCTGTCTTCCTGATTCTTTAGTAATGCCTTAAATCTTGCATGCCTATATTTATACAAAACAGTTTTGTCTCAACTTCCTGGGATTAAAAAAAGGATGAGAAAATCATTTAGCAAACTATATTGTTTATTTCTTACAATGAGTGATATAATGCTACTTTAGTCAACATGTTTTACAGTATATTTTCTAAGGAAAAAGATGACCACCCAAGATGACGAAGGAACAAAGTAAAACTAATGCATCTGAACAACTCAACAAGTACAATGTCAACAACCAACTGTTTCTCATCTGTAGACCTTAGCAGCTAAAATTCCCATACTTTACTTCAATCTGAATGCTAACATGCATTGCGTTTGAGTTTTTTAAAAAAAACAAAAAAAAAAAAAAAACAGACCTTATGATTTCTGACACTTTATATGTTGTACAGCACTTTTATGTAAGATTTGACCACTGGAATAGAAGCAGAAGAAAAAAATAAAATACAACTAGTTATTGCCTGAGGCACACAGATGAAAAATTAGACCGTCTGTGACATAGTGGACTTACTGCACAAGTAGTCTATTTGGTTTCAACTGCTACCTATTAACATTAAGTTGGGAAAGTTGCATAATTCTGAGCAGTGGTGATACAACGTGACCATGAATTTATTTGAAATATATTAGTTGACTTTAAGTAAAAATGCTGAAATACAAAGTTTACTTGCAAAATAAATACAATAGGATAATTATTTTAAATACATGAATTATACTAATTTGCTGTGGAATATTTATAATATGATGTGAGAAGAAATCTGTGCCATGTGTGACAGTCAGTAGAAGTTGTATTTGCACTGTTTATTGCATGCTGCCATTTGTGCTTTCTTTTTCTATTTCTTCAGTATTTCATAATCTTTTACAATATGACATTTAAGATGTCACAATATCACAAAGGGCATAGTAGAATGGCTATAATCATGTGAGCTGTGTGTGTCACCATTGTAGCTATTTCTCCTTCATTAGATGACGCATGAATCATGGTAAGATGTCAGCTCTTTTAACATGTTCTGAAAATGAAGATATTTTCTAGCTGCTGAAATTTTATCTCTACCTACCCATAGTGTAAATTACTTTTTATTTTATTCAGCAAACTTTGATTTATGCTCCAGTATACTTTTTCCACATACTTTAAGTCTATACTGCTTTTCTACTTTTCAGATTTGTGGTGTTATGTTTGCTCTTTAGGAGCTAGTTTACTGCACACAGCCCACTATTTCTGACCATATATAGGCAGATCAGCAAAGTAAACCATCATGTATTTGTCTATGAATTCTTAGACACTGGCTTCTTTTTTCAGGCTGGAAACATGGCCTGTCAGGTTTTTAATACCATAGGCCGCGTTCTTTATCTGTCACTCTGCCTCTGACATAATCCACAATGATAAAGTAGCATATTTTATGCTCATTAATATTTTTTATTTTTATGTGTCTACTTCTTTTGGCAAGGAACACAAGGAGCATATGGAAACTCCACAAATACTGCGAACTGAAGTCTCTGGAGCTGTGAGGCAGTGGTATGAACGACCTTACTGATCATAATTTAGAATTTTAAAATGCTTTTTATTCCATCAGTGAGAATATCAGCTTTGTGACCTACAATGGCTATATCTTATCAGTATCCCCACTAATTACACCAAATTGCATTACTGCATTTAAACTGCTAGCGATAAACTTTCCTGTTTATGCAGAATTTGGTTTATGTTTTTCTGAAATAAGCTCCCATGTGTACACTGCACTCTGATATTCAGGATAAGCGATTCCTTTTAATAAATGATTTTCATATACATAGCATCTTTTATACTATGCAATTTTCTAAAAAAAATGTGAAAGAGATGAAGAGGAAACTGTTTTAATAATGTTTAGCAATGAGATAGTGGCTGAGTTAGGATTCGCTTTAAACTATGGAATGGTGTTGTCCTATTTACATGACTGTAAAAAATGAATTGTTAAAAAGAGAACATAATGCCTTAAATGATTTTGTATTGATATTTGCCTGCTTACACCACAATCCACCCTTAACGCATTTCATTAAATCATGCTATCTGGTCATGGCTTGAAGCACTAAGTAGCTTTTGCTGCTATTTAAAATGTGACCTCATCTAGTTCAACTGTTTCAGAGCTCTCAGCTGTGTGCTTTGGGAGTGCTCACTGACTCAAGAGTCGTTCCTGGAGTTCAGGGTGTGTAAATAAACAGGCAGGTTGATCCAAAGGAAAGAACAACTGCTAGCCATGCATCCGAGTAATGTACGGAAAGGACCATGCTTGGCGAGCTTTGGGTATTTGGCAAGGAGTGTCAGGAATGTGTCTTCAGTATTGCCGGCAGTCAAAGCATCTTGTATAAATATGTTCAGCATGACAAGAAGAAGCCAGGAACTTGGGAAGCGGGGGAATCAGAACAGATGGTAGTGTAGGGAATCAAATGACTGACACTGTGGATTATTCTTAGCTTGCTTAAGCATGTCCTGAAAATATATTAAAAGGAGGTGGGGCTATTGCTACAATTAGTGTTAGAGAATGTAATATTGAACAATCATGCCTGAAATACAAGTCAAGCAGTTTTAATTAAGTAGAAGCTGGTATCTGCGTAAATCCAAAAAATAGCACTAAACAAGAAGGAATAGAGTTTTGTTTTTACCTACATGCTGGGCCAAAATGTGTATTCATCTCCATGGACTTCTAGCCAACTTTCCATACTGATTACATACATCCATCTATAGTCTTAGCTGCTTAACACTAGAATTACCAGAGTCTACGAAAAAACTCGTAGATCCGGCCCACCTTAAATCTGTTTGCACCTCTCTGCCAGCATCTTTTGTTCTCTAAATGTGCCGATGAAGACAAGCAGCAAACAGCCAGCTATTCCATCCTCCCACCGACTTAAAATGTGCACAAACGTCTCCCAGCTCATGCCTTGATTGATAATCTGGGAGTGAAGTGGAGTTTTAGAGTGGAAATAATAGATTGTTATTTGGAACACACGCATTTCATGTGTGTTCAGTTTCTACACTAATCTGTGTAAACACATTTTTAAACCAGACACGCTTTTCATATTTTAGTAGTAAATGACAAAATGTAGGCATAAACTATATAATGTATGAAGCCTGAAGTCCAAAGATCAAGTAAACACTTTCACAAAAGGTTCAAGGAAAAGACAACAGCTTCCATGGTGTAGCGTTAAGATTGGCTGACTTGTAATCAAGAGTCCCCGGTTCGATCCCCACTGCCTCCTATATTTGCCGTTTTCAGTAGTGAGCTGCTCTTATTGTTAATATTATACAATAAACACATACATTTGGTTTGCGTCTGTAACACACGGTGTACATTTATAGGACTTGTAAAAGTTACCGTTTTTTTTTTTTTCACTTTTATTCTCTCTAAATCACGATCACGATACATACTACTGCCCCCTCACCCAGGGATCTGACACTGGTAGTTTTTATTTGAAACTAGGAATAACTGGAGATGTGAGTGGTGTTTTGAGACAATGGAGCTGGACATTCTCTCATCTGGAGGGATTAAAGCTGACACACAGACGCTGGCGAATCTGCCTTCTTTGTATCTCACTGTCACTTGATTTTTTTTTTTTATTCAGTTTTATTGAGTGTTCCTGCTCACACTGAATTAGTAAGCACCTTATGGTCTATGTCAAAAAAAAACCTAAAAAACAGAGACATAGGTATATATTATATTTGGAATTATTCATTTTATGATCTGTATAGTACATTTTGGAAAACTTTACGGCACGGATGCAACATTATTACAATATATTCAGTGACTGCATGTTTTTTTTCCCCCCGATCTTGCCAGTCCCCACATGTTGCTGTATGCTGTTTCTTTTGTACTCCAGGACATGCAGAGGAAAGAATAGTACAGAGCAGTAACTTCAGCGCTAAATGCAATCATCGGATTCAAATGTTAACAGTTCACACGAACGCAGGGATCGTCCTTCCTACATTTACGTGTGTACCTGTTACAACGTACACACTTCTCTCTATGCTGTGGTTTCTATTACACACCTGAAAGAAAGTGACAATATATGTAAAAACATCCATCCATCCATCCATTTCCTAACCCGCTGAATCCGAATACAGGGTCACGGGGGTCTGCTGGAGCCAATCCCAGCCAACACAGGGCACAAGGCAGGAACCAATCCTGGGCAGGGTGCCAACCCACCGCAGTAAAAACATCATCACACTAATGCAATATTATTTGAAAACGAACAGTGTCAGATCGGGTGTGAATTTATGCTGGTGCTGTTACTTAGAGTCATATCATGAGCTTATTCAGTGCGCGCAAGAACATGCAGCTGGCCAGTTGCTGTGTGCTACAACATGCTGGCGGTGATAAAAGCACATGTACAGGGTGGTCCCGATCTAATTATGCAGATCCAGATCGTCTGGATGACTTTGATTTATGCAGGAACGATTCCAGTTCGGTGCAAAGATGATTCTTCATGTTGTCAGTTTGCACACTTCGCGATGGTCCGGGATTTTTCGGGTGATTTTATGTGTAACAAACTTAATAAGTTATAGCGTAATGACAATTGCATAATTAGATTGGGACCACCCTATACTGTGCAAGGCATGCACGGGGGTCACTGAGAAAAGAAGAGTGCTCATGGCTCAGCTTGCAGAGGAACTTTGTTGTCACATCTTACTAGAAAAGGCGATGGAAAAAGAAAAGGAGGATTCAACATCGACAAGCTTCTGTTCCAGACAGCTGCTTCCCCAGAAAAGTAAACTGAGTCAGTGTCACCCCACCCCACCCCTCCTGATCTTACTTTAAGTAACAGCGCCAGCATAAATTCACACAAATCTTAGGATGCTTGGCAGGAACCAAACCAGGACATACAGTATCTCACAAAAGTGAGTACATCCCTCACATTTTTGTAAATATTTTTATATCTTTTCATGGGACAACACTGAAGATATGACACTTTGATACAATGTAAAGTAGTCAATGTACAGCTTGTATAACAGTGTAAATTTGCTGTCCCCTCAAAATAATGCAACACACAGCCATTAATGTGCCCAATTAGCCATTTTCCCTCCCCAATGTCATGTGACTTGTTAGTGTTACAAGGTCTCAGGTGTGAATGTGGAGCAGGTGTGTTAAATTTGGTGTTATTGCTCTCACACTCTCTCATGCTCATCAATGGAAGTCCAACATGGCACCTCATGGCAAAGAACTCTCTTAGGATCTGAAAAAAAGAATTGTTGCTCTACATAAAGATGGCCTAGGCTATCAGAAGATTGCCAACACCCTGAAACTGAGCTGCAGCACTGTGGCCAAGACCATACAGCTGTTTAACAGGACAGGTTCCACTCAGAACAGGCCTCACCAGGGTCGACCAAAGAAGTTGAGTGCACGTGCTCAGCGTCGTATCCAGAGGTTGTCTTTTGAAAATAGACGTATGAGTGCTGCCAGAATTGCTGCAGAGGTTGAAGGGGTGGGGGGTCAGCCTGTCAGTGCTCAGACCATACGCCGCACACTGCATTAAATTGGTCTGCATGGCTGTTGTCCAAGAAGAAAAATGATGCACAAGAAAGCCTGCAGCTTTCTGAAGACAAGCAGACTAAGGACAGGGATTACTGGAACCATGTCCTGTGGTCTGATGAGACCAAGATAAACTTATTTGGTGTCAAGCGTGTGTGGGGAGTACAAAGAAAAGTGTGTCTTGCCTACAGTCAAGCATGATGTTGGGAGTGTCATGGTCTGGGGCTGCATGAGTGCTGCCGGCACCGGGGATCTACAGTTCATTGAGTGAACCATGAATGCCTACATGTACTGTGACATACTGAAGCAGAAACTGGGCCACAGGGCAGTGTTCCAACATGATAACAACCCCAAACCCACCTCCAAGATGACCACTGCCTTTCTAAAGAAACTGAGGGTAAAGGTGCTGGACTGGTCAAGCATGTCTCCAGCCCTAAACCCTATTGAGCATCTGTGGGGCATCATCAAATGGAAGGTGGAGGAGCGCAAGGTCTCTAACATTCACCAGCTCTGTGATGTCATCATGGAGGAGTGGAAGAGGATTCCAGTGGCAACCTGTGAAGCTCTAGTGAACTCCATGTCCAAGAGAGTTGAGGCAGTGCTGGAAAATAATGGTGGCCACAGAAAATATTGACACTTTGGGCACAATTTGGATATTTTTCACTTAGGGGTGTACTCATTTTTGTTGCCAGCGGTTTAGACATTAATGACTGTGTGTTGAGTTATTTTGAGGGGACAGCAAATTTACACTAATATACAAGCTGTACACTGACTACATTACATTGTATCAAAGTGTCACATCTTCAGTGTTGTCCCATGAAAATATATAATAAAATATTTACAAAAATGTGAGGGGTGTACTCACTTTTGTGAGATACTGTACATTCACTCACTCACACACACCACAGTCAATTTAGAGATGCCAGCTATTTTTACCTGCATGTGTTTGGAATGTGGGAAGAAAATTGGACCACCCAGAGACAAACTCACATACATGATGACAAAGTGACAAAGTCACAAACACTGACCACTGAAACTGTGAGGCAGTAACATTAACAACTGGATCATTGTGCCATATGAATATGTCCTGTACAGTGAGTCTCCATCAAATAGCATGTGATCACAAAATCATTTTACAAAAGTAAATGTAGTACAATTCTAAGCAACAGAATAAAAGCAGTACACGATAATTATGATATATACATGATAAATTAGTAAGAATAAAACTTTGAAGAGCATACACAATATTAAAATAAACTGGCACTATGAACTAATAATACAGTGGAATCAGGAGCAGTTATAGAGGTACAATTAGAGAATAAACAATAAGTGATTAAAAAATAAAATTTGAGCTTTAAAACCTTATTTAAACGTGACCACTGATAGATCTTCACAAGCTGGTCAAAGGAAAGAACAGGAGCCACAAAGCTAAATGTTTGTATTTTCTGCTATGGATTGGCATGTTGCCCAGGGTTGCATTACACCTTGTGCTGCAGGGCTAGGCTCCAGACCCCATGGCCGTAAATGGCAATAAATGGGCTTTGGAATGTATATATTTCTGAAAATAAAATGTATAGGTGTTACACATTGATAGCTTATTTCACTCACACCTGTCTCACAGTCGTTTGACTACAAGAAGCAAGCTCTAAATAGCAAACTGAAGTGGGACATTGGTCCTGAATCTACATAAATGAGACCTTACTTTTGAAGAGTCTTTTCTTGCACAGGCCGCAAGGCACTGAAAGCCTCTGCTGCTGATGTTCTGGCTAGAATAAAACATCAATAAAAAAGAGAAGGGGGGATGTCTTTTGTTCTTTCATGAAGGCCCTCTTCTCATTCAGAAGGACATGGTGAGCACTAGTGAGACAACGGGACAGTCACTGAGTAACATATCTGTAGTGACTTGAACAAAATAGAGCGACACCTTCACTTGTACTTGTTGTTCATTGTTTTGTGCTGTCATTTTTGTTGTTCAGTGGATATAAAATGTCTACACACTTCTGCCAAAATCACAGGTTTTGTGTAATAAAAAAGAAACCAAGAGATATCCTGTTAGAACTTATTCTACCTTTACTGAAAAACTGCACTCTATACAAAGAAGATAAATAAAGGGAAAATAAATCCTACAAAAACATGGTTGCATTAGTGTTAACACCACATAAACTAATACTTAGTTGAAGCAACTTTGATTATATTACAGCACTCTGTCTTTTTGAATGATAGTCTATTAGTTTGGCACATGTGGACTTTGTGATTTCCAGCATATGTCTGAGTTACCTATTTTTGTAGCTACTTCTTATATATTTTCAATTAAATGGGACAGAAAGGAAATACATATTTTGCTGTGTTTATGTAATATGACAAATAACAGGTAAAACTGAAATAGAATAACTAGGGTAATTTAAAGCTTGCAGTCAACTAAATGGTAGGTCATTATGAACTTTGGGAAGAATCTGGAATTCTGCAAAATAATCCAAGTGAAAATGGAAGGTACTCACAAGCTCTAGTCTACAGTGCATCCGGAAAGTATTCACAGCGCATCACTTTTTCCACATTTTGTTATGTTACAGCCTTATTCCAAAATGGATTCAATTCACTTTTTTCCTCAGAATTCTACACACAATACCCCATAATGACAACATGAAAAAAGTTTACTTGAGAGTTTTGTAAATTTATTAAAAATAAAAAAATTGAGAAAGCAAATATACATAAGTATTCACAGCATTTGCCATGAAGCTCAAAATTGAGCTCTGGTGCATCCTGTTTGCCCTGATCATCCTTGAGATGTTTCTGCAGCTTAATTGGAGTCCACCTGTGGTAAATTCAGTTGATTGGACATGATTTGGAACGGCACACACCTGTCTATATAAGGTCCCACAGTTCACGTCAGAGCACAAACCAAGCATGAAGTGAAAGAAATTGTCTGTAGACCTCTGAGACAGGATTGTCTCAAGGCACAAATGTGGGGAAGTTTACAGAAAAAGTTCTGCTGCTTTGAAGGTCCCAATGAGCACAGTGGCTTCCATCATCCGTAAGTGGAAGAAGTTCGAAACCACCAGGACTCTTCCTAGAGCTGGCCGGCCATCTAAACTGAGCGATCGGGGGAGAAGGGCCTTAGTCAGGGAGGTGACCAAGAACCTGATGGTCACTTTGTCAGAGCTCCAGAGGTCCTCTGTGGAGAGAGGAGAACTTTCCAGAAGGACGACCATCTCTGCAGCAATCCACCAATCAGGCCTGTATGGTAGAGTGGCCAGACGGAAGCCACTCCTTAGTAAAAGGCACATGGCAGCCCGCCTGGAGTTTGCCAAAAGGCACCTGAAGGACTCTCAGACCATGAGAAACAAAATTCTCTGGTCTGATGAGACAAATATTGAACTCTTTGGTGTGAATACCAGGCGTCACATTTGGAGGAAAACAGGCACAGCTCATCACCAGGCCAATACCATCCCTACAGTGAAGCATGGTGGTGGCAGCATCATGCTATGATGATGTTTTTCATCAGCAGGACCTGGGAGACTAATCAGGATAAAGGGAAAAATTACTGCAGCAATGTACAGAGACATCCTGGATGAAAATCTGCTCCAGAGCGCTCTTGACCTCAGACTGGGGCGACGGTTCATCTTTCAGCAGGACAACGAACCTAAGCACACAGCCAAGATATCAAAGGAGTGGCTTCAGGACAACTGTGAATGTCCTTGAGTGGCCCAGCCAGAGCCCAGACTTCAATCTGATTGAACATCTCTGGACAGATCTTAAAATGGCTGTGCACCGACGCTTCCCATCCAACCTGATGGAGCTTGAGAGGTGCTGCAAAGAGGAATGGGCGAAACTGGCCAAGGATAGGTGTGCCAAGCTTGTGGCATCATATTCAAAAAGACTTGAGGCTGTAATTGCTGCCAAAGGTGCATCGACAAAGTATTGAGCAAAGGCTGTGAATACTTATGTACATGTGACTTCTTAGTTTTTTTATTTTTAATAAATTTACAAAAACCTCAAGTAAACTTTTTTCACGTTGTCATTATGGGGTGTTGTGTGTAGAATTCTGAGGAAAAAAATGAATTTAATCAATTTTGGAATAAGACTGTATAACAAAATGTGGAAAAAGTGATGCGCTGTGAATACTTTCCGGATGCACTGTATACTGGTAAGCAGCCCAGCCAGGATTGGAACTGAGGCCAAGCAGTATTAACTGTTATGCTGCTGTAATGCCTGGACTATACAAAATAAACATTCCTCTAATTCAGCAAATACAAAGCATTTTTTTAACAAATCAGAGTTTAATCAACAGATGGTTTAAGTGTATTGAGCTAGGCACACCTCTGCCTTGTGGGCAATTCAATGATCTTTGCAGGGCAAAGGCCATTCAAAAATTAATTAATTAAAGCAACTCTTGTTCAAGTTAAAATGTATTACACTTTACAACTTTTGCAATTTATTAGAAAGGAAAGTTCCCTTAATAGATGAATAAAAAGGGATAGGAAATATAGTGCAATGGTTTGAGCTTCCAAATTTCAACCAGATTTCAGTTATGTGAGCTGTATTCACTTGATTTTTTTCTACACAGCCAGCTGGTTCTTGTTATTTCAAATGTAATGAAATGTTCATTACTCTGTAATTTGCCTCATGGCAGCCCCGATATATTATAGTGTCTTTTAGTAATGGTAATAATAACGATCAAGTGTGCTAATGACCTCTTCATTAGGAGTTTAAGAAAATGTATCTGCAGTATGTGGACATGGCTCAATATCATATGCAAACAGAGACCCTCCATATTTCCCAGTTGCCATATACACTAGAGCTTGTGTTTTCCAGTAACAAAAACATTTTACAAATCAATATACTTAACATTTCTCAAATGTTAAAAATCAACTGGAAAATGTGAGAAGCTTTTATTGGACATAATGTACCTCCTCATTTATCTACAATATGAATAGTATATGCATTCAGCATGCTCCCTAGTAGTGTTGTAATCCACTTTTCTTGTTACTGTACTCATATTGTGACATTATAATAACTTAAATAGGAGGAGAATGTCAAGCCAAGAAAAGAAAAGTCATGTTGCTCCCAACTGTGTTATTATAAAGCACCAAATCTGTGGCTCCACCCAATAATTTAATGATCACTAAAGACATTCATATAACTGAACCCTAACCCCGGACTTCCAAGTATTTAACAATTCAAATACTGGCAGAAAGCCTGGCAAAAGTTCAGATGAGTCATTCTCATTTTTCCTTTATTTAAAAAAGCAATTAGATATTACCATGGGACAAACATTGTGTCAACAGTCATAAATATATTTATCCAATAGCTGCTATTGTGCTTGTGTTTATGAGGCCACCTTTGTTAATCTCTCAACTGTATCTATACATTTTTATACTACTTGTCTTTATTAAAGCTTTGTTGGTTAAGGTTGGCATAAGGTATAAAACCTACAAGTGAGGCCCCACCTAAAGCTCTTTGTGTAGTTCTGGTGTCTAAATTATAATAAAGACATAAGAACCCTAGAGATGGTCCAGTCAAGAGGCCAAACTTGATTATACTGCAGAATGAAGATTTTGCTTCCTGAAAACGTTTGGCCTGCTTATCACAAAAATCATCTTTTAATTTTCATATAACTTTTTATTGCAATCACCAATTTTTGTGATTTCCTCTCATAACATAAGTATACATCACACATGGGAAACAACCTCAGAGCTTGTCCACTGGTAATTTCACTCCAAGTCATTAGGTGGCACTGTTGCTTAATGACGTTTCTCTTCCTCCCTCTGCAGAATGGATGAGTGACAAACAATCCACCAATGATGTCAGTCTGCCTTCCTGAACCCACCCCTTCTGCCTCATCTTCCTGATTACCATCTCCACTACCATCTTGGAGTCAGACCAAAAGATGCTCTCATCTGAGCAAGATGTCTCTGTAGCCATTGTGTGTAGTTTTCTACAAACTAAAATTATACAGGGATCACCTATTGTCTAATTTACTCACAACATATATGAGGTATGACAATTTATTTTCCAGAACGGCCATGTAAAGTTGCCCGTGGTACAAAGTGGTACTGAAAGGTTGGAGTTGTTGAAAGTGGTGTAATATAAGGATGCTAAGAAAAAGTCAAGTGTCTTTGAGCGACATAAGAGGTTCAAGGTGGGGCGATGGCAAAAGTGGATCATCCATCATGACAATACCCCAAGCCATGATCTTCTCAGTTTTTGTGACTTTCTGACTAAAAAATCAATTACCAAATTCGATCATCCACCCTCTATTCACCTGACTCAGCCCCTTTGTGATTTCTACCATGAAAGGACAAAGGTTTTCAGACATTTATGACATCCAGCATAACGTGAAAAAGGAACTCAAGGATATTCTAGAAAAAGAGTTGCAGATATATTCCAACAATGGCTATGCCACTAATTAAATGCATAGCTGCAGAAAGCAATAACTTTGAAGGTGACAGAAGTTGGAAGTGTACAGATATGCACATTTTTTTCTACAGGGCCATTCCAGGAATTAAACTTTTATGCCTTGTACAGCACAACTACAAGTGAAACACCTGTAGTGATCTAAAAGTAGTAGCGCTGCTACTAGGAACGTAGCCTGGATGTATCAAGTTCTTTTGTTTTATTTGAGAATGAGACAGACTTTCTAAAGAGTCTCATTACATTAAAAATAACTGGCTGCTTTGTATACATCTGGTTTCAGGTCAGGAAAGTGTGATACATAAACCACTTGTCGAACCAACAAAGATATTTTTGACTCCTCTTCATCTAAAACTTAGACTGGTGAAAAATTTCATGAAAACAATGAACAAGGCGGCTAAAGGATTTTGATATTTGAGACAAATATTTTTCACAAAATAACTGATGCCAAGATTAAGGAGGGCATTTTTAGTTGGTCCACAAATCAGACACCTCATCAGTGACAAGCAGTTTTGAAGGTCTTCTAGTGGGGCCAGAGTATTCCTATGTACAGCATTGAAGGATATTGTTAAGAATTTTTCTTGGTAACTGCAGAGCATCAAACTTTCTTTATGGATGCTTTATGGATTCAAAACCATTAAAATACAACTTGTCTTTAAAGATTAATTTTCTGCATTTACATTTGGACTTGAATTGAATCAACAAGCTCTTTTGGCTTGAATTACCTGTTTTTGTCAAAATTATTTTAATATTCCAACAATGTTTGTAAGATGGAGTAGAATAACCGTAACAGATTGCAGTGCTTCCTGGGGAATCTCCAGGTGTTCAGTGCTGAAAAATATAATATGCAAATTCCCCACAAGAGGCCTTAGCCAATGCAATGCCAGCATTAATCTGCCTGGGGGACTTCCTTAAGGTGTGCCTCGATCAACTCATATGACCTCTCAACTGAAAAGAACAGCACCTCTAAACTAACATCTCTTAAACTGCAAAACTCATCATCTTATTATAGAAAAGAACCTTAAAAATGTATGGAGAAAACTCCCACTTTTACCAGCAATCTTTAGTTATTTTTCTTACCAACAGGAATTCAGCACTGGCCCTGGTGGACATGAGATATCACACCCAGAGTCAAAGGGGCAACAGGTGTGTATGCATGGCTTTGATTACAAAGACCATCACGCTTGTATCCTTTGCAATCCATATGGCTAGGGTCTGCAATTAGAACAATTTGTAGCACTCATGCCTGTGAATAAGGCAATTACTGTAATTAGTTCTGCAGTTACAAGACAAGTAAAATGTGAAGTTCTACAAGAAAATGCCCCATCGATCACATTCATGATCATGAACACTTGGTGTGTAGTTGCTGCCTGCCCTATCGCTAACTGATTTACAATACAGTATGCTCTGGGACATGAATTTTTCAGTACATAAAATGTTTTCAAACACTTAAAATATAATTGGTTCAAAGATAAATATTTCTAAAAATGGGGTACAAGACAGTTAAAAGATTTGAACAGCATCAGTTAGTGAAGGCAAAAGAACTGTGAACTTTATTGTACTTTATTGTACAAATGTTTAGCCAGTAGGACACACTGCTGTTAAAAAATCATGGCTGGCATCCTTCAAAAAATATTAATAGAGATTAAACTATGTCATTCGTGTAAAGGTGTTAAGCAGCAAGCTCGTCTTCTGTGTTGCCAGAATCTTAACTCGCTTCCAAGGCAAGAATTAAAACCATCAACAACAGTGCAGGTCAATGACTTGAAAGAGAAGCACCCGCCACTGGGAGCCAACCAATGCGCAAAATGACACCCATATTAAAAAGCAGGCATGTGAGATCTTTTACTGTACACTTTTTCATACCTTACAGGTCACAGTCATTATGTTCTGCTAGAGTTGGAAATGGCAGGCCACAAAGGCAAATGTTTAAAGCAGTACCAGGACACGAAGAAATAAATCATAGTCCAAAAAAAAGAGTGAACAAAAGCCAGAACCAAAAACACCTGAGCCCAAAAGAAATACCAAACATACAAATGGCAAAATAACACACAAAAACCTAACTACCTAAAAGATTTTTCTGATAATCCAAAAGACTGGGTGCTCAGTCAGCATGCTGTCATCTTTAGTTGTGTGAGGTCAATCATATCACACACTACAACTTCAAGCTATCATGTGACGGCAACAGAACATACAGTAGGTCCTAGCAGCAACATGACAATGGACACTCAAAACTTTGGCAATTGTGGCAAAATAAATGGATGGATGGATAGATAGATAGACATAAAAGACAGTTAAGAGGCAAAGCTTTTTTGTTGCAGTACAACAAAAAAAACAAAACAAAAACAAATGAAAAAACAATTATATGCTCAAACTGAAAACAAAAGTACAAAAATATATTCTGTGCCTTCCAACTCTCTGAAGTATAATATATTACAAGTAAATCCACAGCAGTAAAGTACCGTGTTAGCCATAGATTGATACAGGTAGAAAGTAGGGTGAAATGACACCTTTTATCGGCTAAATAAATCGATTACAAATGCAAGCTTTCGAGGCAGCTAAGGCACCTTCATCAGGCAAGGTTACACCTACAGTAGCTTGCATTTGTAATCTATTTAGTTAGCCAATAAAAGGTGCAATTTCACCCTACTTTCTCCTATATTACAAGAAAATGATTTATATTAGTTTATATGACATATGCATAGCATTGAAAAAGATGCAGGCACTATATTAGATCTTTATTCTCCTAGTTTTATTGTTAGACCGACAGGGCTCACTAGTAAGTAAGCAGAGAAGACCATGATTGGGCTTATATACTGTATTTATAAGACTTCACACCACAAACCACACTAAAAATAGTCTATCATTTTATCACAACAAATGACTGCAACTTTATTCTTGGCTTTCTTTTTTAATTACTACTTTTTCTCATGTAGTTTCTCGTTGCACAAGCACAACCCTCTAATAATTAGTAAGCTCCTGCCAGGCACATATCATCAGTCTTTTGTTACTAATGTTCACACGTTCACAAATTTTAGAACAGCTTTCCAAAACTCAAGACTCATTTGGGAAATGGCATGTGACCACTCTGTCTTAAAATAGAAACTACTGAACCTAGCCCTCCAAAATGTATAGTTATTTAGTAACAACTTGTGGTTTTCTAGTCACAATTCAGTATACTCCCCTAAAAGATATTCACTGATCTGAAGGGAACAACTTTGGGCTTTGGTTTTCTGAACATTTACTAGATTCTTAGCTATGCGATAAATGAGTTCATAAAATTTTCTCCCAGGTATCCATGTAACGCCCTGCTTTTAACATATACTGTTTACCCAATAAAGCAGTATGAAAAATAATGTTTTCCTTTTAATTATTCTTATGCACAAAATTGTTATGTTAAAATTTTAGAACAAGAACTTTTAATTATAGGAATCTAGAATCTATCTTTGTGTATTGTCTCTACCTACAAATTCTGGTATTAACACCATAATGTGGCATCCATCCATTTTCTAACCTGTAGGAAGCTGTTGTTCATTTCAAAAGCATTGGGTGCAAGATGGAAACCAATCCTGGCCAAAGTAATAATTGCTCACATAAACTAGTCACTAATATACAGCTAGTTTAGAACTGACATTTAACATAAAGTGCATGGATCTTTGGATATGGAAGGAATATCCAAAATGGAAGCAATACAGAACAGTGACTGCATCATTGAGCTTTAATTCTGTACTTATTATGGACTTGTTTGTGAACTTCTGTTGCCTAAATCAGGATTTCTCAGCACCAAAATGTG
The DNA here is from genome assembly GCF_016835505.1 of Polypterus senegalus. NCBI lineage: Eukaryota > Metazoa > Chordata > Cladistia > Polypteriformes > Polypteridae > Polypterus > Polypterus senegalus. Next base: position 226,422,322 of record NC_053154.1, on the reverse strand, counting down.
TCTTATTGTGTTTTAAATGGCAATTAGTCACAAAGGCAGTAATAAATTGCCTAATAATGCACTCACTATTCGACAGAGGTATGCAAGACGTAAAGAAGATTATGTCCGGTAAGGGCTGTAGAAGCTACTATAAATAAGTCTTTCACAGATTGTGGAACAGAATGAGAGTTACTTTAACACAAAGAGCATTTATATATAGCCTCAGTTTTGGCATATTGGTGAGCATATTTCTGTTAAGGTAAATGAGATATTTATTTAAATAACAGCTTGCCTTAAACAAGACAGGAAGCAAGTGATTTTCACCAGATGAAAATTCTGCATCTTTGCTTTGAATTACATGGTCAGGGATCAGAATATACCACTGCAATGGATCAGTAACGTCAGGGGTTTCATATTTCTCCTGCCTTGTTCGCAAAACGCTTAGTTTGTTTTTCCAAGGGCTCCTGGGGGAGATGTGAGGGGAGAAGAGGAGGAGGGTGTCGTTGAAATATTTTCTTTTCCAATGAGGTTCCTCCTTAGTTCTATTTCTCCCTCTCTCTCTGAAACAAGCCAGCTGACTATAATTCAACTTATGTCATCAGAGATAAACAAGTTTTCCAATGTAGACTTTACAAATTCTGACCCCAGATCCCTGGCGCACAGCGTGGGATTTTACTGTTACTATGAAAGCAGTTCTGAAAAGAAACAAAAGTGAATTCTGTTGTTGAACTTCTTCCATTTTCTTTAATGCAGACCACTTGCTTTTAGTCAGCCAAAGGAAAGACAACACCTCAGCACTGATAGTCATATGCTCAAGTTTAGTAAAAAAAAAAAAAAGGCTATGGCAGGTGAGCTGCAGAGTGCTGTGTGTGCGAAACAAAAAGGGTTCTTATTTCAAGCCATACAGAGGTCAGGTGTGTTTATTCTGGCTTCCTACCACATACCTTGATCATTACTATTGCTTTACAAGATTTTTTTTGTATATTACTTAATCTTGCACTGATTCAGTTTCTATATTTTTCTGAGTTTTCTTAAAATGGTGTATTTTTTCTGATAAAGTTTTGGTAAGTTGAATTTCAATACATACATAAATCGGTGGACTGGTATTTAAGTATGCTACAGTATTCTGAAAACATTTAAGTACTAGTAAGTACAGCATTGTACATGTATGAATAGTAGCACTTTCTCTAGAGCCAGTGAACTGCAGACATGAGTGTCAAAATGGCCAAGATCATGTTTTTTTTTCGGTCTCTGCAAATTTACAGCTTTGTTCTACACATTTTTTTCACTTCTGGATTCATTTATCTTTTGAGCCTTGTTTTTACAAGCTCAGGTTTAACAATCTTTAGACTTCTGCATTCAAATGACCAAGCCACTGATATTTTGCCCTCTATATCCCAATAATCCTATGTTAACTCACCTTTTGCCCTTTATGTCTACACTTGAAGGTCACAGGGTTTCTGATTTCCTCAGTGGCACAGTTCGGATCACTCCTTTTATAACCTATGTATATGCTTTCTCTGGAAAACTTTTTTTGCACCTCTATATTTGAACAGCCCAAATCATTAATAATTTAAGCACATACCCACAGTTTTTTCAAACAGACACAGTATTCAGTCTTATGTTATCTTTCCAATTTATGAAGAATTTTCTAATTTCAAAATGAAGAAAAATGAGCTTAACAAATATATTTGCTAGCACAGCAGTAAGTAATTTATCACTATTTGACATTCAGCAACAGTAAAAAAAATAACCATGAGATGGTGAATATAAAAACTTTATTTTAGTACACTCCCTAGATGGTGCCCTAAGCAGACACCTGAAATTCAGAGAAATGCTTAGATGATTATGTACCAGTTTCTGTATGCTGAAAGTTTAAATGATATAAAAACTCTAAATGAACAACCATTCCAAGTGTTCGTTCCTGCCCTACACCCAGTATTGGCTGAATAGACATCACCTCATTGTTGTCCTTAGGAAGGCACTTTCGACCATAAAAAAAAAGCTGAAATTTTGACAAGCCTGGCAAAGGACCATTAATACTTGCCTAAGAAAGACAGAGAGAGACCACTTGCCTGGTCATTGCCAATAGACACATGATAAAGAATAGCTTAGTCAAATATTATGCCCTTTAGAGAAAAATAAAAGATTATAAAACAACTGGCTGGCTGGTGTTTCTTTACAATGTTTGTTACAAGCTATTTTTCATAATAAGTGCTGCATAGACCTGCAACTTTTACAGTATTTCTATTTGAAATTTTGATCTTAGTAGGGTGTCTTTTCTAACTATAGACACAGGAAGTCCTAGCAGAGACAACAGGCCGAGGGCTAAACTAGCATTAACATTGCTAGTTTATGAGAAATTTGACAATCAATGCTCAGCCGCAAGGGAAGACAAAAAGTGGTTGTTTTGCAAACAAAAAGAAGTGAGGCTTGTCTGCTCAATATATCATGCTTATAATACTACAACTAAATGGAAAAATATTTGAGATTAAGGCTGAACTTGCCATACTTAGAAAGCATTCATACAACCACCGGCATTGTCAGCTAAGCATTTTTATTTGCTATGTGGTGAGCTTGAATACTTTGGAAATTGCAAACTGAGGGGAGAAATTGTCATATAATCCATCATTCCTTGCATTGTGTAATCTGATATTTTAAAGGCACTGAGATCCAGCATCTGTAGTAGTTAAGTATGAGATGTTCTATGACTATATGTTTTGTAGTGTGATGCAGGCTTACTTGCAACTAGCAATGGATATATGAGCATACATCACATTACATCTTAAAACATTTACTTTTTGCATAGTGCTAAGCTGGTTATGAAAACACTTAATGGCTCTGCAGCTCCACCACCTGTCTTTTCTCCAAACTGACTGCCCCAGGTAATCTTCTGACAGTGACTGTTTAGAGTACCTTTTGTGTGGTTTACAGAACCTAAACCTGGAGTTGTGCTTTTCTTATGGGAATAAAATCCAAAAACAAAAGTAAGTCAGTCCAAAAAACTGAAAATAAAATTAAAAACAGAGCAAAGTTATTTCTAGGGATTGTGAATTGCTTTTTAAAGCCAGAGGGTGTAACTTTGATCTTAGTTGGACAGTAATAGCAAAGAGTTGTTTATCAAAATTTTATTAAAATACCAGTGCCAAAACCCTAAGACAAGAACTAAGCTGAGTTAAAAGAGCTACAAGTTGAAACCAGAATATCAAAATCTAGACTAACTAACCACACTTGTTCAATGATCAAATCTGTACCTCGGACAAAGAGGCTCCTACACTTACTGATAATCATTAGTGAGACTTAGTGATGCAAGGAGATCTTTAGCAAACAGGCACGATTCTCCAGTAAGCCAGTGCCTTCTAAAATGGCAATGTCATACATTTAATATTTAAATGAAAACAATTTAAATATTTCTCAAACAAAGAAATACAATTTAGATTCATATATAAAAACAAAACTTTAAATTAAACTTTAAAACTATAAAAATCTCATGAATCAAAAAATAAATAAATATTGAAAGCACAAAAAATTAAAAACCTGCCAAAATGGCTTTCCCAATTCTTAACACAAAGTTTACAAAAATGTACATAATTTAATGTTAATACACAAAAATACAATATCCTTTCTGTAGTCCACTCTGATACTGGTATTTTCCAAGTCAAAATGCCTTTTTTTACAAAAATGGTATTTGAGCTTAGCACATTTGCTTTGTAGTTGTGCACTTATTCTTTTGTTTGTAAGTTACTGCTGTTTAGTACTCCACTGAACAGGTCATCTAAACAGTGTTACACTTTCCATGTAAGGTGATATTAAAAAAGAGAGATTCAAAAACTACAATAGTTTAATTAAAGTTATTATTAGGTAATGACACTATCAAAGATATTTTACTACAGGAAATAACTGTTGCTGTACAGTACCATTTATATCAGTATATTGCATTAACTGTTTTTGGTATAAAGATAGAATAATATCTGACCAGATGACTGACACACATGGGTTAAAAAATAACAATTTACGTTACTGTTTTAGTAAGTTCTACTTTCCTCACCGATTTAAATATAAACATACAAGATGGCATTCTAGAGCTGTGCTTCATTTTGCCAGACATACTGTGAACACAGCTCATGAGCACCATCTAAGGCTTATGCATTTTGAAAATATCTACTCAATGATGTTTATTTAAATAGTGACTTTTTTAGTTAAAAAGACTGCAATAATTGCTAACACATCTCCTGTGAACAAAAGTAAAGAGATGCAGATATGGCTTTTTCCATATTGAGGTTTTCCTTTATCATATTTTGCTCAGTGTATTTTAAACTTAAAATTCACATTTCCAGGCAACATGCTCCTTATTTGTGGCAACCTTTTTTTTCAGATCCTACTGTGGAATTCCCAGACACTCTCAGTTCAGCTAACTGATACAGTACTATACCTCCAGCATGTGCTTAGCCTGCCCCTGGGTGTTCTCCCAGTGGGCTGTACCTGGTACAATACAACAGGCAGAAGGTTTCCTGTATACATGCCCAAAACACCTTAACTGGATCCTCTCCATCCTGAAAAACAGTAGTTATACTCCAAAGGCCTTCCCTTTTACTAAGCTCTTCATTCCACTGTAGTCCTATCCATAAAACATATGAACCAGAAGCAGACAAGTCACTCCCTTGGTGGAGTCCAATATCTGAAATGAATGGAATGATCTTAACAATGAACATTTAAACACAGTAACACAGTCACTTAGTAAGGGGAAAGATGGGATGATGCAGTCATTCTGGAATCCTTCAATGGGGTATAAGGTCATGGGTTCAAAGCACATTGTAACAGGATTGGCAAGCTCCCATTATCCCTTAAAAATCTGTACTATGTTCCAAAGCCAGGATAGAAATCACATTGCTGTCCTTTATTTATCTATACACACACACAATATTACCCCACACCTTTCTGTATACAATGTATTTTTTTTAACAAGGATCTAATATTATTAGTTCATTTGAGCAGTTTATTAGATAGATAGATAGATAGATAGATAGATAGATAGATAGATAGATAGATAGATAGATAGATAGATAGATAAAAAAATTAGAAAACAAGCACATACTTTGGTCTGAACACAGAAGAAAATTAAAAAAAAAAATTCTGGCATAGTCACAGTGAGGCATTATGCAGATATATTGTTGTTAGTATAAAGGAAATCCCAGCAGCAATTATTGACACACTTTTGCTGAATAATTTGTTGACTGAAAGTATTCAGTGTTAGTATATCAGAGAGAGGATGTGCAATGTTGTTCGTAATGGCACTCGACTTGTTTTGACTCGTTCCTTTACTAATATATCCTGGGGGTCAAGAATAAGTTCTATAACTGAGCTTGCTCTTTTAAATAGCTTGTTGATTCGGTGGGCCTCTCTTGAAGTGATGTTACCAGCTCAGCCCATAACAGCATAGAAAATTGCATTGGCCATCACAGAATCAAAAGACGTGAATATGTCACTTCCCAGATTAAAAGAATGCAGTCTCCTAAGGAAAACAAGCTTGCTCTGCCTTTCTTCTATGACTCCTCTGTGTTTCAAGACCAGTCCAATCTGTCATTAATGTTGACCCCAAGTGCTTATAGGAGTAGACCATTGTTAAACATGCTATATACATTCCTTGGTGGTGTTGGTGTGAAAAAGACTGCAGCAGAACTCCATATTAAAGTGCTATTTATTACAAAGGTGATTTAAAGCTAGCTAATTTAAAGCTAAAAACTGCTAAAAAATCTAGAATCTCTATTGGCATCAAAACCTAAAATTAGAACTGCCTCAAGATATAGTATCTACCAACAAAAAAACCATAACTTACTAATTACTTTTACACACTTAAAAGCACCATCTTGTTCTCTTCTTATCACATTTTGAAAAACAGCATCTCCATTAGTTATAGAAAAAAATCTTGCTTCATTCTATTCAGTTGTGGCTTGGCTCCATTTGTTTATTTTTAAAATAACAGTCTAATAAGTTTTTTTCTGACAATGCTGTGTAATAATTTTTCCCCATTTCTAACTGTGCTCGTTTTAGCAAGGGGACCTAATTCCCCATCTCTTCTAATTGTGCTTGATTGTCGAAAGGGAAAATTCCAGAAACCTCCAATTTCAGATTTTTTTTGGATTGTTAAGGAACTTAACAAGTTTAAACTGGGACCCAAGCCCATAAAAATTAAGGAACACTGCTCTTAGATAAACACTGTAATCCAGTTAGACAATTAAACTGTGATGCAAAAGTAGTTGAAGGAAAAAAATGAAGCAGTTGCTACCTTTAGTGACATGGCACTTTAATCGATGCTCCTATTTAAACTTTGCAAGTGCTGATGAAATCCCCTGGAGCACTGTGCTGTCTGATTGGATATGTGGTTCCCATTTGCACAAAGCTGCAGAAAAGATGCAGAGGGTGGTAGGGGGCAATATATATTAAATATCTTTCTTACTGAATCATTTTCGCAACATTTTTGTCACTCACAGACACCACACCTTGCAAGCAACTGCTAAAAGTGTCTTCTTTGAGCTTTGTTGAATTTTGCCCCTTTCACTTTACTTCTGTAGATGACACAACAGGCATGCCCCATTTCTTGCAAAACAAATATCCCACTCGCTAGAGCATCATTAACAACAAGGAGAGCTCAGTTCCGAAAGTTCCTTACGACATAATGGTGAGAACCGCCAAAAAGAATGCGTTATTTTTGAAAGTTCGTTACGGAGCATTGCACAAAATGAAACATACTTTATGTTTGTAAGTACAGTGTAAAGGTTGACCATGGGAAATTTGGGCTTCCTATGTATACTGGAAGTCACAGAAATAGTGAGGAGGGGTTTCCCCTATCTACAGTATATGTACAGTTTAAGGGGTACACCCGTTTCCCCCTCTTGGGTGTTGCAATAGGACATAAAACATACCTAACTTTTGTAAGTACACTGCAAGGAATGAGCACGAGAAATTTCAGCTTCCCACCTGTATGGAAGTGTGAGAATTAGTTATGCATCAGTGAGGGCTTTGCCTTTTATATGTATAGATTTCAATCAAATCTATAAAGGGATTTTTGAGATTTTGAGGTATTTAGTTTTTCTTGGGGGGGAGTTACCACTTAATATTGATAATATTGAAATGTCCTTTCTTAGTAGATATTTACTGTATTAGCTGTACTATACTGCCAAATTTCAGATTTTTAGCTAAACTTGTTGATAGATGAGTGAGTGAGTGAACTTTGAATTATACAATATATACAGTATATATATACACATACTGAGAAACAGAGAGAAAGAGGTTTATTTTTATTATCACAACAGCAGTATATTCCATCTGCCCTTATATTTTTGAAAGTCTCAGTAATAGGGCATATTTACATTTTGATTGTGAAACTGGTAGACATGATGGAACAATAACTTGGGCACTACTGCAGAAGGTTCCAAAAAGTAATGATGGTACTTGACAGTAGTCATATGAAGCTAAGCATGACCCAGACACCAAAATCTGTTAAAATTCCTCAAGTTCCACCTTTGCTCTTCAACAAGTTCTATACAGTAATCCCTCCTCGATCGCGGGGGTTGTGTTCCAGACCCCCCCGCGATAGGTGAAAATCCGCGAAGTAGAAACCATATGTTTGTATGGTTATTTTTATATATTTTAAGCCCTTATAAACTCTCCCACACTGTTAACATTATTAGAGCCCTCTAGACATGAAATAACACCCTTTAGTCAAATGTTTAAACTGTGCTCCATTACAAGACAGTGATGACAGTTCTTTCTCACAATTAAAAGAAAGCAAATATATCTTATCTTTAAAGGAGCGCCGTCAGGAGCAGAAAATGTCAGAGAGAGCGCTCGCAAAGAAAAGCAAACAATCAAAAAATCAATACATGCTTTTAAGTATACAGAAGCACCGCGATAAAGCGGCATTTTGTAGAAGAGCGTCAGTGTCCTCTGTGCAAACAGCCCCTCTGCTCACACCCCCTCCGTCAGGCAGAGAGAGTGAGAAAGATAGAGAGAAGCAAGCAAGCGCCACGCGGGAAGCATATCTTATAGCATTGAGGAGTTTTAGTTAATATGCAATACATGCTCTGATTGGGTAGCTTTTAAGCCAACCGCCAATAGCATCCCTTGTATGAAATCAACTGGGCAATCAAACTGAGGAAACATGTAACCTAAATTAAAAGACCCATTGTCCAGAAAGCGCTAACCAGCTTAAAAATCCATGATATATATTTAGATATGCTTACATTTAAAATCCGCGATAGAGTGAAACCGCGAAAGTCAAAGCGCGATATAGCGAGGGATTACTGTAATGATAAACAGCCATAGCACTACAAAAAATGTGTAATTCAGCAGAGAATCACTGCTCTCTTTCAAGTGTTTTTTTCAATGACAATTACTAATAAAGTATCTATCTATCTATCTATCTATCTAGAAACATGTAATGTGGAGTAATCTTTTGCTCTGAGTGAAGGTATCTTTCATTATGACTCCAAACTAATTAGGCTTTTTCCCACAACTGAGGAATATAAAATGCCAAACAACTCCATTTGAGGTGGAAGTAAAGCTGGCTTAAGGTTTAAAAAATAAACATCAGAAATGACATGATGATTACAGGAAGTACTGCAGATAATCAACCTTACACGGTGGGCATATTAGTTCCATTAAACAAATAGAATGGCCAAACTTCACAATCCAGTGGCTTCATAATGAAAAAAAACATTATCTTAGATAATAATGACCAGCAGCATAACGAAAGCAGCTATCTTGAAAGAGGAGGACAAGCCACATTTAAAGCAACTTGACACTATAAATTTAGCTAACACTAGGTAATTAATTAAAACAGATAAGTGAAAATACAACAATACATGCCTTTCTGTAAGACATTTGAAATCATAAAATATTAACTAAACTCTTTTATGTTGAATGAAGCTTAATTACTTCAAACATAAAAAAGAAAGATTGTTTGCAAAGCACAACTTAATGAAACAATTCTGCCACAGTACATCAAACATCCCCCAAGAGTAGCCTTTCAGAAAGCAGCTGTTGCTGGTTTCCTCATTACTCTCTTTTTTCATAAGTAAAATCAGTATTCCCAAACAAAGAAACCATAAACATTTGTGGTAAACTGAAATTCTCAAAGAATAACAGGATGAGTGTATTTGCATATATAGTGAGATCAAACAGGACTCTTGTCTTTCACTCATGTTAAGTTGGATTTCATGATTGAAATGCCAGACACAGAAACAGCTTGACTAACGCTGGCAGGATGTAAAAATGGCTGTAAGTCAATCAGACATTTATATCTATCTGCTTTCATTGCAAAGGTGAAACTAACTTTTCTTCATCCAAAGTCCAAAACAAAGAAGTCCCACTAACACAAGGTCAATATGTTCTGCTCTTTTAACAAATGTCCTTCGCTTACTGAGACTTACCTTAATGTACTTTACATTACAATTTACTTACGTTAGGATCAATAAAAATAATATAAAATGTACTGTATACACACATACAAACACAAAAAAACAATATATATATTATATATATCTATACTAATAAAAGGCAAAGCCCTCACTGACTGACTGACTCACTGACTCATCACTAATTCTCCAACTTCCCATGTAGGTAGAAAGCTGACATTTGGCAGGCTTATTCCTTACAGCTTACTTACAAAAGTTAAGCAGGTTTCACTTCGAAATTCTACACATAATGGTCATAACGGTCGATAACAGTCGACAACGTCCGCCATGTTGAACTTTCTTATTTATGGCCTCATCTTCACGAAATTTGGTAGGCGGCTTCCCTGCGCTAACCAAAACCGATGTACGTACTTATTTCGGTGGTATGACGCCACTGTCGGCCGCCATATTGAATTTTCCAAACATCACTAATTCTCCAACTTCCCGTGTAGGTAAAAGGCTGAAATTTCGCAGGCCCATTCCTTACAGCTTACTTACAAAAGTTAAGCAGGTTTCATTTTGAAATTCTACGCATAACGGTCATCAACGTCCGCCATATTGAACTTTCTTATTCATGGCCCCATCTTCACGAAATTTGGTAGGCGGCTTTCCTGCACTAACCGAAACCAATGTACGTACTTATTTCGGTGGTATGATGCCACTGTTGGCCATATTGAACTTTTCAACAGTCTTTGTTACTTATGGGCCCATCTTCAAGAAATTTGGTACACGGGTTCCCAACGCTAACTAAATCCTACTTACGTACATATATACGTCCATAGCCTGCAGCTCGGCCACCGTGTGAGGTGGCGTTGGGTCCCCCATCCCAACGCCTCCCACGTTGTTGGCTGCCTGCCTATATAAGACCGTCCGTCGTTCCGGTCTCTACATTCCCTTCCTTGCTTCGCCACGGGATTCACGTCTCCCTACTGATAACTACAGCCTTTTTGTTTAATCCACGGCTTCTCCGCTGTTTTATTGTTTGTTTATTACAATTATAGTTATTGTGTAGGTATTTTAGACTTGCTTTACATTTCTCAGGTACCCAGTTCCTTTATCATTCCAACCCCCATTACCATGTCTATCGAGGTGATCACTATCGATCAAAGAACTGTCACTTACCGAGTGGTTTCCATGCCCGGAGATGGCACCTACCTTTTCCATTCTCTTTGTTACATATTGCACGGCCATATCAGGCTCACTCTTTATATCCGGAGGAACATTGTGTCTTATGTATTGAATGACTGGGACAGGTTCAAGGTGTGGACTGATGACGGTACAGGAGATAATTATACTACACAGGAGCACTAGAAGAGTGAAATGCTTAAGCCCTTCACCTATGGTTCTGCATGTGAGTTGATGGCTGCCGCTGAATTGTTCGGTTGTCGCTTTCAAGTGTACCAAAATGGCCAAATATTTTACACGTTTCGACAACCGCCAATGCCTCTTAAACATCTTAGATTCACAGGTGACGATTTCAGTAGTGGACACTTTGATGCTTATGAATGTTTAAACTCTCAAAAGCTGGATGTGATTTTATCGATGAAACCGGTTGTGTGCTTACAACGCTTGACAGATGCCGAATGTCACTTCAACACAACAAATCCTGCAAATATTGAAACAAACCATTGAACTGAAACCGATTATAGAGTAAGGTCAGCGCACAGCTTGGTCATGTTACAACCGGAGGGCCAAACTGACAACATGGTATACAAAGAGATCCTTAACAAATAATCATTATTGGCATATTTTCCCTCAGTTTAAAAAGGTTTCTTCTTAATAAAAATTTGAATGCAGTACTTCGCTAGTTCGCTAGTATTTTGCTAGTATATAATAAAAGAAAACCTTGAGACGAGTCCCGAACACCAACCTCCTCTGAACCATTTTCAAGCACGGCCATGGTCCACTCGACTCTCATTCGTGTGAATGCTTTTGTCAGACACAGTTCCTGCGCTCTCAGCTCTTATACATTTTTACATTTTCCTCATTTTAAGTCGTTTATGAAAAGTCCTCAGTTTAATCCTTTCAAGAAGCTTTTCTGGACATTATTTTTAGACATAGAATCTATTTGTTTTCTTCGTTGTAGTCCTTTTCTGGACAGTAATTTTATACGAGGGGGGACCCAAAAATAACCGGAAATATTTTTAAAAAGTGTTTAATTTAATTTTCTGTACAAACTACAATTAGTCTCCTTCAAAGTACTTTCCACTGGCGAAAATACACTTATCTAACCGTTTGTTCCATTGTTCGAAACATTTTTTAAATTCATCTGAAGTAATGTCCATTAATGCTCTGGTCGTTTCTTGTTTTACCTCTTCGACGTCAGCAAAACGCCTTCCTTTCAAGTCTTTTTTCATCTGAGGGA